>NW_027361838.1:20315000-20747500 GCF_039654945.1 Dendrobates tinctorius | reverse complement strand
TCTCGTCTGGCTAGACGGAGATTCCAGTACTTGGTCAAGTGGAAAGGTTATGGCCAGGAGGATAATTCATGGGTCTCTGCTTCCGATATTCATGCCAAGAGATTGGTTCGTGCTTTTCACCGGGCCCATCCTGATCGGCCTGGTAGTGTGGATGAGGGTTCGGTGACCCCTCCTCAAGGGGGGGTACTGTTGTGAACTCTCTTAATCCGACTTTTGAGGCAAGGCTTCCTCTGGTGGAAACTTCTCTCAGTGGTTGCCGGTGATACTCCTTTCTTTGCTTATTGAGGATTTCTGTCTCGTGCTTGATCCTGCATTTTTCAGCTAAGTGTCATTTGCTAAACCCTTTGCATCTGATTTTGCCTTGCTGTCAGGGGTCAGGTTGCTCCCCTAGGGGCTGCTGGCTCCTGCCCTGTATTTTTGTATCTTGTGCTTGTTTGCTCAGTCCCCTGCTGTATTAACCTGTTGCTAGCCGCCAGTTCACACCTGAGTGCTGATATAGTGGGGGCGAGGTTTGTGCAAACCTCAGTACTTTTATACATCAGTTGTGTTGGAATTGTTAGGGTTTTTGCGTGATTGCAGACAGTGCCTTTTCTGTCCTGTCCTATCTAGTCAGTGTGGGCCCCATCATTTGCTCAGTCTATTTTCTGTCTGTGTTTGTGCTTCATCTTGTTTCACCGACAGTATATGTTTGGGGGCTGTCTATTCCTTTGGGGATCTGCTCCGGGGCAGTTTAGATTTCACCTTTCTGTCTTTAGGCTTAGTTAGTCCTCCGGCTCTGATGAAGCGTCTAAGGCAACGTAGGAACGCTCCACGGCTACTGCTAGTTGTGTTGTTAAGATCAGGGGTCTGCAATCCGCTGAGCAACCAACCTCTCTGGTGTTCTGGTGGCATAGCCTATTGCGCTCTCCTCCTCGGTGACCCATTCATAACATGAACCCAATCGAGATGGTATGGGGTGAGCTGGACCGCAGAGTGAAGGCAAAAGGGCCAACAAGTGCTAAGTGTTGTGAGTTCATTTTCCCCTTCATTACTGAGGCCCGAGGAACCCCCTCTTCTGGTAAAGAAAGGTAGTGAGCCTGATTGTCAAACACCTGAGGCTGATTATGATGACTGGCTGAGTGGAGTTACGGACTGGATATAAGGCTGCCGACGCCCTTCTGCCCTGCGGGTGATTTCTCTGTGGGATCCTTGGAGACCAGTCTGAATTCCTGCTCCTCCAAAGCTAAGTTTGCTGCTCGGCCTTTTGCTTTTGTGCTTTGACTTTGTTTTTGCTTTGTTTTTCTGGATTTCTGCCATTCCCTGCTGGGGTGTGCTGAATTCATTTAGCTCTGTCTTCTGAAAATACCTGAGTGCTGATTCAGTTTTTGAAGCCTAGCTGCTTCAGGGCCTTTTTCATATCAGCTGGTTGGCTTATGTCTTTGATAGGGTTTTGGCAGATTGCAGACAGCAGCCTCCCTGTCCTTTCCTATCTAGGTAGTTTTGGGGCCCCGTCTTTGCTCAGTCTATCTTTCTGTCTGTGTTGGTATTTTCTTCTTGCTTCACCGTCATTATATGTTGGGGGCTGCCTATTGCTTTGGGGTCTGCTCTGGGGCAGTTTAGATTTCCCCTTTCTTTCTTTAGGCCTATGTATTTCTCCGGCTGTGATCGAGGGGTCTAGGGCATCGTAGGAACCCCCCACGGCTACTGCTGGTTGTGTTGATAGGTTCAGGGGTCTGCAATCTGATAGTTGCCAACTTCTCTGGTTTTCTGGACTTAGCTTGTATTTCTGCTTTTGCCTCCTACGGTGACTCATTCATAACAGCTAAGCATCTCGGGGAACTCCTTCAAGACTGTTGGAAGACCATTTCCGGTGACTACCTCTTGAAGCTCATCAAGAGAATGCCAAGAGTGTGCAAAGCAGTAATCAAAGCAAAAGGTGGCTACTTTGAAGAACCTAGAATATAAGACATATTTTCAGTTGTTTCACACTTTTTTGTTAAGTATATAATTCCACATATGTTAATTCATAGTTTTGATGCCTTCAGGGTGAATCTACAATGTTCATTGTCATGAAAATAAAGAAAACTCTTTGAATGAGAAGGTGTGTCCAAACTTTTGGTCTGTACTGTGTGTGTATACAGTGTGTATATATATATATATATATATATATATATATATACACACACACAGATGTCATTGAGACAAATATATATATACTGTATATATTTATATTTCCTAGAGTTCTACTTAGCAGAATAGCCACAAAATCAATTGCTGGCTTTTGTAAAATCATTCCCCAACCCGATATGAAATTACATATGGTTTACATACAGTAAACCATTTCATTTCATGTTTTTTATATGTCTTTCACTAGTAATTAGATAAGGGTTTGTGTGTAAAGTTTGGGAGGTGTAGGTGTTAATTTAAGGGATTAATTCGTTGTAAAAAATTGCGTGGGCTCCCGCGGTAATTTGACAACCAGAGAGGTAAAGCAGGTGAGTGAGGGCAGATTTAAATAGCCTTGAGAGGGACCATTTTTTTTGGCCCCCTCCTGGCTACAAAAATCTGCCCCCAGACACCCCAGAAAAAGCGCATCTATAAGATGTGCCTATTCTGGCACTTATCCTCTCTATTCCCATTGCCCTGTAGCGGTGGCTAATGGGTTAATACCAAAGAGTTAATGTCACCATTCTATTGGAAGGTGACATTAAGCCGATTAATAATGGAGAGGTGTCTATTAGACACTGATCCATTATTAACCCTAGACTATGAAAGGGTTAAAAACACACACAGCCATTAATAAAAAGTATTTTAACCCCTTACCTACAATTGACGTAATATTCCGTCCATGTGACCATGGACCTAATTACCATGGACGGAATATTACGTCATCGCGATCAGCGGCGCCCACGTGGTGAGCGCCGCTGATCGCGGCCGAGTGTCAGCTAATTATCATAGCTGACACCCGGCACAATGTGTCAGGGGCGGTCACGGACCGCCCCCGACACGTTAACCCCTTGCACACCGCGATCAAACGCGATCGCGGTGTACCGGGGGTTAAAGGGAAGCATCGGCAGGGAGGGGGCTCCCTCCGTGCTTCCCTGAGCCCCCCACGGCAGCGCAATGTGCAGCGCTGCTGCGGGGGGCTCTTTCCCTACAGGCCCCCGGATCCAAGATGGCGACGGGGGCCTGCAGGGAGCTGACTTCCTCACTGCCTGCAAAGCGCAGGCATGAGGAAGTCTGCAGTAGTGCCTGTGACAGATCTGTCACAGCGATCTGTCACAGGACAGTGATGTCCCACCTGGGACAAGGTAATAAAGTAAAAAAAAAAAAAAAAAAGTGTTAAAAATAATTAAAAAAAAATCGCTAAATAAATTAGTAAAAAAAAAAAAAAATATTCCCCAATAAATCCATTTTTTCAAAATAAAAAAACAAAAACAATAAAAGTACACATATTTGGTATCGCCGCGTCCGTAATGACCTGCCCTATAAAACTGTCCCATTAGTTAACCCCTTTAGCGAACCCCTTAAAAAATAAAAATAAAAAACGAAGCAAAAAATAGTGATTTATTATCATACCACCGAACAAAAAGTGCAATAACGCGCGATCAAAAAGACGCATATAAATATCCATGGTACCGCTGAAAACATCATCTTGTCCCGCAAAAAACGAGCCACCATACAGCATCATCCGCAAAAAAATAAAAAAGTTATAGCTCGCAGAATAAAGCGATACAAAAATAATTATTTTTTATATAAAATTGTTTTCATTGCAAAAAACCGACAAAACATAAAAAAACGACCTAAATGAGGTATCGCTGTAACCGTACTGACCCGAAGAATAAAAACGCGTTATCAATTTTACCGCACGCGGAACGGTGTAAACGCACCCCCCAAAAGAAATTCATGAAACGCTGGTTTTTGTTCATTCTGCGTCCCAAAAATCGGAATAAAAAGCGATCAAAAAATGTCACGTGCCGAAAATGGTACCAATAAAAACATCAACTCATCCCGCAAAAAATAAGACCTCACATGACTCGGTGGGTTAAAATACGGAAAAATTATAGCTCACAATATGTGGTGATGCAAAAACTATTTTTACAATAAAAAGCGTCTTTTAGCGTGCGGCAGCCGCCAAACACAAAAACCGCCATAAATCGTAAATCAAACCCCCCGTTATCACCCCCTTAGTTAGGGAAAAATAATAAAACTAAAAGAAAATGTATTTATTTCCATTTTCCCGCTAGGGTTAGGGTTAGGGTAGGGTTAGGGATTAGGGCTAGGGTTAGGGCTAGGGTTAGGGTTAGGGCTAGGGTTAGGGTTAGGGCTAGGGTTAGGGTTAGGGCTAGGGCTAGGGTTAGGGTTAGGGCTAGGGTTAGGGCTAGGGCTCAGATTAGGGTTAGGGGTGTGTTGAGGTTAGGGTTGGAGTTATAATTGGGGGTTTCCACTGTTTGGGCACATCAACATGACGTCTGATCTCAATTCCAGCCAATTCTGCGTTGAAAAAGTCAAATGGTGCTCCTTCCCTTCCAAGCTCTGCCATGTGCCCAAACAGTGTTTTACCCCCACATGTAGGGTATCAGCCTACTCAGGACAAATTACAAAACAACTTTTGGGGTCCAATTTCTCCTGTTACCCTTAGGAAAGTAAAAAATTGGGGGCAAAAATATAATTTTGCGGAAAAAAATGTTTTTTTTATTTTCACGCCCAGGCGTTATAAACTTCTGTGAAGCACTTGGGGGTTCAAAGTGCTCTCCACACATCTAGATAAGCTCCGTGGGGGGTCTAGTTTCCAAAATGGGGTCACTTGTGGGGAGTTTCAATAGTTTAGGTACATCAGGGGCTCTCCAAACGCACATGACACCCGCAGACCAATCCATCAAAGTCTGCATTCCAAAACGTCACTACTTCCCTTCCGAGCCCCGACGTGTGCCCATACAGTAGTTTTCTCCCACATATGAGGTATCAGCGTACTCAGGACAAATTGGACAACAACTTTTGGGGTCCAATTTCTCCTGTTACCCTTGGGAAAATAAAAAAATGGGGACTAAAAGATCATGTTTGTGGAAAAAATACGATTTTTTTATTTTCACGCCCGGACGTTATAAACTTCAGTGAAGCACTGGGGGGTTCAAAGTTCTCACCACACATCTAGATAAGTTCCTTGGGGGGTCTAGATTCCAAAATGGTGTCATTTGTGGGGGGTTTCCACTGTTTTGGTACATCAGGGGTTTTCCAATCGCGACATGGTGTCCGATCTCAATTCTAGCCAAAAACGTCAAATGGCGCTGCTTCCCTTCCGAGCTCTGCCATGCGCCCAAATAGTGGTTTACACCCACATGTAGGGTATCAGCGTACTCAGGATAAATTGCACAATATCTTTTAGGGTCCTGTTACTTTTGGAAAAATAAGAATTGAGGGTGAAAAGATCATTTTTGTGGAAAAAATATGATTTTTTAATTGTACCGCTGTACGTTATAAACTTCTGTGAAGCCCTTGTGGGTTCAAAGTTCTCACCACATATCTAGATAAGTTCCTTGGGGGGTCTAGTTTCCAAAAAGGGGTCACTTGGGGGGTTTCCACTGTTTAGGTACATCAGGGGCTCTCCAAACGCAACATGGCGTCCGATCTGAATTCCAGCCAATTTTGCATTGAAAAAGTCAAACGGCGCTCCTTCCCTACTGAGGTCTGCCATGCGCAGAAACAGTGGCTCCCCCCCACATATCAGGTATTAGCGTACTCAGGACAAATTGCGCAATAACTTTTGCAGTCCAATTTCTCCTGTTACCCTTGGTAAAATAAAGAAAATTGAACCTGAAGTATTTTTTTTGTGAAAAAAAAGTTAAATGTTCATTTTTTTTTAATATTCAAAAAATTCCTGTGACGCACCTAAAGGGTTAATAAACTTCTTGAATGTGGTTTTAAGCACCTTAAGGGGTGCAGTTTTTAGAATGGTGTCACTTTTGGGTATTTTCTATCATATAGACCCCTCAAAGTGGCTTCAAATGTGAAGTGGTCCCTAAAAATAAAATGGTGTTGCAAAAATGAGAAATCGCTGGTCAATTTTTAACCCTTATAACTTCCTAACAAAAAAAAATTTTTGTTCCAAAATTGTGCTGATGTAAAGTAAACATGTGGGAAATGTTATGTATTAAGTTTTTTGTGTGCCGTATCGCTGTGATTTAAGGGCATAAAAATTCAAAGTTGGAAAATTGCGAAATTTTCAAAATTTTCGCCAAATTTCCATTTTTTTCACAAATAAACGCAAGTTATTTAAATGCAATTTTACCACTAACATGAAGTACAATATGTCATGAGAAAACATTGTCAGAATCACCGGGATCCATGAAAGCGTTCCAGAGTTATGACCTCATAAAGGTACAGTGGTCAGAATTGTAAAAATTGGCCCGGGAGTTAACGTGCAAACCACCCTTGGTAGTGAAGGGGTTAATGAAATAAAGACACCTAGTTTTTGACAAATTTTTATTACTCTGCTATTCCAAAATAAAACCATGACCTGCAAAAAATCTAACATAAAAAAATCAACAATATCCTTACCTCTCTGCCATTCAGTCATGTCCCACGCTGTAATCTTTCACAAGGGGTTAGATAGTTTACAATGAGGACCGGTGCTAATGCGAGCAGCCTCACTGTAATCTACTACAGAATGAATTAATTCAGCTCTGCGCAGCCTCACTGGCTGCCTGGAGATGAACTAATTACCGTGGGAAAGTTTCTTACTTTTTTCCCACGCTCATTAGTTAACCTCAGGTGAACATGAAATGAAATGGTTTACTGTATGTAAACCATGTGTCATTTCATGTTGGGTTGGGGAATGATTTTACAGAAGCCAGCTATTAGCGGCTATTCTGCTATGTAGAACTCTATGAAATATAAATATATATATATATATATGTGTGTGTCTCTATGACATGTGTGTATATATATATATATGTATATATACAGTTGTGGCCAAAAGTATTGACACCCCTGCAATTCTGTCAGATAATACTCAGTTTCTTCCTGAAAATGATTGCAAACACAACTTCTTTGGTATTATTATCTTCATTTAATTTGTCTTAAATGAAAAAACACAAAAAGAATTGTCCTAAAGCCAAATTGGATATAATTCCACACCAAACATAAAAAAGAGGGTGGACAAAAGTATTGGCACTGTTCGAAAAATCATGTGATGCTTCTCTAATTTGTGTAATTAACAGCACCTGTAACTTACCTGTGGCACCTAACAGGTGTTGGCAATAACTAAATCACACTTGCAGCCAGTTGACATGGATTAAAGTTGACTCAACCTCTGTCCTGTGTCCTTGTGTGTACCACATTGAGCATGGAGAAAAGAAAGAAGACCAAAGAACTGTCTGAGGACTTGAGAAACCAAATTGTGAGGAAGCATGAGCAATCTCAAGGCTACAAGTCCATCTCCAAAGACCTGAATGTTCCTGTGTCTACCGTGCGCAGTGGCATCAAGAAGTTTAAAGCCCATGGCACTGTGGCTAACCTCCCTAGATGTGGACTGAAAAGAAAATTTGACAAGAGATTTCAACGCAAGATTGTGCAGATGTTGGATAAAGAACCTCGACTAACATCCAAACAAGTTCAAGCTGCCCTGCAGTCCGAGGGTACCATAGTGTCAACCCATACTATCCGTCGGCGTCTGAATGAAAAGAGACTGTATGGTAGGAGACCCAGGAAGACCCCACTTCTTACCCCGAGACACAAAAAAGCCAGGCTGGAGTTTGCCAAAACTTACCTGAAAAAGCCTAAAACGTTTTGGAAGAATGTTCTCTGGTCAGATGAGACAAAAGTAGAGCTTTTTGGGCAAAGACATCAACATAGAGTTTACAGGAGAAAAAAAGAGGCATTCAAAGAAAAGAACATGGTCCCTACAGTCAAACATGGCGGAGGTTCCCTGATGTTTTGGGGTTGCTTTGCTGCCTCTGGCACTGGACTGCTTTACCGTGTGCATGGCATTATGAAGTCTGAAGACTACCAACAAATTTTGAAGCATAATGTAGGGCCCAATGTGAGAAAGCTGGGTCTCCCTCAGAAGTCATGGGTCTTCCAGCAGGACAATGACCCAAAACACACTTCAAAAAGCACTAGAAAATGGTTTGAGAGAAAGCACTGGAGACTTCTAAGGTGGCCAGCAATGAGTCCAGACCTGAATACCATAGAACACCTGTGGAGAGATCTAAAAATGGCAGTTTGGAGAAGGCACCCTTCAAATATCAGGGACATGGAGCAGTTTGCCAAAGAAGAATGGTCTAAAATTCCAGCAGAGCATTGTAAGAAACTCATTGATGGTTACCGGAAGCGGTTGGTCGCAGTTATTTTGGCTAAAGGTTGTGCAACCAAGTATTAGGCTGAGAGTGCCAATACTTTTGTCTGGCCCATTTTTGGAGTTTTGTGTGAAATGATCAATGTTTTGCTTTTTGCTTCATTCTCTTTTGTGTTTTTTAATTTAAGACAAATTAAATGAAGATAATAATACCAAAGAATTTGTGATTGCAATCATTTTCAGGAAGAAACAGTATTATCTGACAGAATTGCAGGGGTGTCAATACTTTTGGCCACAACTGTATGTATATATATATATATGCATTCTATGTGTATATATCTATTCTTTCTATTCTTTCGTTTCTTTGTCAGTGTGATTTTACTGTATCTCGCACTGAATTGCCGTCTTTTCTAAAGGACACCGGGTGCGTATTTCTCGCAAGTCACACGTGTGGTCCGTGTGTAATGCGTTTTTTTTCACACTCATAGACTTGCATTGGCGTACTACGGGCGTAATACGCTGACAATCGCAGCATGCTGCGATTGGCACAGACCGGAAAATATACGTGAGAAATATACGGCTGATGGGAGCTGCCCCATAGAGAATCATTGGTCCGTGTGCAATGCGTTTTTTTAACGCCTCTCTTTCGTTCGTATTCCTCTCTAGTGTGTCGCCGGCCTAACCCTAAATTCAGCCCAACTCTAACCCTAATGGAAAAATGGAAATACATTTTTTTATTATTATTTTTACCTAACTAAGGGGTTGATAAAAGGGGGTTTGATTTACTATTTTTTTTAAACTTTGATCACTGTGATAGACCCTATCACAGTAATCAAAATGAACCAATAGAAAAAAATTTCTATTGTTGTCGGGTGCCGTCCAGCAGATTTCGTCAGGCACACTGCGGATGCGCCTATCATTTTCTTCCTGGAAGAAAATGCTGGCGGCAGGGGGACTTCATGGACACCGGAGGCACCGGGGGGAATCGGGGGACCCCATTTCTTGCATCAGAGGAGAGAGAAATCAAATGTGAAATCGGACTTTTTTTTGCATTGCTGTTTTTCCGTGAATAACGGCGAGCACAACACCAAGGTCGGTAAAAACAGACCCGAATCATGTTCTCTGGGGTGTTAGCTACCCCTGGTAGCCGAGACCCCGGAGAAATTACGACTCTGGGGGAGCGGTATACACTTATTTTTCAGCGCCGCTAAAACGAAATCTCATCCATATGCTTTTTTTCCATATAAGTACTGCATTTTCAAAATCTGCAACATGTCAATTCTTTCAGCATTTTTACCTGATTTTTTTCAACCATAGAAACCATAAGTGCAAAAATGCTGCAAAAATCGCAGCAAACAGGTTTTACTGCATTTATGCAGTGTTTTTTTCTGCATTTTTGGCCACTAAAACTAACTTTATTAAAAATGTATTGTAGACAAATCACATATAATCTGCATAAAAAAAGCTCAGCTAAAAAAACTTTTTAATGTCCAGAGAGCAGGTTTTGGTTTAAAAAACAAACACTGCAAAAACACTGTGTGTGAACATAGCCTAACAAAGACGGGAGTCAGCAGCAGAGTGCCGCCATTGTGGTGGCAGTGGATGAGTACAGCTGTATTTGTAAGGCAATGGAACAAAAAATATATAAATAAAATTGGACAGCCCCAATATTTAATATGCAACTAAAAATTAAAGAAAAAATATCTAATGTAACAACTTTACAATAAAACAGATTATAAACGAAGAACTTGTCATCATAGTACAACATGGCCAAAGAGCAACAACAATAAAACAAAAAAAATGAACTGTCGTATAAGTTGTTGTGCATGCAAAATAGGAGCATGTTCACACAGGGCATTAAACAGAGCATGTTCACACAGGGCATTAAACAGACAAAACCCAAGACAGAAGCAAAATAAGTAAATAAGTAACAGCAATAGTGCATATAAATAACATATGGTATAGGGTACTTACATTTTTTATTAAAAAAAAAAAAAAAAGAGTAAAAGCCAAGGTGTACCATGCTGGTGGGATGGCTTTTATGCTTTTTTTTTAAACAAAAATGGTGTTTATTAAGTACCCTGTTTATTTATATGCACTATTGCTTTTACTTTTTTACTTACAGCAGGGTATATGTTCATTTTGTTTCTATCTTGGGTTTTAGCAATAAAACAAAGCCTACGAGTAAACATAATTACAGCAATTACATCATTAAGAAAGAGCACAACATGGGAATAAAGATTCGTACTAGCGTAACTTCTTCAATATAATACGTAGACTAGGAAATAAACACTAATGTAATATCACATTACACCACAGCCTGGGGGGAAAAGACAGACACTAGTATGATCTCATTACAAAAGACCACAGATTAACCCTTATGCATATTCTGTCACAACAGGACTCAGACTAGGATTAAAGACAAAATACACAAAGATAAAAACTTTTTTTTTTTAACCCAGACAGTGTAATGGGCTTTGCTTGTATGGTTCATGTGGACACCAGACTCAATTGTGAGATGGATAAGTCATCTAATTATTATACAGGTCTATATAGTAATAGTGACACCTCTGACCAACCCATATAAACAGGATAAAAAAAAACATGAAACATCTGGTAGAACACAAGAAAACGGACAGCGGCCAATACCTCAAAGTAAACTGATATAAAATACTGTAAAGCTGCAAACTTGAAGTTGTGTAAAAGTTTTTCGAATTTACAAAGTGTTATACTCCATTCCCAACCAGCTCTGCCAATGTGGATGGGGCATAGACAGAACAGGGCCATGGCAACATCCACCCATCAGATTCATGATGAGCTGTGAAGTTTCTTAATAATAATTATAATAATAATAATAATTTTATTTCTATAACGCCAACATATTCCACAGCACTTTACATAAGTTAAGGGCAGACTTTGTGAGGTGGCTCCTCTAAGCCCAGGTCCGTGTGGGCACACAGATCCTAGGCATTGATGCAGCAGCAGGAAGGCATATATGGAGCAAGGACTTGGAGTACTGGAGGCTGCAGGCAGACAGGACATAGAAAAGCAGGTATGGAGCAAGAACTTGAAGCATTGGTAGCCGCAGGCAGACATGATGTAGGAAAGTGCAATACAACGCATGCAGAGGCAGGCCATTAACAGGTAGGGGTGCTAACAAATGGAACCACGAGTCTTAATACCAAAACTCGGGTGTATGTCTTAGTGAGCCATCTAGAGGCCTAGGCAGATGATCACATATGAGCATGCCGGGCCACTTATTAAACTCAGCGTGTTGCACAGCAGAGAGCAGCGGCCACATGGGAAGCTGAAGAAGAGTCGGGAATAGATGAAACAAAATGATTTGCATAAAATTTCTTGAGCAGGATGGGAGAATCTATATCCTTTTTAGGCACCCAGTATACCTCCTCAGGATCAAGAGTATTTTTGTAGTCCAGAACTTGGTTAATTTCATGCTCTGTGATTGAATCAGAAGCAAGAATTGTTTTGACTGTAAAAGAGGACATGGTGAGGGCAAGAGGACAACCTCTAGATGGCAAATTGGAAAATGAAGAGGCAGAAGTCAGGACACACTCAGGCTTGGTTGTTATGAATGGGTCAGTGAAGAGGATGGCAGGAACAGGCTAAGCCACCAGGAAACTAGAGAGGTTGGTAACTAAGCGGATTGCAGACCCCTGATCCTATCAACACAGCTAGCAGTAGCAGTGGAGCATTCCTACGATGCCCTAGACGCCTCGGCACAGCCGGTGAACTAACTAAGTCTAAAGCCATAAAGGTGAAATCTTAACTGCCCCGGAGCAGATCCCCAAAGGAATAGACAGCCCCCAAACATATATTGTCGGTGAGATGAAGCACAAACGTAGGCAGAAAACAGACTGAGCAAATGGTGGGGCCCAAGCTGTCTAGATAGGACAGGACAGAAAAGATACTGTCTGCAATCACTCAAAAAACCCCAATAATCCAACACATCTGATATACAAAAAACCTGAGGCCACACGACCTCACCCCCGCTAGATCAGCACTGTGTGAACAGGAAGCAAAGCAAAAGATACTAATATAACAGGGGACTGAACAAACTGACACAAGCTGCAACAAATGGAGAGGGGCCCAGCACTGCCCCCAACAGGGAGTACGCTGAACCCTTGCAACAAAGCAGAAAGCAAAAAAAAGGCACAACCAGATTAGATGCAAAGGATTAGCAAAATAATCACTTAACTGAACCATGCAGATCAGGCAGGAGACAAAAGAACTCCAAATGCACAAGGAGAAAATCACCAGCAACCACTAAGGGAAGCCTGCTCACTTATATGTTCCCAGCCAGTAATCCCAGATTCCCAATCATCATTGTCAGGTGGCAAACTTCCATCAGCCTGGCCAGCTCCACTACTCCCAGTAACCACCAGAGGGAACTCCGACTTAGAAGTCCGAGCAAGGGAATTCACAACACTTGATTATATTTTCACTGCGGTTTATTTTGACCTCATGCTTGAAGAAGACATCTGTGAAGTTCTGATTCGAGCAGAAACAATAGAAGCAGAGGATGCAGAGCAATATTTCTGAGAAGGTGGTTGATGTGGAATTTTGATGCAGTTACGAAAACAAGATGATTCCAACTGGGCAATGTTGTCGGACAACCAGTCAATGACCCGAGCATGTAGCCATAGCCACGAATGTCCCAAAAGCACAGGTGCATTAAAAAGTGGCAAAACTAAAAAAGAAATATCCTCCACATGTAGTACATCAATCATTCTTTAAAATGCAAGTCCACTCAGCTGGCAATGAAAGTCAAGTCATCTAGGGAAGATGGCAAATCTTTACTAACAATTTAATCTTTGACTCGACTGGATGAGTCAGCGTTAAGACAGCCTGGAGAGCTTCATTGTTCGAGGTAAACTCAGCAAACACGGTACAGAAATGGATGGCATAATGTCCCACCGAGCTAGTCCCTTGTCTTAGCTGCAGTATGGAATCAACGGTGGAGTAGACTAGAGCCAGTCCATCAAGCGCTTTACAAAAAGCCGACAGGAAAGATGTTAAAAAATGCATCATAGGGTCATCCCACTCCCACAATGGCATAGCCCACATTAAACCATCCCCAGACAGCAAAGAAAAAATGTAGGTCAATTTGGACATGTCAGAAAAAAAATGCTGAGGACATAACTCAAAATGTACAATGTATTAGTTTACATAGCCCCGGTAGGCCTAATCTCTCCATCAAAACGTGCAAGAGTGGGCAAATATGGCGATGTTTCACAAGCTAACTGTTGCATGTGCATGTTAGGCTGTGGCAGGAGTTGAAAACTGGTGGTAAAGCTGCAGGTGTCTGAAACATGGGCTGTGAGAGCATGTGCAGCCAGGACAACTCATCGCAAGTTGCAAAACCAGTGCTGACAAATCCTCTGTTTCCAAGAGTAACAATGTTATAGCCTCTGCATGTGACGACACAGCATTTAATCTTAATTATCTAGACAATTTTCATTAAGCCAGGAGGCATAGACTGTTATTTATATATTGACTTTTGAATTTATTTGTTTGTTCTTTGGTTGGTCAAGAAAACACAGACATTTGTTTGCATAAGTTTGTAACATTGACTTTTAAGTTGATGTTTGTTGTAACATTGTATTGTTATCCTGGATGACAGAGATGTAGGGTAATTGTTGTGAGTTCATTTTCTGGTCTACCAGTTGTGAGTTCTCCTTCCAGGCTCCCTCTGGTAGTGACGGGAGGTAGTGAGGCTGATTTAATCAGTAGAGATTTGCCACCTGATAAGGAGGATGACAATTGGACCTCAGGAATCTCAGACTGGATTTAAGACAGCCTATGTCCTATTCTGGTGCTGGTGATTCCTTCTGGCTTGTCAAGTCTTGGTTCTCAGCTCTGTTCCAGTCAGCTCAAGCTAAGTTTTTCTGCTAATGTTCACACTTGATTTTGTTGGTCTATTCAGTTTTTTGTGTGGTCAGCCAGCCCCGGCTGGGGCTGTGCTGAATTTTCACTCTTACTTATCTGTATTTGCCAATTTGCTTTTTGTCCCTTATTAAATTGGCCTCTTTTTGCTCTGCCTCAGAATATTTCAGAGTGCTGATATAGTGGGAAAAGTCTAGTGACTTCAGGGTTAATTTTGTTATCAGAAGTTATCAATACATGTGTGGGGGCTGTCTATTCCTTTGGGGTCTGCTCTGGGGCAGTTAGTTTTCCCCTTTTCTTGCTTTAGGCTTATTTAGTCCTCCGGCCGTGACGAGGCGTCTAGGTTCATCGTAGGTACGCTCCACGGCTGCTGCTAGTTGTGTGGTTAGGGTCAGGGATCTGCAATCTGCATAGTTACCAACCTCTTTGGTTTTTCTGGGGCTTAGCTTGTTTAGGTTTTTCCTCCACGGTGACCCATTCATAACAGGTAATTGAACAATAGAGGTTTGCAAATATGTTGCTTACACATTGTCCAGGCCAACTAGTTTGTTGACTTGCAAATAGAGTTGAGCGACTTTGGTTGGATCGGGTTTCATGAAACAAAATTTGTTTCAGATGAAACTGATCCAACTAGGGCAAAAAAAGTCGGAGTTTCGTCCGAAACCCAACCCCAATGCAAGTCAATGGGGAATAAAAGTCGGCATTGAGTGGACAGGTGCAGAAGTGAGTGCTGGACATGCGGAAGAGTGGGACACCTGTCCAGAAATTTCCCTACCCGAGGCCGATGACGGTGGAGAACCGCTCACCCCTTCCAAGGTCCTGCCAATAGGAGGGAGCACCGCCTCTGTAGTGAATGGTACGGTAGGAAGAGGAGAGTCCCACCCACAGCAAGACAGAGCCTTGACATCGGACGCCGAGAAGAGGTGGAGAAGGTCTCGACTGTCTACGGTGAGGTGTCTGCGCAGGTCAGGCGCGTGGAGCGTTGACTCGAGTAGCCCATCGGAGTATGTCACTACCTTGCTTGCTACCTGTTCTCGAAGGAGGAGAGATGAAGTGGCTGTGTGAGGCAGAGAGTGAGGCTGAAGAGCTGGAGCGGAAGATGAAGGAGACGGCGGTGACCTTGGTGAAGGCAGACCAACAGCTGCAGAACTTTGTAGATGGACAGGTGAAGAGTCTGATGCTGGAGCTTCATGACAACACAGAGGATGAAATAGACTGTATTGAAAAAAACCTCTAGAAACGAAGAGTGGCCTGCAAGAGGACGACCAGCTACTGGCGAAGACCGAGAGCCAGCTAAAGGACACGCGGGAGAAGACAATGGAAGCAGTTGAAATGCGTAATGTAACAGCGCAAAGTTCGTCTGAGGAATTTGCCCCTACAGCTATTGATGATGAAAAGGAAGAATTTCTCGACTTGACTGACGAGCAACTCCTAGTCAGTGTCACGGTCACGTGTGTCTGGGCGCAGCGAGTACTGCAAGGCGAACCCATGACACGCGTGACCCTGGATACACCGCCTCCAGTAGGGCGAATTTAAATAATAAAACGTGCAGCTGGATACACCACCTCCAACTGGTGAATTTAGGTAATACACATTATATATACAGTAGTCTGGAAACCCCGCCTCCAGTAAGGCGAATTTAAATAATAAAGGGGAAATCTGGGTAACAATAACAATGGTGGGCCCTACGGTAGGGAATAGGGACGTGGAGACCTCCTGCACTCCCCTGAGCCAGTGTCCCTGCACTCCTAACGTTCCCTATGCTGGTTCCGCACCGGGCGACGCACGCGTACCTCAAAACCCTGACTCGCCCTGCACCTAAACCCTCACTAGGTAATTGGTCGGTGTGGAAACTAATCCCACCACTGCACTAAACACATAAGGAAAAGTGACAAAACAGGGGAAACACCACTTAGCTTTGCTCTGTTGCTTATGCTCCCAGCAACAGAGCCCACCACCTGCGTGCATCTTCTCCTCCACCCGGATCCATCACCATAACCGGATCCATCACCATAGTGCAGCCTTGGAGCAGAGTCCACCACCAGTTGCAGCTGCCCAGTAAACAGAGTCCCAAAGATGAGTCCAGCTTCTGCCAAAAAGTCCAGCATGCTCAAGTCCAACTTTTCTGCCAGTAAGGCCAGCATGCTTGAGTCCAGTTTTTAGCAAACAAGTCCAGCATGCTGAGTGCAACTCTCACCATAGTCGCCACTCCACCAAGCCATGCAAGCACCTCCTGCTGACACCATAAACTGCGATTCCACCATGCCATGCCAGCCCTTCATGCAGACCACATCGTTGGACTCCACCAATCCATGCCAGCACTCCTTGCAGACTCCAAAGCTGCCACTCATCCACTCTCGCTGGGCTGTCCAGGACTCTTGCTCAGCTCCATCTTTCACCCAGGCTTCCTTGTAAATTACTAACTCACAATATCACCAACAGTGAACAGTAAACAAACATACCTGACACTCTTTTACAGAGCATCACACCTGTTTTATAATTACGTGCACATTAAACCAAAGAAACTAAAGTGCACTACTGCTCACCACCACCGGGGCAACTTAGAATGAACGACACCACGCGTAATAATTTTAATGGCCACCGGGGGCAATCAACCCACTTTGGCACCAAGCCAAAGGAAAAAAGTTCACTTTGTCCATTTACTTGTCAGATCCACCTTGGATCATGACAGACAATTTCTTTGGGCAGATGGTTTGAGAAGAAAGGCAGGAGAGGACACGAAAATTGTGGTGAACTGTCCCCCCCTCAGAAGAGCAAAGAGGAGCACGACGAGTTCTTGCTCGTGGAATGGCGAGCTAAAAGAGAGGGAGAATGTAAGGAGGCCAACAAGACAGCGGGTACCAGCCTGCCGGGTCCGGAAATTGAGGGTCTGCATCCACTGTTCCTGGGGGGAAGCTTGAAGGAGGCGGACCTTCCCCTGCAGCCTGGGGGAAGTCTGTGTGAGCCAGACCTTCCTCCAGACCCAGGAGAGCGGGAGGAGCCAGAAAAGGGTGCGCAGTGACAGAAGCATAAAAAGAAAAAGTGCATGAAGCAGGGAAGTCTGGCGATGGTGGAGCGCAGTGCACGATACAGCGCAGAGAGCAGCAGGCAAAGCAGTGAGTGGTGCGCCCTGCTTCCCTCACCAGAGAGTACCCGTGTGGCGACAGACCATATAGAAGGAGGCCCCTTCGCCTGCAGAGCAGAGCCAAGCCGGGTGCTGCAGCAGCCAGAGAGAGGAGTGCTCTGTCCAGGGAGCACGAGCGCCACACAGACCAGCGTCCGCTGTCACCTGCCGTCAACAGCGGGGACCAGAGAGAGAGAGAGACGAGCAAGGTGTGCCCGGGGATCGTCATAAAGCCAGGTGCCAAACTCTGCAGTACCGTGAGTACCGTGCACATGCTGCCTGAAAGAGACTGGGAGCGAAACCGTTATCCACACCCCGACTGCGCTAGAGAATATCTGCCCGGGCACGTTTGACCTGACTTTACCAGCGCATATTTTGCGGAGTCACTCTGGGCTCGTACAGGACTGTGGCTCTCACCATTGTTTAACCACTACAATATATGGATTAGGGGCAGTGGAATGTACCAGAGACCGACCACTGTCACCAGAAGACGGGGTATCGAAATAAGTCCCTAAAGAAAAAGGTTTTATACATTTCTTAAACAAATTAGAAATTGCTGATAAACTTTTAAACCTTCTAACAACCTAACAAAATACAATAACTTTTGAAAGATGATGCAGATGTAAAGTAGACATGTGGGAAATGTTATTTATTAATTTTTGTACAGCATTACTGTAACTGGTTTAAGAATATAAAGATTGAAAGTTTGAAAATTGCGAATTTTTAAAAATGTATCAAAATTCAGATATTTACACAAAAAAACAAAAACATATCAACCTAAATTTACCACTAGCAAAGTACACTGTCACGAAAAAAACAATCTCAGAATCACTGGGATATGTTGAAATGTTCCAGTTATTACCACATGAAGTAAAGTTGGTTAGATTTAAAAAAAATGTGGCCTGGTCATTAATTTTAAAATTGACTCGGTCACTAAAAGGCTAAATTCCTGTCAGGGTGCTGTTTCCAAAATGGGGTTACTCTTGAAAAGGGGGTTGCTTTTTTCTGACTTTAGGTTCTCTCTAAATGTGACATGGTGTCCACAATATGTTCCAGGTTTAATTGTGTTCAGCTGCCCACAGGGTTGCCACCATTAATTTCAGGGCAACCCTTGAGATTCCGTACAGGCTCCACCCCAGCTTCGCCTCCACCCTTCGAACCTTCCACAGTCCCATTCTTGGAAAAACTCCACTTCTGCACCTCGTCCTCACCAATCACACATACAGTGGACAAAATAATGTTTGATACACTGCCGATTTTTCAAATTTTCCCACCTACAAAGATTGGAAACCCCCCACAAGTGCCCCCATTTTGAAAACTAGACCTATAAAGGAATTGTCTATGGTTGTATTCAGCTTGTTGAACCTGTAGGTTCTTTACAGACATTTTTACAATGTGGATATGCAAAAAATTTTTTTTTAACTTTCACAGTTGATAGTAGGAAAAAATGGACTACATAATTTGTTTTGCAATTTGTTTTGAACACGAAGACACCCCATATGTGGTCACCGGCAGGGCTCAGAAAGAAAAAGGCGCTACTTGATTTTTGGTGCGTACATTTTTCTGGAATAGATTGTGAATGCCAGTTCACATTTGCAAAGCTCCGGACCAGGGCCGCAGCTATAATGAGCCAAGTTGAGCCAGGTGCTGAAGCGGCAGGCAGCAGGGGGCGGCATTATGCGCTCCTCTACCCACAGCACCTACAATTTAGCCTCTGCACGCTGGTGCTGCGGTTGTGCAAGAGGCTGTAATTGATGAGATCACAGGAGGGAAGGAGTCAGGGGCCCCCTGATCATGTGACCCCTGACTCCTCCCCTCCTGTGACCTCATCACAGGTCCTGTAGTCGCTCCTCTCCTCATCTGTAGTGTCTTCAATCTGGATATCATGTGACCCTGACTCCTCCTCTCCTATGACCTCATCACAGGTCCTGTGTGCATCAGCCCTTGTTTTATGCAGGACTCTGCTGTCTGTGCTGGCTTTCATCGTCCTGGATGAGGGAAGTTTATTTGTGGGGTCAGGGGGGTTTACAGGGTGTATGTAGCAGAGCCCTCAAATGTGTGAGGTGTACGGAGCAGAGCTGCAAGTGTACGAGGTGTATGCAGCAAAGATGTGTACGGAGTGGAGCTGTGTGTGTGTACGAGGTGTACGGAGCAGAGATGTGTACGGAGTGGAGCTGTGTGTGTGTACGAGGTGTACAGAGCAGAGCCGCGAGTGTGTGAGGTGTACGGAGCGGAGCTGTGTGTGTGCGAGGTGTATGGAGCAGAGATGTGTATGGAGTGGAGCTGTGTGTGTACACAGAGTGGAGCCGTGTGTGTGTACAAGGTGTACGGAGCGGAGCCGGGTGTGTGCGAGGTGTATGGAGCAGAGCCGCGAGTGTTTGAGGTGTATGGAGCAGAGCCGCGAGTGTGTGAGGTGTACGGAGTGGAGCTGTGTGTGTACGAGGTGTAAGGAGCAGAGCCGCGTGTGTACGAGGTGTACGGAGCCAAACCATGTGTGTGTACAAGGTGTACGGAGCGGAGCCGCACGGAGCAGAGCTGCATGTGTACGAGGTGTACGTTGTAGAGATGTGTATGGAGTGGAGCTGTGTGTGTGTACGAGGTGTACGGAGCAGAGATGTGTCCGAAGTGGAGCTGTGTGTGTACACGGAGCGGAGCCGTATGTGTGTACGAGGTGTACGGAGCAGAGCCGCGAGTGTGTGGGGTGTGCGGAGCTGTGTGTGTGTACGGAGCGGAGCCACGTGTGTGCGAGGTGTAAGGAGCAGAGCCGCATGTGTACAGAACAGAGCAGTGTGTATGGAGCAGCGCGTGTGCGAGGTGTACGGAGCGGAGCAGCGCGTGTGCGAGGTGTACGGAGCGGAAAAGCGCATGTGCGAGGTGTACAGAGCAGCGCATGTGCGAGATGTACGGAGCAGAGCCGCACGTGTACGAGGTGTACAGAGCAGAGTCGCGTGTGTGCGAGGAGTATGGAGCAAAGCCGCATGTGTACAAGGTTTACGGAGTGGAGCCATTTGTGTACAAGGTTTAGAGAGCGTGGCCACATGTGTACAAGGTGTACGGAGCAGAGCCGCATGTGTACAAGGTTTACGGAGTGGAGCCATGTGTGTACTGAGTGGAGCCGTGTGTGTGCAAGGTGTACAGAACGGAGCCGTGTGTGTATGAGGCATAAAAAGCAGAACCGTGTGTGTATGATGTATGCGGAGCCATACTTGTACAAGTTGTATGGTGGGGAGCATTCATACCTCCCAGCGGGACAGTCGCGATTTTGAGAGAGATTCTGCCCCACTGCCGCGGCTGGGAGCTTACTTTTCCCGCGGACCCAGGAGTACACGGCAGAGCCCCGATGAGCACTTTAAAATTTGCACGTGACATTCCACCGGAAGTGACGTGCTAGAAGCTGACTGGAAATGAGGTAATTTCGGGAGGAGATTGTGATGGAACCATGGAGGCACTTCAGGGAATGCTTCAGATCCATCACTGTATCCTCCCCCAACAGCGCGGACAGCAGGATCGCCGTGGACTCGGGATGCCGGCCATGTGAGCGGATCATGATATGTCCTGCATCGGGAGGCTCAGGTGGGCACTGCAGTGGGAGTCGGGCTGCTGTAGTATCTTTATAGAATCTTTCTTTCTCTCTCTGTTTCCTTCTTCTTTCTTTCTTTCTTTCTTTCTTTCTTTCTCTGTTATTTCTTTCTTTCTTTCCCCTCTTTCTTTCTCTCTCTTGTCTTTCTTTCCCCTCTTTCTCTGTTCTTTCTTTCTTTCTCTCTGTTTTCTTTTTCTCTCTGTTCTTTCTTTCTTTTCCTCAGTACAAGTCAGTGTGCCCACAGTACCAGTCGAATAAGAGGGGTAGGAAACTAGGTGGCACTGGTCACATTGAGCCTCTCATACTTTTTACTGGTGTTTAATCATATGCCCTGAGCACCCCCATAAAGTGGGCCAGTGCCAGACAACAGAGTACAAACAAATCACTATTACTATCAGTCCAAGTGGACAATTATATAGGTAAAGTTAATGATGTCCCTGTGCCAAGCACTACGGAGGATCAGAATACACTGAGGAGACCAGAACAGCGGGGTTTGGGTAGAAGAATTATATGGGGCCCATTACACTGTATGAAGTAATATATGGCGCCCATTATGCTGTATGAAGTAATATATGGTGCCCACTATATTGTTTGCACTAATATATGGTGCCCATTATACTGTATGAAGTAATATATAGTGCCCATTATACTGTACGAAGTAATATATGGTGCCCATTATGCTGTATGAAGTAATATATGGTGCCCATTATACTGTATGAAGTAATATATGGGGCCCATTATGCTGTATGAATAATATTTGGGGCCCATTATACTGTATGAAGTAATATATGGTGCCTATTATTCTGTATGAAGTAATATATGAGGCCCATTATACTGTATGAAGTCATATATGGGACCCATTATACTGTATGAAGTAATATATGGGGCCCATTATACTGTATGAAGTCATATATGGGGCCCATTATGCTGTATAAAGTAATATATGGGGCCCATTATACTGTATGAAGTAATATATGGGGCCCATTATACGGTATGTGTTAGGAATCTGGTTTCTACCATGCCTATGCAGGAATCCAGATTCTCACATTTATCTCCAGAGGCTAAGTCCTTTGTGCCATCTTCTGAGCATGCTCACGGGACGAGCTTCCATTGGAGTTCAGGAGTCAGGTGCTCAGGTCCTGCTCCGGATCCTATTGGCTCCTTTTGGAGACCTGGAGATTTCCGGCAGGTCCCGTGCGCTATAAAAAGTGCGCATGGCCGTTCCGCCATGCGCTAGTATTTTCATACGGCTGCTGTATGTATGGTGATGAGTGCTTGGACTGGTGACTGACTTATTAAGAACCCCTTCCATCTGATAATACGTCTGTGTGAGTGTTTGGGCATCAGCCAGTATTTGCGCCAGCGCGCTCAAGCTTCATCTTTGCCAGCAGCTAGCGTCCTGCATCGCGCTTACAGCATAGGTGCTTTCTCTGCGGCTCAGTTCACGCCGCGCTGCGGTTGCAGTCTGTCGGGCGTTCGCAGTTGCGAAGTTCCGCATCCTATTTTTATGGTAGGTCTAGAAGGAGTAGTCCTGGTGTTTAAGGCTACTTTTGTGACCTTTAATACCGTATCTGCATCCCTGGAAGTCTGTGACCCTGTACAGACTCAGCGTTATTTATGCTTTTGTTTGCAGCTCTGTGCATATAACAGAGTCTGCTTCAGTGCACTGGATGCAGCTAAAACACTGTGCACATTAACGCCTTAGTGCTCTGCCTCTTTTAGCAGCGGTTATTCCATCCACCGCACGGTGGACCCCGAGTGGCGAAGGCACTTTATTTATTTTTTATTTAGTGTCTTCCGCCACTCATAAAAGTATGAAGTAATATATGGGCCCAATATACTGGATGAAGTAATATATTGGGTCCATTATACTGTATGAAGTCATATATGGGGCCCATTATACTGTATGAAGTAATATATGGGGCCCATAATATTGTATGGAGCATTATGTGGGGATAGGGGATGACTTTCTGTTTGTTGTGGATCAGACCGCTGGGACCCTCATGATCCTGGGAAACATAGCTTTGAAGAGCACCATGTAAATGGAGCTGTGGTCAATCATACGCACTGTCGTGCCATTCACATGTGGCACTTCAAATAACTCCTTAAAGAGAGTGATGAGGGGACGACAAAGTATAGCAAAAATTCACTGATCGGGGTGATGAGTGCTATAGTTTGTGGGCTGGTGGGATTTGTGTGGCAGGGCTGCATTTTTGTCCAAGTCCGGCCCTGTGCCAGGCCTACCATTGTCAGATACTTACGTATTGTTCTTGTATGTGCGTGTGATGGCGCTGACATCCTTGTGTTTGGACACATTTTTTTTTTCTATTTATCTAAATAAAAATGTCTACTATTGTACTCAGTTTTACAGGATAGATATGAAAATTTACTTTGTGTGCGGGGGGGGGGGGGGGGCATAATTTTGCTGTTCGCCTCAGGCAGCAGATAGGCTAGGTTCACCCCTGCTCCTGACATGCCAAATCAGCAGAGACCCCCCCTTAAGTGACTGTAGGCTGGCTGTTTCATTTGGTATTTATGCACCTGTGCAGCTGCCATTTTACTTGGGTCCGCTGCACCCTGGATTAGTGAAGATGCATTTAGGCCTGTCTGGTTTGCATCTGAATTTTTTGGAGGATTTTGTCCTCTTTTTGAGGTTTTCATGTTGGAGTAGGACTGGCAAGTGTAAGGAACTTTGACGCAGTTTGCCAGCTTCCGTATTAAGGCCTTAATATCAACCAATACCTTACATATACTGATATGTTTTTTGTGCACTTTTTATATTTCTTTCAGGGTGCAGTTGGGCCCAAATGATTCTGCAAACTTGCGGCCTCTGTTCACACGGGATGCATTTTAGTTGGCACTGGGCAGCCCCCCTATATGGTGTTACTAAGAGGTTGTGAACCAGAAGCCCTGCATTCACTGTGTGAACACTGCCACATGCGGATTATTTCTTCTGCACTGGTGTACCACACAGCCAATCCCTGATTGTAGGCTGGCTGCTTCATTTGGTATTTATGCACCTGTGCAGCTGCTATTTTACTTGGGTCCGCTGCACCCTGTATTAGTGCAGATGCATTTAGGCCTGTCTGGTTTGTATCTGAATTTTTTGGAGGATTTTTTCCTCTTTTTGAGGTTTTCATGTTAGAGTAGGACTGGCAAGTGTAAGGAACTTGTCATAGTTAGGACATGGTTAATGTCCTGTTCTCACAGGGTTAACTTTTGCCGGCCTTTCTTTGGATCTGGGAGGGGTATTTATACTCACTCCAGACTAGGATTCCCTGTCAGTTATACTGTTATTCTGGCTGTGTGTCTGACCCCCCCTGGTGTGCTTGGATACTGCATTGCTTGTTTGATTCCCGTGTATGACCCGGTCTGTCCCCTCACTCTGAACTCCGTCTCTCATTTTGGCACCATTGTCTTCTCCGGTTCTGACCTCCTGGCTTGGCTATTGTTTCTTCGTTACAGTTTGTCCCTATTGTATCGTCCATTGCCCGTTCTGGTTTTCCGATCTATTGCTACGTCCAGACTGTTCAGCTCCTTCTTTCACCCAGGCTTCCTTGAGAATGACTAACTCACAATATCACCAACAGTGATTGAACACACCTGACTCTCTTTTATAGAGCCTCACACCTGATTTATAATTACGTGCACATTAAACCAAAGAAACTAAAGTGCACTACTGCTCACCACCACCAGGGCAACTTAGAATGAACAACACCACGTGTAATAATTCTAATGGCCACTGGGGGCAATCAACCCAGTTTGGCACTAAGCCAAAGGAAAAAAGTTCACTTTGTCCATTTACTTGTCAGATCCACCTTGGATCATGACAGTACCCCCTCCTTAATGAGGGGCCTCTGGACCCTCAAGACCACTCCTCATAAGGGAAACACCTACAGCGGGGAAACCCAGATCCTGGGTTCACCCCACCACCACCTGAAACTTCAGGTTTATGACAAACGCACCGCTGGTATTGGCAATACATGTTCTGGAGGCACCACTCATCTCCACAGCACCGACCTGGGGAACGAGTTTATGTATGTGTATGTTTGCTATGAGCTCATCAGACTCCACAACACACTTCCACCATATGTTTCTTGGTGGCCACCCATACATGCTCGTTCACACACAGGTCTGGACCTGAACGTTTATTGCCACACATTCGTTTGTCATATTTTGGTGAACTCATTCTGGACTCGACAACAGAGGCATCCCCCTGTGTCACCACACTCACACCCCCGCTATTCACCAAGGGACACCACCCTCCAACCCTTTCACCATGAGGTCTGCGCCTCCCAGGGTTGGTTAATGGCGAGGGGTGAGATTTGTCCCTACTCCCCCGCAGCACACCTGCCGCTCACACCTGGAGGAGAAGGGGACAGGAATATGGAGGAAATATACACTCGCTGGTCGCCTTCCTCCAAACGACCAGGAGGGGGCGGCCTCTTCGGTGGTATAGAAGATTTGGCGTCAGCCCCACGGACTATAACACCAGTCTGCTCACTACAGGGACGTACCCCTTCACCTCGGGGAACCCCAGACAGCACCATGGGGATCACCAACTCCACCCACCTGTCTGGGTACGTCCGCCTGTATGAACAAGTCCCGCTCCCCTGTATTAGTGCAGATGCATTTAGGCCTGTCTGGTTTGTATCTGAATTTTTTGGAGGATTTTTTCCTCTTCTTGAGGTTTTCATGTTAGAGTAGTACTGGCAAGTGTAAGGAACTTTGACGCAGTTTGCCAGGTTCCGTCTGGGTACGTCCGCCTGTATGAATAAGTCCCGCTCCCCAGCAGTGACTCTAGGGGGCACTTTGCCAGAGCCACAGGAATATGGAGGAAAAATACACTCTCTGGTTGCCTCCACACGACCAGGAGGGGGCGGCTTCTTCAATGGTATGGAAGATTTGGCGTCAGCCCTGCGGACTATACACCAGTCTGCTCACTACAGGGACGTACCCCTTCATCTCGGGGAACCCCAGACAGCACCATGGGGACACCAATTCCACCCACCTGTCTGGTTATGTCCGCCTGTATGAACAAGTCCTGCTCCCCAGCAGCGACTCTAGGGGCTACTTTGCCGGAGCCGCAATTTGATTTCCTGGTTGAGCCAAAAGGGAAGGCCCCCAGACCCTGATAACTACTGCTGCAGCGGCTCTAACACACCATGCCGCTCCTCACTCACCTCAGTGAGGCCCAGCAGCAACTACTCAGCAGTCTCCACATGGCCAAGGCTAACCAGAAAAAAAAGTAGGGTTGGTGATATTGTGAGTTAGTTATTCACGGAAGCCTGGGTGAAAGAAGGAGCTGAATGAGAGTCCTGGGTAGCCCAGCCAGAGTGGTTGAGTCAGCTATGGAGTCTGCATGGAGGGCTGGCATGGCGTGGTGGAGTCGCAGTTTATGGTGTCAGCAGGAGGTGCTTGCATGTCTTGGTGAAGTGGCGACGATGGTGAGAGTTGCACGCAGCATGCTGGACTTGGTCGCTGAAAACTGGACTCAAGCATGCTGGACTTTTTGGCAGAAGCTAGACTCATCTTTGGGACTCTGTTTACTGGGCAGCTGCAACTGGTGGTGGACTCTGCTCCAAGGCTGCACCATGGTGATGGATCCGGTTATGGTGATGGATCCGGGTGGAGGAGAAGATGCACGCAGGTGGTGGGCTCTGTTGCTAGGAGCGTACGCAACAGAGCAAAGCTAAGTTGTTCCCCCTGTATTGTCATTTTCCCTTGTGTGTGTTTAGTGCAGTGGTGGGGTTAGTTTCCACACCGACCAATTCCCTAGGGAGGGTTTAGGGTCAGGGCGAGTCAGGGCTTTAAGGTTCCTGTGCGTCACCCGGTGCGGAACCAGCATAGGGAACGTTAGGGGTGCAGGGACTCAGGGGAGTGCAGGAGGTCTCCACGTCCCTATTCCCTGTCGCAGGGCCCACCATTGTTAATGTTACCCAGGTTCCCCTTTATTATTTAAATTTGCCTTACTGGAGGCGGGGTTTCCACACTATTGTATAAATACGTGTAATACCTAAATTCGCTAGTTTGAGGCGGTGTATCCAGCTGCACGTCTTATTATTTAAATTCGCCCAACTGGACGCGGTGTATCCAGGGTGACCGTGACACAATATACCATACCTGTCCATTGTTCTGTCCCAAGCCGTAATCCATGTGTGGCGGAAAAACAGTTTTCAACCTGGACGGTGCCAAGATGCGACCATCCAGGCTGAGAACCACTGATGAATGAGCTGCCAGCGCAGCCTCAGAGACCGGTGGTAACGTCATGGAGATTATGTCCAGTCACTGAGGCTGCGTTCCCAGCTGGTCTGAACTACGGTGGCCTCGATGAGATCCCTGCTAGCACGGTGAGAAAAACCTCTCACGGTGCTAGCGGAGATGTCACTGAGGTCACTGCAACAGTGACTCGCAACAGTTCAGTCACCAGTGGTTCTCAGCCTGGACAGCCGCTCGGGAAATCAATACAGCACAGCCTTATTCAGGATTTCTGGTTTATTAGTACATGTATGCACTTTAAATAGTGTCACAGACAAAGAAAAAGTTATGAGCCAATGGGAGCTTAAGGGGTATGAATAGAAATGTGAAACTTTCCGTCCATTAGTGTTACTTGATCACCATTACACAGAAGTTACAAAACAAGATGGATGCCACGTACTCAAAATGGTATGTTTTCTCTCACACAGGGAATGCAGGAAAAGTGTTAGAAGAACTAAAGCCAGTAATGAAGTGAGGCTTGCAAAGGAGACCAAAAGCAGTACAAAAATAATTTTTTACTAAATAAAATGCAATCAAAAAGACAAATATAAATAAAAATGGTATCACTGAACACAACATCTTGTCCATGTAAAAAAAATTGCCATACAGGTCCATCCGCAGAAAAATTAAAACGTTATTGCTCTCAGTATAAAGCGATGCAAAAATAATTGTTTTTTTTATAACACAGATTATTTTATTGATTAAAAGCACCAAAACATAAAAACATAAAAATATATAAATGTGGTATCGCTGTAATCGTACTGACCTGAACAATAAAGCTGCCTTATCAATTTTTCTATATGTAGAATGGCATAAAAAATCATGAATTGCTGTTTTTTTTTCATTCTGCCTCCCAAAAATCTGAATAGAAAGCGTTAAAAAAATGTAATGCGCCCGAATATGATACCAATAAAAACATCATCTCATCCCGCAAAAACCAAGCCCTCAGATCACTCTGTTGGCAGACATATGGAAAAATTATAGCTCTCAAAATATGGAGATGCAAAATCTTATTTTTGCAAAGAAGTTTTAGTGTGTGACAGTAGCCAAACATAAAAAAGATATAAATCTTGTATCGCACTGACCCAAAGAATAAAGTCATCTATTCACTTAAACAAGAAGAAAGGCGCAAAAAATAAATAAAAACAATTCTTGACCTGCTGTTGATTTGTTCATTCTGCCTCCCAAAGATCACAGTTAAGCGCACATTTATACTGCACTCTGCGATGATCGCTTACACTGGGTTTCTGTGTAAATCTCTGAGATATGTGATTCAGATGGAACCCCAGGCAAAAGATTCCTTATAATGAGTCTAATGGAGGCACTGTGGATGCCATCTGTACTATGATCCGACAGTGTCAGTCTTTTTAGGCATGCATAAGAGTGCCGTCTGCCACAGTTTTCTCCACCTCTAAAAAGGACCCCGCTGATCAGAGGCCAGACGGAGTCCAGAGTAACTCTGCTGCCTCATTATAGTGAATGGATCCCTCAGAGTTTCATCTGAATTACATCATTCTTAGATTTAGATGGAAATCCAGATATAAGTGTTCAGCATAGTGCAAGATAAATGTGATCCCAAATGTTAATATTCCCAATAAACGCTTCAACTCAATCCACAAAAAAATCAAGTCCCCACTCAGGTCTGTAATCTATTAACGGAAGTATAGGTGGCTTCCACGTTACTGGTAGTACAAAGGCTCTGGAAAAGCAATATGGCTCCTCATCCACCAAAAGAAATCCAGCGAATTCTATACTACCAAATCCAAAAGCCCTCCTCCCTTTTGAGCCTAAACCACAATTAGGGTCCACATTTGGTATATCTGTAGCTAGAGAGCCCACTTAATTTACGGGTGCATGTCTCCAGAAGCATGAGCTGGGCATAAGTCACTGACCACTACAATGTACTGGGCACTACAATAGCAGATTTGCAATTTTCACTCAGCAACATCTACTACTGCTTGTTTCTGGAAATCACCCATGGAGTCAAAATCATCATCACTACACTTGTAGATAAATTCCCCAAGGAGTATAATGTCCAAAATGTGGTCATTCTGCTCTTCTAACACTTAGGGGCTCTGTGTATGGATTCTGCAAACTATTTTTAAAAAAATCTGCGCTCCATGAGGCAAATCGTGCTCGGTCCCTCCCGAGTCTCGCCGTGTTGCTAAGCAGTACTGTACAGCCACATATGGGATAATTCTACATTCAGCAGAAATTGTGTGCCAAACTTTGGTGTAATTTTTATCCATTTCCCCATGGGAAAATGTAAAATCTGGGGCTAAAGCAAAATTTTTGTGGTAAAAATGTAATTATTTTTTTCTTCACTACCCAATGGTACAAAGGTTGTGACACCAGTGGTGTCAATATGAACACTGCATCCTTAGATTAATTAATTGAGAGTTGTAGTTTTGTAAAATGGGGTCCCGTATAGGGGGGTTCTTCTGTTCTGGAACTTCAGTGGCTCTCCCAGTGGGTCACCCATAAACCGTAACAGCAATATGTACACTATATTATGGCGCTCCTTCCCTTGCGAGTTTTGCACTGTGCCTCAAAAGTAGTTCCCGTTTACATGTAGGGCACTGGTGTACTCAGGATAAATGCACAACGAACTGAAAGGTCAATTTTTCTTATTAGCCCTAATAAAAATTACAAATTTGAGGCTAAAACAACACTTTAGTGGTAAAAATGTAATTATTCTTTCTCAAAAAAATTATATGGTGCAATTTATCATGTTACCCTTGTGAAAATGAAAACATTGGGGCTAAAAGAACATTTTTATGTGAAAAAGGTGATTTTTTTTCACAACTCAACATTATAGACTTCTGTGAAGCACCTGGAGGTTCAGAGTGCTCACCACACATCTATATAAGTTCCTTGAGGAGTCTAGTTTAAAAACTGGGGTCACTTTTGGGTGTGGGGGTTGTGCTGTTTAGATACATCAGGGGCTCTCCAAACATCACATGGCGTCTGTTAATGATTCCAGCAAATTTTGTGTTCAAAAAGTCAAATGGCACTCCTTCCAAACCCTTCCGTTTGCCCCAAACAGTAGTTTTCCCCCCCATATGGGGTATAGGGGTGCTTAGGAGAAATTGCACAACAAATGTTGGGGTTCATTTAATCTTGTTACCCTTGTGAAAATAAAAAAAAATGTGGGTCTAAAGCGAAAGTTTTGTGAAAAAAAGTTTAATGTTATTTATTTTCCTTCCACATTTGCTTCAGTTCCTGTGAAGCACCTGAAAGGTGAACTTCTTGAATGTGGGATTTTTTTTTAGCACCGCGAGGTGTAGTTTTTAGAATGGTGTCAATTTTGGGTATTTTCTGTCATATAGACCCCAAATGTGATGTGGAATGGTTTAGTAAATTTTGAAATCGCTGGTCATCTTTTAACCCCTCTAACTTCCTAACAGAAAAATTATGTTGAAAAATTGTGCCGATGTAAAGTAGACATTTGGGAAATGTTATTTATTAACTATTTTATGTGACATAAGTCTCTGGTTCAAAGGCATAAAAATTGAAAGTTTGAAAATTGTAAAATTTAAAAATAAAAAATTATTTTCACAAATAAACGCAACTCATATTAAATAAATGTTACCATTGTTATGAAGTACAATATGTCACAAAAAAAAACAATATCAGAATTAGTGAGATCCGTTGAAGTGTTCCAGAGTTATTACCACATAAAGTGACACTGGTCAGAATTGTAGAATTTGGCCTGGTCATGAAGGTGAAAACAGGCTTAGGGGGTGAAGTGGTTAACATGGTAACATATAGGAGAGGCTTTGTATTTTATTTACCCATCCTTCAAAAAACACTGACACATTGATGCTAAAAACGGACACACGGATGACACAATGATGCACTACCCTGATTGACAGTGGTACCATTTTTCATGGATGTGTAGTGTGTATAATGCCTTAAGCTGAGCTTTCAGTTGCGATCACCTGGACATACTGGTACATCCAATGTTGAGGAGGGGTTAATTGCTTGATTATGCGGTCCGACTCCGCTTCACATGCGCACTACACGATGACAATCGGTATACATTAATGACCGCACATTGCACAGTGAAAATGAACCCCTACTTTCAGACTAGTTATAAGTACATGGTAGCAGGTTTTTCTTGTGCAGTGAAGTGTCACACCGTTATCTACAGTCTGATGACCGTGGCATTTTGCAAGTTTCATTATTTCAGTTTAACTGAGTTTACAAAAGTTCAAATGAAACTGAAATGTCAGCTTGAATAACCGCGCTTCAATAGGAAGGTAAACCAGACGATAGTCACCTTTTGTTGATAAGTCTGTTGCAGTTGGCACAATCTGCAGACAGTTAGGCCAGGTTATGTTTGGAGGGCATTGCAAAATATCGACTCTTCAAATACCTTTAGAGAGAATCTGTCATCAAAAATGACCTATTGCTTGCAAAGGTCACTGTCAAGGAAGGGGAGCAAGGTCAGCTGTGATTGGTGGATCATGTGTGCTCAATAATGAGGTGTTACCATTCATTGTAATCCTGCCCCTGATGATAAGGAAACTGTGGAAGGACAGTGGCCAGTGTGAAAATTGCGAGATTACTGAGTTCATCATTTAAACCCTTCAACCCTGGCCATTTTCCGTTTTTCCCTTTTTCCTCCCCTTCTTCCCAGAGCCATGACTTTTTTTTTATTTTTCTTTCAGTATGGCCAGGTGAGGGCTTATGTTTTGAGGGACGAGTTGTATTTTTTGAACACCACTGATTTTACCATATATTGAACTGTACATATAATGAAAAAAAATTCCAAATGCAATGAAATTGCAAAATATTGAAATGCAGGAACGCATGTCGGGTGTGGTGGGTGCCTGGACTACTTTGACCACATTAGGTAATGTATATGACTCCTTTGTTCTAGGGTATGGGGCTATGTTGTTATTTTTTACATATCTTGGACACTCATTGGTACTATGATACATATGCTTGTTATATAATTTAAATTGATACCAATGTCCAATATTATATTAATGTTATGTATTTTAGCCCTAATAACTAAAAATCACTGTGCTGTGATAATTCACATACCTTTATTGTTACTGTTTTGCTAGTCATATACATACATTTATATTGTGTCCAGGTAACCCACCTTTGGTTTTCCTTTGTGGTGCTTACTGGTTTATTAATATTTTTTAACATGTTTTTAAAAATCGGCTTTAATTCGGACCAGTGTTATTCAATGACTCAGTGCTCATCTTTGATTTTTTTTTCTCAGCTCGGATCGTATTGCTATTGGATTGATAAAAAAATAGCAGCATGCTGCAAGTTGATGTGAATTTCACATTGCAATCGCCAGTAGAGGTCAATTGGGTGCAAGAAAACAGTCGCACGGCACTTGGATTGTTCAATTTTTACACACTCATGTCCTTGAAAACCTGACATTTCATCAGCCATGTACAGTAAACTCACAGTGTGAAAAGTCAGATTAGAGCGGTAAAAAATGAAATACTCAAAGTGTGCACGTGGCCTTACTGTTTCTATGAAATAATTGGCTAGATCGTGGGCACTGAGGTTGGTGACCGGGACCTCTAACTTAGGGCTCAGAAGGGAATGGAAAGTTTTGAAGAGTCATTTTGGATTGTCGGCTAGTGATGTGATGAGGGTGGTTAAGTAGACTTGTTTTCATTATTAACTTATAAATATTGGATGAAGTTTTCTGTGGAAAGTGATTTTCTCCAATGACGCTCAGCACACCTTGAGCAACCCTGAAGAAAATGTGTTTTCAGCATGTGCTGAGGTTGCTGTCGTCTGTGTTGGGCAGTTGTACGTGTAGCAGGTGCTGTTTCATCAAGGGCATTCTGCAATGTATTTTTATAATGTGACAATGCAGAGTCTTGACAGGAGAGGGAGAAGATCGGAGTTAATGATGACTGTAGAGTGTTCATAAGCTGCTGGGAAAAAAGCTTGTGGTCAGAGAAGGGAGTTAGTAAACTCATACACTCAGCAGAGGCAGGAGAAGACCAGGTCCAGACTATTCCCATCTTCCTGTGTAGGAGAGTTAGTAAACTGTGAAAGTGTAAGGTCCACAGGGTGGTAGTCATGGGCGAGAGACTGCTGTGTTCCCATACCCTGGCACCCTACAAATAAACAATGTCCTGATTCTCCTGTGCTATGCGTGTGGTGTGTAACACTCACGGTTTGGTCGCAGTTCTCTGCTGTCTCCGAATCTTCTACTTCAGGAACCGCCACACACACATCAGGGTCACCCAATTCGTTTTATAATAAAGAAGTTTATATAACTGTCCATTTTCAACATATTGAAACACATAGCTTTGGGCACAAACTTTTCCATTTTCAAAGTCCATAGAACAGCACGTTCTGATGTCCATTGTTTGCTCCCCATGAGCTATCCCTTTCCTCTCTGGCATCTCTGGCCCCTGGGATACTCCATCCGGCTCTGCAGCTTCCATGAGTTCCATCCCAACTCCTTTATGTGAGTCACCGTCTTACTTTCTCTCCTAGGAAGATATTGAGGTTCGCTTCTCAGTGCCTCAGTTGGACCATAGGCTCTGGATGTTCCAGGAATCTTATAACTAAATCTTAGCCTATGTTTATCAGGACACATTGAGTCATCCTTATTATAGCAATACATTAACCATACCCCTTGGTGCCTATAGGGTTCTGTGCAATATAAAACACTTTCGTATACACAGGTTATAACCGTTTTTCTAATCAAGGGAGAAGCACATGACCATCCCAATCACTCTCTTACAAAAGGCCTAAGGAGGAGGTTAGAAAAAGATGAGTGGCAGATGTGGAGAGCGGATCACCAATGGGATTGTTACAGTCCCCCATGAAGAGTGGGAATATCACAGGAAAAGATTAGTAGGGTTTCTTTGGGCAGCGTGAAGAGAGTTATAAATACTAGTGGAAGGAGGCCCACGATTAGGGGAGATGGTTTCACATATGTCTTACATTGGAGGCCTAATACCTTGAATTGTTCATGTTTGCTGACACAAGTGTGTCCTGGGAGATCTGGGATTTCGCCTGTGCATTTGGATCCCATATTAAATTAATTTGGTTTCCTTTGGTGCTGAAGAGGTTAATGACCCTTTCTATGCTGGTCAAAAACAGGGGTGAGAGAGACACAGCACAGGAAGGAGCGAGACAGCAGACAAGGGGGATAGCACATGGGGTAGACAGGTCAAAGAAGAGAGCACAGACGGGGGAAATCAGAACATGGGGAAAGAGAGAGTGGATAGGTGGGTAAGCACACGGGGGAGATATTCTCAACACTGCAAAGCCTGCCCCTATCGTGATATTACCGCCCTTCCGATGCGATAGCAGCGGGCCTCCATCTAGTAAATGAATATAACTAGCTGATAAAAAATCATATTCTTAATCAGATTTTTTTATTATTTAGTTATCTAAAGTTTTTACTTGCTTTGCCAATAACACTGACCTCTTCCCTATTTTCACATAGTGAGGGTCATTGCATGGCTTTCCTCATAAATTATCAGTTTGCTCACCTTGCTCTTTGCCTTTCTGTCCTTTTCAGAATTGAAACTCTAAATACTGTATATGTCCAAACTGTGTGCAAGGGTAGTCAAGAGTCACTGGAAAATCCAATAATCATACCAGGCCCAGACTGCTAATTTGCCCTTTTGATAAGTTGAGGATCCAAGAAGAGCACTTCTGAGCATCCGCGCTGCTTTAGTGATAAGAATTCTTCAGAAATCCATATAAATCTTTCAAGTTCTTTATTATATGTACTACAGAAACTACGCGTTTCGAGGTGACAAACCGCACCTCTTCTTCAGGTTACAGTACAGAGACAACTCTGTACTGTAACCTGAAGAAGAGGTGCGGTTTGTCACCTCGAAACGCGTAGTTTCTGTAGTACATATAATAAAGAACTCGAAAGATTTATATGGATTTCTACAGCTACACACACACAGTTCGTTCTTAATCCACGGGCATGTACCCCCTTGGGGTTAGAGTCCTGTCAGACAGCAGGAGAGGCACAACAAGCGCAACAAAAACTTGGGAAGGGGAAAAGGAAACAGTGCTTTTCAACGTTCCCCTGTGGCCCGGTCCGACCACACTGCACTCAACTTTAGTGCTTCAGGGCTCTTTTGCCCACAGGGATTTGGAACAGTCCAGTACATTTTCACATTGTGCAACGAGTCCTTTACTTTAAGGACTTTTCACAGTTCAGCGGCACGTGTCCCTTCCCGCTTTGTGCCCTTCCATGCCCATGTTCGGACCGACGATGACCCTGCAGCCACAGGCATCGTGTTCTGTAAGGACATGGCAGGGGTAGTGCTTGGCCGGGCAGTGACCAGGGAACAGGGGACCGACTGAGCCTGTTCCGGGCCCGCATAAAGGACCAAGTCATCCCCCTGATGAAAAAAAAAAATCCTTTCTTGGTGCTTCTGGAGGACAAGGATAGTTTAGAGGTTGAGATGATTTGCTCAGTAACAAACCTCTAAACTATCCTTGTCCTCCGGAAGTGCCAAGAAAGGATATATATATTTTTTTCATTGTATTCACATGCAATCCTTATCCTTGGATCAAGGCTGGCATAGTTCCTGCAATTGTGCTGCATACCAGAAGATTATAAGGAGTGGATCCATCACATGGATCAATTGAATGTACATACAAGACATCCAAAAGGTGAGTGCAACAATATATATCTTCTTGTGGTGAATATACACCTACACTTAGACTCTGCGCCCTTTGTCTCCTCTTTTATCTCTCCTAGTGATATCCTTGTCAAGTCATCCCCCTGGCACAGCGCAACTGCCACCATGAAATATCCCCGAGGGATGTCCTCCTTATAGAAATTGACCCAATCTCCCTCCCTCAAGGGCCTGCCAAACTTCACTGAGGCAGCATTTACATAGACTTTGGCGTGTGTCCACCTCTCATATAAAGCCATAGCCACAGTCTACATCAGTGTACACCAGCTGCCCACTGGTGTGACGTCCGGCCATAGCGCCCCCTCCTGGTTGGAGCAGCTCTGCCCACACCTCCTTTTCTCGTTTTTTTGCATTCCACAACCCCCGCAATCCAGGCGGCCTGCGGGATGTAAAAGGTCCCTCTGCCTCCTGGTGAAAATGCGACTGGCCGAGGGGCAGGATGTCGCTACGCATGGGCCTAAAGTTCATCCTTCCGGGGTCAGGGGCCGAGGATCACTCACCGTCACCTGCTCCAGCATCCTGGCCGTGTTCGTCCCGTGACTGTCGGATCCCTCCGCTGATGCAGCTGCACACTCCAGCTCGTACTCCATTTCCGGCGCGGGCTCCTCCAGGGCAGTCACTGTTTCCGGCCTCCAACTCCCGACGATGATGTTCCGGCTCCCGATGATGATGTTTTGGTTCCGGCAGCCGCCGGCACCGCTCCTCCGCAGGTTCAGGGAAACGGTGAGTCCAAAACTCATCGGCAACTCCCCTCTGTCGTTTAGGTTGGGCCTTCACTTCTTCTTGCTACCACTTCCATTCGACGTGGCCTATGCCTCTGCAGTGACGTGTGCACGAATGGTCCATTGCTGCCGATACCGTATCTCGTAATGGCGTTGCGCAGCTGCACACTGGGTTTTCTTCTGAGTCCCACCCATTCTAAGATGGGGTCGTTTCTGGCCTCTCCACCCATTTCTCTGCAACCTGTGTCAAGGGGCAAGGTCTTCTTCTTTTCAGACTCGTCCACCATGGGTGGGCACCATTCACGGGTCTAGGCCCCTGGCTCTGCCAGGCAGATTTTTGCTCCATCTCTGTCAGGAAGCCTAGGAGGGGTGGGATTGCAGTTGTCGTCCTCCATCTGCGCACCATTTTCCGCCATTTTCAAAGCCGCCATTTTTGTCATAATCGAAGTATCATTCACATCCAGAATATCAGTTACATCCAGGGTATCAGTCACATCAGTTACATTAACAGCATTTTCATTTTTCACAGCATTTCCATGTTGCAAAATTGCAGGATCCTGCCGCACAACGCCAAGTGAGGGGCGCCAGGGTAGTAGCGAGGGCCCGCAATGATGGCTGCTGGAGCGCACCCTGGCCACCTGACACATACATACACTTTCCCCTTTGCAGCGTACCTCCTGTAACGCCTTCTGCACCATCAGGGTCCCCTCTGGTCTGCTGTGGGTTCCCTTCTGCTGGTTCTACATAAAGAGAGACAGAGTGCAGTTTCAACTTATGACAGACAACTTTGCTAATTTTAGGTGTATCCACAGATTTTCCATGATGTTCATATCAGGGGACTGTGAGGGCCATTTTAAAACATTCAGCTTGTGCCTTGTGAGGTAGTCTATTATGGATTTTGACGTGTTTAGGATCATTATCCATTTGTAGAAGCCATCCTATTTTCAACTTCAACTTCAGCTTTTTTTTTTTTTTTTTACAGAGGGTGATATATTTGCATGAACAATTTCTTGAAATTTAATTGAATCCATTCTTCCCTCTACCTGTGAAATATTCCGAGTGCCATATACTGCAGCACAAACCCAAAGCATGATTGATCCACACCCTTTCTTAAGGTGGCAAGATGTCCTTTTCCTGAAATTCTGTGCCCTTTTTTCTCCACAGATACCTTTGATCATTGTGGCTAAAGAATTATATTTTAACCTCATCAGTCCACAGGACTTGCTAAATCTGTTAACTCTTTCTTAAGGTCTTTTGCATTCAAGCAGGGGTTATCTTGACCTCCACTGTTCCTGATAAGTGCCATTTCTTAATTAGATTTCAAACTGAGGAAACGGCAACTGGAAAACTCTTTGCTATCTTCTTGTAGCCTTCTCCTGCTTTGTGGGCCTCCACCATTTTCAGAGTGCTAGGTAGCTGCTTAGAAAAACCCATGGCTGCTTTGTGGGCACAAGGTTAGAGGAGGATGGGTATTTATAAATCTGTGAAATTTGCATTACCTGGCCTTTCCTAACGATGATAGTGAACAAGCCATAATCCTAACTGTCTAAGGTCTGAAACCTTGATCAAAGTTGAGCACACAAATCTCCAATTGGATCATTTTGCTTTTTGGAATTTTTAAAATGTAAAAAATTACTATATATATTTTTTGCATAAAATACAAAGGAAATGTGTAATCTTTTAATTTTAGGTATTTTAGAGATCATTTCATCTTCAACTTAGAACCATAGAATCGTAGAGTTGGAAGGGACCTCCTGGGCCAACTGGTCCAACCCCCTGCTCAAAGCAGGATTCGCTAAATCATCCCAGACAGATGTCTGTCCAGACTCTGTTTGAAGACTTCCATTGAAGGAGAACTCACCACTTCTCGTGGCAGCGTGTTCCACTCATTGATCACTCTGTCAAAAGTTTTTTCTAATATCTAATCTGTCTCCTCCCTTTCAGTTTCATCCCATTGCTTCTAGTCTTTCCTTGTGCAAATGAGAATAAAGATGATCCTTCTACAATGTGACAGCCCTTGAGATATTTGTAGACAGCTATTAAGTCTCCTCTCAGTCTTCTCTTTTGCAAGCTAAACATTCCCAAATCATGCAACCTTTCCTCATAAGACAGGGTTTGCAGACCGGTCACCATTCTGGTCGCTCTTTTCTGAACTTGCTCCAGTTTGTTGTTGTCTTTTTTCAAAATGTGGTGCCCAAAACTGGACACAGTATTCCAGATGAGGTCTGATCATAGAGGAGTAGAGGGCAATAATGACTTCACGTGATCTAGACTGTATACTTCTGTTAATACATCCTATAATTGCATTTTCCTTTTTTGCTGCTGCATCACAGTGTTGACTCACATTCAGTCTGTGATCTATTAGTATACCCAAGTCTTTTTCACATGTGCTGTTGCTTAGCCCTATTCCTCCCTTTCTGTATATGCTTTTTTCATTTTTATTGCCCAGATGTAGTACTTTGCATTTTTCCCTGTTAAAAACCATTCTGTTAGTTGCTGCCCACTGCTCCAGTTTATTTATATCTTTTTGAATCCTCTCTCTCTTCTCTAGTATTAGCTATCCATCCTAGCTTTATGTCATCAGCAAATTTAATAAGTTTACCCTCAATTCCTTCATCTAAATAGTTGAGAAAGATGTTGAACAATACAGGGCCCAGGACATAGCCCTGTGGTACCCCACTTGAGACATTCTTCCAACTGGATGTGCATCCATTTATGACCACTAGAGTTGAGCGACTTTGGTCGGATCGGGTTTCATGAAAGAAAACTTGTGTCAGATGAAACTGGTCCGACTAGGGCAAAAAAAAGTCAGAGTTTTGTCCGAAACCCGACCCCAATGCAAGTCAATGGGAAATAAAAGTCGGCATTGAGCGGATGACATTCATCCACTCAATGCCGACTTTTATTCCCCATTGACTTGACAAATTTTGTTTCATGAAACCCGATCCGACCAAAGTCGCTCAACTCTAACGACCACTCTTTGGGTCCGATCACTTAGCCAGTTATGAATCCACCTAACAGTTGCCTTGTCCATTCCATACCTAGTCATTTTTTCAATAAGGATTGTGTGAGATACTTTGTCAAATGCTTTGCTGAAGTCAAGATATACTATATCTACAGCATTTCCTTGATCCACCCAATCAGTGATTCCGTCATAGAAGGAAATTAAGTTAGTCTGACATGAATTATTAGTTACAAACCCATGCTGACTCTGTTTAATCACTTAATTCTTTTCCAAGTACTGACATACATGTTGTTTAATAATTTGTTCAAAGATCTTTCCTGGTATAGAAGTCATATTCACCGGCCTATAGTTGCCTGGGTCCACCTTATTCCCTTTTTTGAAGCTAGGAACAACATTTGCTCTTCTCCAGTCTTCTGGGATTTCTCCTGTTCTCCAAGAATTTTCAAAGATTATGGACAGGGGTTTAAAAATTTCTTCTGCTATCTCCTTCAGTACTCTGGGGTGTAATTCATCTGGACCCGGAGACTTGAATTCATTTAGGTTAACTAAGTGTTTCCTCACTATCTTTCTGTTTATAGATATCCTGGATTCTTCTATTCCCTTAATAGGACAGTGAAGAACAGTTGATGTTATATTTCCTTTCTGGGAGAAAACAGATGCAAAATAGGAATTTAAAAGTTCGGCCTTCTCAACGTCTTGTCTTAAAATTTCAGCATTTTCAACTTGCTTAACTGTTCACAATAACATTAATTTTCTACAGGTGAGCCCAAACTTTTACACACCACTGTATGTATGTCAAAAATGGAAGTCTGAATGGTCTGAATGAGGCCTGACCGTTATCGATGCTAGCATTGGGAGTGAAGCAGTTGTACATTTTTTTTACCATTTAAGTACACAATTACAGCAATAACAAGAAATTCTTCCAAAATTTTTTGAGAATCCTAATGTAGCAGAAATCTTCAGTACATCATGCAATGCAAAAAAGCTTACTCCCATTGATGACTGAAGTAAGATTTCTAGCTTATGTGTTATGCCCTCGGAAGAGCTTCATCACCTTTCCATATGGCCACTGCCCTCTGCCATGCTCCATGTTAGGGTTTCAAGTGGCCTGGCATGCTATCTAAAAACTTGGCTTCAAGAACCCACTGTGCCATGGAGCCAGGTTTACCTAGGAGGGGCATAGCTCCTGATGGTGCAGTCAGGCTTAGCTGCATGTAGTCCCTAGGTACCACTTCTAGGCAGTCCCCGGTACTGCTGCTGCTGAGGTACGCACACACAGATATGGACTTGGACTCCGTTCAGACTAATCGGTTCAATATCCTCAGGCATAACAGTCACTGGCGCGGAGAGACATGACTAATTTAGGTACCACCGCGGAGCGGCTTCAGGATACAGGTGCCACCAATGCGACTTCAGTGTACGGAGACTGGTTGTAGCAGTCCGGAGACACGGAATATACGTACAGTCACTAACCACACAAGGACAAGGTGACTGGTGGATCACAACCTGGCTTCTCTGAACATCTCCATGAAGCCAGCTGAGCGGATGGTCCCAATCCTTGCTTTCATAAACGTACTCATGGGTTCACTGATGGTCAAAGAAGCATATCTTTATTCTTTCAGCCGGGGCTGTGGTCCCCTGAGCTGGCATCCTGTAGAATGTCAAATCTGTGTCCCTCGTGATGAAACCATGATGCCCTGGCTGCTGGCTTTATGACGGTCACCGGGCACACCCTACCAGTCACTCTCTCACTCTGGTCCCCGCTGTTGATGGCGGGTGACAGCGGACACTGGTCTGTGTCGCACTCGTGCTCCCCGGATGGAGCACTCCTCTCTGACTACTGCAGCATCGGGCTTGGCTCTGCTGGCATGGCTCTGCTTTACACGGCTCTGTTCTGCAGGCGACAGGGGCTCCTTCTATTTGGCCCTTCACCACACTGGTACCATCTGGTGGGGGAAGCAGGGGACGCCACTCACCGCTCTGCACTCTACCCTCTGCACTGCTCTCCGCTGGCGCCAGACTGCTCTGCTTCGCGCGATTTTTCTTTCTATTGCTCCGTCACTGCACGCCCTTTTCTGGCTCATCCCACTCTCCTGAGTCAAGAGGAAAGTCCGGCTCACTCAGGCTTCCCTCAAGCTGCAGTGGAAGGTCCACCTCCTTCAAGCTTCCCCGCGAGAGTAGTGGATGCAGCCCTCTCAATTTCCGGACCCGGCACGCAGGTACCCGCTGTCTTGTTGACCTTCTTACACCTTTACACACTTAGGGCGTGTGCACACGTTGCGGATTAGTTTGCGGAATTTTCTGCAGAGAATCCGCATCTTTTGGCAGAAAACACAGGGTAAAATGCTTGCGGTTTTCCTGCGGAATTGCTGCTGATTCTTTGGGGTTTCCTGCGGATTCTATTGGGTTTTTACTGTGCGGATTTGGTTTGTGAACTTTCTACTTTGTGACTGTGGAGGGGAGAGAGAGAGAGACTCTTTATATGTGCCAGAATGGAAACCGCAGCTGTGGATTCGCAAAAAGAATTGACATGCTGCGGAAAGTAAACCGCTGCGATTCCGCACTGAATATTCCGCAGCATGTGCACAGCGTTTTTGCATTTCCCATTCATTAACATTGTGTGCACTCTGCTCTGCGGATTTGAGGCATTTCTGCGTGTCAAAAAATGCTGCGGAAACGCATCAAAATCCGCAACGTGTGCACATACCCTTATACTGTCACGGAGTGACTCGACCCAAAAAATGATTGGGCAGCTAACGGCACAACATACATACAACGGGGATGGGATAGGTGAGAGGAAGGCCCTACCAATAGGGAATGAGGGATGGTCACCACCCGATCTCCAACCTAAGCCTGTCCCTGTACTCATCTAATGCCCTATGCAGGTCTTTTCCCCCGCCACCGTCAGGATACCTCGTCCCTCACTGTCACCTAAACTGCCCTGGCTAGCGCACTGGCGGTGTATAGCGCTAGCATAACCACTACAGATAATAACATATAGGGGATAGTGACAAACAAGTAAGGGGCGGGGAAAAAACAACTTAGCCTATGGACACTGCTGCTAAGCTCCACACCGCAGATAACAGCAGCAACTGAACTCCCAACACCAGATGTGGCTGACACCAGAGAGCTGCTCCTGCTAGGCTGGTCTCCAGAAAATAACTGTATCACCAACAGTCAGCTGGTGACCTTTTAAAGGATATGGCAGTGGTCCATGGGAGACTAGAAGCTGCCATAACCTGATTGGCTCTGCTACATACAGGCGATGATCAGTTTGCTTGTATGTAGCTGAATTACTTGCTATGAGCGCTGACTACTGGGTGGTGCTCACAGCAAGCAGGTAGTGACAAGCATAGAGGTCTCCAGAAGACCTGTGATTGTCATGCCAACTCACCAGTGACCCGCGATCACGTGACAGAGGTCACCGATTCGTGGATTTTTGGCATGATTGCCAGAAGTGCATGTTAAATGCTGCTGTCAGGAAAAGATGTTGGTTCACCGCCTGAGCCCACATCAATGGAAGGGAGTCCGACATCGTCGCACTATTACGCTTGATGTGGAAAGGGGTTAAGGTCAACATTAGCTCAGTCACTATGGGGGTAATGGAGTTGCAGCCTCTTCCAAAAGGCTTGCATATACTGACAATGTGACACTTAGATTGCACCCCTTCCTTTCCCTAAGCAAGTGACTTAGTAATTGCACTAGAAATTTTTTGGTGGTTCTTAGCAAAATAATAATAATAATTTTATTTCTATAGCGCCAACATATTTTGCAGCACTTTACATTATAGAGGGGAATTCTACAGACAATAGACATTACAGCATAATAATAAACACATAGATCTAAACAGATACCAAGAGGAATGAGGGCCCTGCTCGCAAGCTTGCAAACTATGAGGAATTAGGGGAGACACGAAAGTTGGATGGTAACAATTGCTTTTATTGTTTGGACCAGCCATAGAGTAAGAATCAGGTGTTACTGTTGCTGCATGAACCAGTTAACAGTCTAAATATGTAACCGTACAGACACAGAGGGCTATTAAATGCATAAAGCATGTGAGAACATGATGCGAGGAACCTGGTTATGGTAAAAAATTTTGAATGAGCCACACAGGGATATTTAGGTTAATGCGTTGAGGCGATAGGCCAGTCTGAACAATTGCGTTTTTAGGGCACGCTTAAAACTGTGGAGATTAATCTTATTAACCTGGGTAGTGCACTCCAAAGAATTGGCGCAGCACATGAAAAGTCTTGGAGACGGGAGTGGGAGGAATACAAAAGGGGGGAATACATATGCACATGGCAATTTTTAGTTATTTGATCCAATAAATTTAGTTCATGCCTATATTTTTCTCACTTCACCAACTTATACTATTTAGTGCTGATGCGTCGTCACACACATCAGATTTCAAGAATATTTAAACACAAGTTGTAATGTGACCACATAATAATAATCTTTATTTATATAGCGCCAACATATTCCGCAGCACTTTACAGTTTAACAGTTTCAAAACACAAGTCATAAGTAATAACGTTAACAATACAGTAATTAAAGTAAAATAAGACGACCCTGCTCGTGAGAGCTTACAATCTACAATGAGGTGTGGGAGATACAAAGTACAGGTGTGTATTTACAACGATGGTCCAGCCATCTTGAGAAGGTGGGGGACAGAGATAGTGAATGGGCTACATACTCACACTTGCACATAAAATGACTGATTAGTGAACGTGATAGGCTGCTCTGAATAGATGTGTTTTGACAGAGCGCCTAAAACTGTGCAAATTGTGGCTAGTCCTAATTTCTTGGGGTAGAGCATTCCAGAGGATTGGCGCAGCGCGGGAAAAGTCTTGGAGTCGTGAGTGGGAGGTGCGGATTAGTGCAGAGGTAAGTCGAAAGTCTTTTGCAGAGCGCAGCGGTCGGCTAGGCCGATAGACAGAAATGAGGGAGGAGATGTAGGGGGGTGCCGCACTGTGGAGAGCTTTGTGGGTGAGAACAAGTACTTTGAATTGGATCCTATAATGAATGGGCAGCCAGTGTAAGGACTGGCGAAGAGCGGACACGTCCGAGTACCGATTAGCCAGGTAGATGAGCCTGGCTGCTGCATTAAGTATGGACTGGAGAGGGGAGAGTCGAGTAGCGGGGAGGCCAATTAATAGAGCGTTGCAGTAATCCAGGCGGGAGTGGATCAATGCTACAGTGAGGGTTTTTGTTGTTTCCATGGTGAGAAAAGGGCGAATTCTGGAGATGTACTTTAGGTGAAGGCGGCAAGAGCGGGCAAGACATTGTATATGGGATGTGAAGGAGAGGTTGGTGTCAAACATAACACCCAGACAGCGTGCCTGCTGCCGGGGTGTTATTATGGTGCCACCCCCGGAGAGGGAAATGTCAGATTTAGGGAGGTTAGTAGATGGTGGGAGCAGAAGTTCAGTTTTTGAGAGGTTAAGTTTCAGATAGAGAGCGGACATGACGTTGGAGACTGCGGACAGACAATCACTGGCGTTCTGTAGTACAGCGGGGGTAAGGTCAGGGAATGACGTATATAGTTGTGTATCATCATCATAAAGATGGTACTGAAAGCCAAATCTGCTGATGGTCTGTCCAATTGGGGCCGTGTAGAGAGAAAAGAGAAGGGGGCCAAGGACTGAGCCCTGAAGTACCCCGACAGCGAGAGGAAGAGGAGATGACGTGGAGCCAGCAAAAAAAAAAAAAAAAGGAGCGGTCAGAGAGATAGGAAGAGAACCAGGAGAGAGCAGTGTCCTTAATGCCTAGTGACTGAAGCCTATGGAATAGGAGACGGTGGTCAACAGTATCGAAAGCTGCAGAAAGGTCGAGAAGAATGAGCAGAGAGTGTTCACCGTTACATTTTGCTGTCAGAAGGTCATTGGTCACTTTGATGAGTGCAGTTTCAGTCGAATGTAGGGGTCGGAAGCCAGACTGTGAAGGGTCTAGGAGGGAGTGAGTGGAGAGGTAACGGGTAAGGCGGGAGTAGACTAGGCGCTCCAAAAGTTTAGAGATGAAGGGGAGATTGGAGACTGGTCTGTAGTTGTTTGTGCAGGATGGGTCGATTGCAGGTTTCTTTAATAATGGAGTAATGATAGAGCGTTTGAAGGAGGATGGGAAAATGCCCGAGGAGAGGGAGAGATTAAAGATTGTAGTTAGGTGAGTTGTGATGACTGGAGAGACTGGAGGAGTTGTGAGGTAATGGGGTCGGTAGTGCATGTAGTTGGGCGAGAAGAAGAGAGGAGTCTGGAGACTTCTTCTTCTGTGATGGGATCAAATATGGAAAGTGAGCCAGGGGAGATGCAGGTAGGGATGGGAGTCACAGCACTTGGTGGTTGGGAGCGGATTTCCTGACGGATATTATCTATTTACTCTATAAAATGGGAGGCCAGGTCATTTACACAAATGTCTGACATAGGAGCTTGTGCTTTTGGCTTGAGGAGGGAGTGAAGGATGTCAAAAAGTTTCTTGGGGCTGTTGGCTAGTGAGGAGATCAGGGTGGTGAAGTAGGTCTGTTTGGCGAGGTGAAGGGCAGCGTTGTAGGTTCTTAGCATAAATTTGAACTGGATGAAGTCTTCTGGTGTGCGGGTTTTTCTCCATCGGCGTTCAGTACTCCTAGAGCATCTCTGGAGAATTAGAAAAATGCCAAAGGGGGGGGGGGTGTGAATACTTTCACAAGTCACTGTAGGTCCAAGCTCTTGGTCCTCACACTAGTGCCCCCCTTACGCCACTTTCAGACTACAGGAATCCCCTCGCCTTATGGCATATAGAGATGTCAGATCATATTATTGCTCAAGTGATGAAACCTATCTAACTTCTAAACCATACCTATTTCTACAAAACAATTATTTTGCAGCCTGGTTCCAGACGATCAGCTATTTATCATGCGACGTCTCCACTCTACAGAGTATGATGAGAGGATTTCCACCTCTCCCAGATCTCAAATTTACCCGGGCATCCTCTGTTTCGATACAGCCTGCGCTCATATGGAATGATCGAGTTCACCAAATCAATCCAGCTCCTAAACGAGGGACATGAGCCTCAGAGATGTCAGATCACGTTATGTCCCGCTCCCTCAGACTCCTCTCTAGTCTCCAGCAGTACCCTCGCCCTTCTTCCTTATAGCGCCCTCTGACTTCAGCTGACTGTGCACCCCTCTCACCCCTCACGTCCCCACACTACAGCAGAGTCCCTCCCCCGTATATAGCGCCCCCTCAGACTATAGCAGCGCCTCCTCCGCCCGCTGACTCCACCATCTTGTGTGCGCTACATCTCCAATCGCAAGAGATGAGCCGAGCGCGTCATAGCCAATCAGAAAAAAGGTGTGTGAGCAGGGCGTTCACTGATTGGATGGTGACGTGTGAGCGTACAGACCCGGGCGAGATTCACAAATCGGGTCCTGCTGTAAGGATCGAGAGAGCAGCGAGTGAGGAGGCGGCGAGGAGGGATTACCGCGGCGAAATCCCATGTAGTCCAGTGCCCGGTCACCTCTACTCATATTACACGGCGGCCGGACGGGGCACTCGGCAAGCAGGCTAATAAGTCGTTCCTAAATTCGGAGCAAGGTGTTTGAGAAGCCAATATGCCAAGCCAGGTGAAGGCAGCGTCTCGGGTGGCTCCAGAAGACGAGATGACCTATCACCCCGCAGAGCCCCTGCAGGAGAATGCCCACGTCCCAGATCTGCGGACATACAAGGATCTGTATGAGAAGTCCATCCAAAACCCTCAAGGTATTCCTCCTATAGAGGCCAGTGTGCCCATGTCCATGTAGCAGAGCTGGGTAACATGTGCAGGGAGGGCATTAGGGGCAGGCAGACCAGGCAGCTGCCTAGGGCTCCGCTCCTCTGGTGTAGCAGTGGTGAGCGGGGCCCCTGTAGCAGTGGTGAGCGGGGCCCCTGTAGCAGGGGTGAGCGGGGCCCCTGTAGCAGGGGTGAGCGGGGCCCCTGTAGGCGCAGCAGAGCGTTTATTTACATAAACTTATGATACCAGAGTGCATTATGTGTAGTTTTTCATAGAACTGCATAATATACATCCAACACAGGTGAACGCAGTGTCTAAGTACAGCAGTATCAAAGGGTTAATGAATATGACTATTTTCTGTCCCAGAAATGTGAGGAGCCATAGTAAACCTTGCCTTACAGAATTACACAGTGATGTGCGTCCAATGATGCCTTGTCTTCCTTCTGCCCAGAATTTTGGCTGAATGTGGCTTCTGAATTTTACTGGAAGTCGCCCCCTACTGGCAAAGTGCTGGATTATAACTTTGATATCACCAAAGGCCAAATATTTGTGGAGTTCATGAAAGGGGCCAAGACCAATGTCTGCTACAATGTCGTGGACCGAAATGTCCTGGAGAAGAACCTTGGGGACAAGACGGCATATTTCTGGTAATGTGTATGTGAGAACAGATTAATACAAATGATGATGTGCCGGAGGCCGCCTGGGTAGTGCCCACTAGTGCCACCCAACAACTAGACTGAGTTCAAGGGACTGCCATGCTTTATAGCGTGTGCGCCCCACTTATCAGACACTGCTGGCAGACATTGTCGCCTCTTCTTTCCCAGCAAAGCTGCCCCCACTTGCCGCCTGGATGTGCAGGGTACTGCAGCTGGTCCCACTAATCTGGATGCATCCATTCCACCCAATTGTACCTGATCCATTGCTAACAGTCAATGGCTAAAAAAGCTCCGGCAGTCTACCTGCTTTTGGAAGAGGGGGAAAAAATTATGCAAAACTGGTGAAACATGGGAGAAAACCAGTCCCCTTTACACAATGGATGTGTGAATGCAGAGCTGGGCAGTGTTCAGATGAGGGTGTGAAAGATCTGTTTTCCATCTGAATTAACATTCATATCCCATCTGTACTTGGCTTTTTTTTTTTAACATTTCTGTGGCATCCATTTGTGAAAATGCACATAAAGCTTTCTTTTTTTTTTATTGCAATGTGTCCGTAAGTCAGCTGTAATACAAGATCTGCATGTGAGATATAGATCTATCTTATGTAGATATATATATTGTATTATAATATAATTTTTTTTTTTTTTTTTGCACACCCACAGACTTGAATGGGTGAGTCCCATCTGGAAAATGGAAGAGATTAGTGCATCTTGCGATATTTATTTTACACACGGACACCTCATCCATGTGGAGGACCCTCTCTAAGGCCGGTTTCACACATCCTGATATTTCCGGTACCGGAGCTGTCCGTGTGTAAATCTGTGGCATCCGTGTGCTATTTGTATGTCCGTGTGTACCATCCATGTGTGATCCGTGCGCTTTCCTTGTATTGAAAACATTTGTTAACCCTATGACGTTTAAAAACGCACACGGATGCCATCCGTGTGCGGTACGTGTTTACACGGACCCTTTGACTTGTATGGGTCCGTGTGATCCGTGCTGTTGCTTAAAAATGGACAGGTCAGTGTGTTTTGCACACAGACACACGGTCCGTGAAAACACGCGGACATGTACATAGACCTATTCATTTGAATGGGTCTACATGTGTCAGTGTCTCCGGTACGTGAGAAAACTGTCACCACACATACCGGAGACACAGACGTGTGAAACCGGCCTAATGTGAGCAGCGCCACTGAGTAATATTGGCCAGCGAGCGATCTGACTCGGGCTGAGCTTACACTTCTAATACTCTTTTGAGCAAGTCCTTAGTTCGGGATGGGGTTATTTGGAAGGAACAGACTTTTAGTCCTGTCTGATCTTCTCCCTTGTCTTTACTGATGGTCACTGTGCCGACCACAGATCAATACTTCTATCTGTAACCTGGGGATTTCTCCAGTAATAAGTGACATTATACCCATCATACTCTGTAGCAGATGATAACCAGAAATTCTGGTTGGTACGCAGGTAGATGGAGAATATAACCGGCTGTTCGAGTGGAACTACTTGTTTAGCCGTTGTTCATGTAATATAATTTCTGTACCATGTAAAGAATTTGTTGGGTTCCTTGGGGTAATCCTGTTACTATAAAAACAGCACAACTCCTTCTTGTAGTCACCCTGGTCTTTGGTTACAAGCAGGTAGTCCATGACCGATGCAGTCTGTCGTCCTCACCAAAATCCATTGTTAGACCGGGCATAATTCCCTTTGAAGAAATTGTCCAGTGACTAAAGTTGTGTACAAGTTGTTCAAACGGAACCTAATAAAACTTGTGTACGGCGCTCCTTTATGAAATCTGCGCCAGTGTCCCAATTTAAGATCCCACTTCTTGACATAGGAAGTTTGTATTCCTGCATTTGTTCAAATTCCTTGACTGTGGGAAAGGCGGTCCCCTAAATACAGAAGGTACGTGTTTATTAAAAGGAATCCATCTGCAGGTTTTGCTCTGTTGTCTGAGAGCAACATGATGTAGGGATTGATACCCTGATTGCAGTGATGTGTCATTTATTGGGCTGTGTTTCAATAAAAAGTCAGTGTTTTATCAGCAGGAGATAATCACTACAGCACTAGGTGTCCTGTGCCGTCCATTAGATTTTTGTGTACACTAGTCAGTTTACAATCGTTGTGGGCGGGGTTATAGCAGTGCTCAGAATGCTGTGATTTTATCAAAATGATGGAATGCAGACCAGCAAGTGGCACATCGCTGGATGCAGGGTTTAAGCCCCTACATCATGCTCCTCTCAGATTACAGAGGGAAAAAAAACTGCCGACAGATTTCATTTAGTTTCCAATTGAATGGCATGGAAACCATTTTCTATGTCACTGATTCATTCCCTTTTAAAGTAGTTAATAAAAACATGATTTATTGATCAGGTATTTGTGCAAAATTGTTTTTTTTTGTACATATTTGGCATCCCCCCCACTTATTGATCTGTATTAAAAAAAAAAACAAAACAAAAAAAAACCTCTAATCTTTTTCAGTTCTCACACTGGCTGCTTGGCCTATTTCGGTCTCCTGCTTCCAGTTCTGTGTCTTTTTACAGTAGAAAGCAAAAGGGTTATAGGAAGTTTCGCCCCCAGCAGTTCGTCCCAGGGACTGTTGACTGACTATAGGGTTAATCCCACCAACCATCTCTGCAGAACTGAGATATTGGCTTTGCTGAACTAAAGTGGTGGTTAACCAGCTTCTACAGAACCTCTTTATCAAATGTGCGGGGGCGAAATATACCCGGGGGCGAGCTGGTGGGGGCAAAACATCCAAATCCCAAGCAAAAGATCTATCACTTACAAGAGATGTTACCGCCCCTCTCCCTGAGACCACCATTGAGCATAATGCTATATCCTAGAAATATGTCGAAATTATACACTGGAAATACCCCTCACAGAGAAATAACAGATATTGATGTTCCCATAGAAGTGAATGGTGGTTACAGAAGCAGTGCGAGCGACTATGTTTCAGCAATTCTGGCGTTCCGTCAGTAGTGGAGCTGTAGCTACTTGGCTTCCTATTTCCAGATCTCCCATTCATTTCAAGTGGAGAACTCAGCTGTTCCCGTATCCCCCACCGCTTGTGGCCAGGTGGTCTTAGGGGTTTTTGTATCTCTGCCATGAAAGGCTGAGAGGAGAATGACCCTTTAATTCATGAATTTCCCATGGTGCACCTATTGCCTTTGATCGTTGTTAGTAGCAGCATTCAATAGCCTGGTTGACATTGTGATCCTCACAATTAACATTGATGACATCTCTAAATTACCTCCGGCAACTTCGTGGTGGTTGACGTGTTTCTCTTTATCAAAATGCTCCGGTGCTAGAGCTGCTATTACCCAATACCAGGTGTCTCACCTAAGCCTTCAAGGTTATTTTGGAGATGACCCAGATTGTGACATCATCTCAGTTTTGGGCCAGTCATCATTGCATCATGTTATTGAATAGCGGAGGACTACATTCTGTCCTCATTACAAAGGATCTGAGCCTGTGTGTCACCACTAAGTGATATTCTTAGTGCCTTGTTGCGGTAAGCAGACTAGATATTGAATTACTTTAAAGGACGTACTGATGGATCCGAATGACCTGTATAAGTATGGATAGCGACGCACAGGGAACACTCATCGTTCAGCTTCCCCTGAATATGGGGAGTTCTACATTGATGATTAATTTTATTTAATAAACCAATAATACATATGACAATAACCAACTATGTAAAACATCGCCTTCTTTCACCTTGTAGACTGCTTTTTCATTCCCAGTTGCTAGGTAAAATCTGTACTCGGTGAAGTGAGAGATTCCCACCACTGAGATAATTGACACTCAGTGCTTTTAAAATTCTATGGAGCTGGAGGCAGAAATCGACATTCTGGTGTGAGTTCTCTTAGAAACAGTTAGTGCGCATAATGTTCTATGGAGAATTAACTGGCATCTCGTTGCTGGGAGTGTTGGTTCTAAGCTAACCCTATTGTATATCTCCACCATAACCGTGCCCGTTCAGGTCAGATGAGCAGTTGTGTGACTTCTATGGTGGGAGCAGGAATGGGCTGGCACCACACTCTATTGGTGTTACTTATTTCAGGTTGAAAGTAGAATTCAGATTAAAATCCAAGACCTTATATTGATGCTGCTTCTGGCCCATGTAGTCCAGGTGAAGGTCTCCTGTAGACTTATCCCTAGAATCATTAGCCGTCTTTTCCAATAAGTAGAAGCCTCATCTCGCCGACCTGATCAGCAAGTCGTTTTTACATAGAAATGCATGTGTTCATTCTTTTGAACATTTAATTCCCTTTTTTTTTTTTTTTTTTTTTTGTCGTTTTCGGAACAGAGTCTGCCTGAAAAAGTTTTTTTGTGGGTATAGGGATATGATACATTTTATGTTAAATTGAATACTTTTTTTTTTTTTTTTCTGTGAAATTACTTTTACAACTTTCAGAACTCTAAATGAACACATTTTTATTCCTTATTACTTACATGTACAAAACCTTTTTCAATCTACTTTAATATAAACCCAAACTAAGGCTGAATGGTGGCCTTCCGTCAAGGACATTGGGATCAGTACTTGGTGCTAACTACACCATATACAGTCCATTCCCAGAGACACATATTTGTCATAAATGGGATGGCATATTATCGGCGTTGGCTGAGAGCGACACATTTATGATGTTCATCAGACGTTATTTAGCAGAGTTCTTATCTTTATATAGAACAGTGACGGCAGAAAAAAGGAAGAGCTTTGTGCTATTAAGGTCAATGCTAATAAATTGTAAGATAATAATTTTAGATCAAGTCAAACTTGTTATCTCACCCTTATTGATGAGCTCAAAATCCCGTCTCCGGATGTGCTGAACCCAGCTGCTAAAAGACCCCCGAAGGCTACACACCAGCCTATCAGTGGTCATTTAATGGCCTACAAATGTTCTATACAAAGAACAATGGCCGATATGCTGTCTCTGTGTGCATGGCAGCACATGTCCTGTTTCCGTGGAGCGATGCGCTGCTGACTACACCAATTTTTAAGCTTGCTTAAAAATCATCGTGCCCAATGAAAAGCATAATCGCTGAACTGATGATTAAGCATTCCTATGAACACGTTTTCTATGGGGCTTAATATAAACTTGCTTGAATATGACACGTCAGAATTTCTTTAAAAATAATCTATAGCCAGTTCTTGGTTTAAAGTGTACAGTATGTGTGCTTTAAAAAAAAAAAACCCAAACATTTGACATTTCATAGAGATGTGCCAAAATTGTGTTCAGTGGGGGTTTACTTGCTCTCCTCCCACGCTAAAGAGGTTCTCCGGAGACTTTCTGTTGAGCCGATCTTCAGTATATGTGTATCTACAGCTGGTGAAATAAGTATTGAACACGTCACCAGTTTTCTAAGTAAATATATTTATAAAGGTGTTATTGACATGAAATTCTCACCAGATGACGGTAGCAACCCGTTCAATCCACACAGGCAAAGAAATCAAGCCATAAATGTCCATAAATTAAGTTATGTGTAATAATGAAAAATGACACCGGGAAAAAGTATACTGGAATTTCTTTAATACGTCATACAAAAGCCTTTGTTGGTGCTGACCGCTTCATGACACCTCCGGTATGGAGAAACTAGTCACATACATTGCTCAGGTGTGACTTTGGCCCATTCTTCCACACACACACTTCTGAAGCTCCATGGGCTCCTTCTAAGAACTGAAAGTTTAGTTCCTTATATTACTTTTCTGTTTTTCACTAAGTGGCAGGATTGCTTTTTAAATGCTTATTTCACCAGCTATGTATAGAAGGATATATATGCAGGTAAAGATGATATTTTTCTGATTTGTACATTGCAAACCACTGAGCCATCACGCACTTAACGCAGTGAGGAAACCGTGTAAGGCTATGTGCACACGTAGCAGAAAATTTCTGCTTAAAAACCGGACTCCCTTCCCAGAAACTGCGCTGTTTTTTTCCGCGTGGTTCCAGACCTATAGAAATGGCCAGAAATGCGGAAAAATCCGCTAAATGAATGAGCATGCTGCGGTTTTTACCGCGAAGCGGTGTTTTTGTGGTAAAAAAACATCAATATGCACAAAAAGTGCAAAATGAATGGGAAGCTTATATTGGCAAATCCAATAAAAAAAAACTAAAAAAACGCTGTGTGTGCACACAGCCTTATGGTGACTAGTGCTGTTCCATGATGTATAGATTTCAATTTCATGAATTTTATTTTCAACTTTTCTTCTTCCAATTATTGGCATGTTTTGAAGTGAATAATTACTTTGCAGCAAATATTGTTCTAGTGACAGGTGTAATATTTCCACTGACTTGTTTTTTTTACCTGGTCATTTCTGTAATATCTGGTTCCACGAGGGCAGGGCTCGGGTATGACTAGTGTACACACTCCAAAAGGATCTGCGTCCCGTTAACTGCTCAATTGCCTGATGACAATCTGGTCTCTAACGCTGTGTATTAGTGGCGTCTTGTATATATCACTCACACATATATTGATCTCTATACTGAGTAGAGCTGAACGTTTTCTGTCCATATAAACGGGAATTATTCGTTATCAACTTTGTTTTCAGGGTGGCAGGTCAAAGAGGGCCTGTAACTAGGTTAAAAATGGTCAGTTTTTTTTCCATTTTGTGTGTGTTTTTTTTTTGTTTTTTTTTTTGTCACCAGTAAATTGTGCTTTGCATGGTTTTTAGGACATGAGCATGTCACATTTTTCAGCTTTTTTTTTATCCATTGACTTGAATGGGTAGTGGGGAAAAAAAGCACCAAAAACGCAGGTATCAGGTTTTGCTGTTTATCAGCTTGCGCAAGAGACAAATCTAGCATGCCAATACCGTCGCAAAAAAAAAAAAACACACAAGGAAAACTTTTTTTTCTGCAGTTTTTCCTGCCAAGCGATCAGGTTTTGGTGCAGAAAAAAAATGCCTAGTGTGAACTTACCCTTATAAGAATGCTTCAGTCAGAGAAGGTTGTACCTGAGAGTTCTCTCCACCATACATGAAGAAGGGGGTATCAAATATTCTCATAAAGCTATGGGAATAAAACTGACATACTCTTCATTTTGTATTTTAGGGAAGGCAATGCTCCCTCGGAGTCTTCAGTCATTTCTTACGCCGAATTACTCAAACAGGTGTGCAAGTCGGCAAATGTCTTGAGGAATTTAGGTAAATAGCGCGTAAGATGGCTGCACTGGTAATACAACTGTACAACTAGTTGCTGAACATGGTTGGTTTTATTACAGTTTATACCATGTTAATTATAATGTATATAAACGTAGGATTGCTGGTGGCTGGCTTTTGAGACCCCCTACTAAGCTCAAAAATGGGGGGCGAAGAATTCCCTGTATCAATGCAGAGGTGGGGCACATGCGTGACTGCAGTTCCTTGTATGTCTTTGGCGCTGATGGGAGAGTTATATCTGGAAGTTACTGAGCATTCCCACATGCTTTGAGACCCCTGGATGGGTTAGCGGCCTGCTCTGGATGGGTGAGGGTCTCGACAATCGGTGCCCTCCTGATTTCATACATGTTCCACCTATCCTGTGGATAAAAACCCCCCAAAAGCATTAGGTGTGATTCTTTGGAGTCTTGCCTGATTCTGTAATGTTGTACATCTATGACCACAGTTAAACAGCTTTTAGATATAAATAATAATAATCTTTATATAGCGCCAACATATTCCGCAGCACTTTACATAAAGCTACGTCATCGCTTCCTAATCTGTGGGATTTTTATTCCTGGCACTCCCACCATTTATCAGAAGTGGTTGCAATGCAAGTTACCGAATACATTGAGGTCCCTGTAGCCACTGGGCAAGGGAAGCATGGAATCATTCACTTTAATGAGGCTGCAGTTCCCTGCAAGGCAGAGTGCAAAATCCTTCCTTCTCAGGATCACCGATGGTGACCAAGAGCTGAGTATTTTACGTGGCCGTTGCAGCGACACTGCTGCCCTGTGAAACTAGGGTGTCAAATGAGTATTAAGGAATTCCGTCCCATAAATGAATATTTCTGTTGATGTCCTAACATTAGAAGCATTACGTAACCTGAACAGAACATATAAAACAAGTGATACATTTACAGACTTGGACATGGATATTAAATTTGTCTTCTCTGTCAATGGTTTACTCATTTTATAACCATATCCAGTTAGTCATTTTCTGCTCATTATGCCCAGAAATGCGGCCTATTGTAGGAACGACTTGTTTTAGTCCTGTATCGGCTGATCTGACATCTAGGGCAAATATTCAGAATATCATTGCAGACGGTGGATTATGTGATCTGTGCTAAAATGTGCAGGTTTATGTTATGAGTGAGGGTGTGGGGCGCTCATTTCTGGCCTATATTTAGAAGTTATCCCCTATCCTTTTGATGAGGGATAACTTCTCTATTGCTAGGGGTCTGATTAGTGCTTGGACACCCACCAATCCCAAGAACCGGGGCTCTTAGAGGTCAATCATCTGCAGTGGCGCTCCATTCACTCTTATGTGACTACCGAAGACCAGATGAGTGCACCGAACAGCAATCTGTCTCCCAGACATTTTGCGGAGTAGTTCTGCGCTGGTGTGACAGTCACACTGCTCAAACGGGGCACTCCACAGAAGGTTATCACCTATCCTATGGGTAGATGGGAATAACGCTTTTAAAGGGGTGGTCCAACTTTAGAGCCTTTTTTTTTTTTTTCCCCTTAAATTAATGCGATTAGGGCTATAGATCATTTCAGCCAAAAGATCTGAGATGAGTGCAGGCATGTAGGCGTTTCTTCCCAGTGCTTTTTTTTTCCTCTGATAGAGGAGCGTCACTGCTGAGCAAGTACATAAAGTGCAGCACAGATTAGTCTTGGCTAAAAGCTGAGATCCTTAGATCAGGATCAGAATAGACATCTATAGGACATTTCACAACTTTTCCATGTTCTTAGGAAAAGTTATTCAGCACATCATGCATTGAATTAGTGGACCCAATGTATTATATATTTTAGGAATCAGTCGGTCCATTTTATACCAACTTCACAGCCCTGCACACCCATGTCTTGCTTCAGCTATGCCTATTTTGGTGAAGGAGGGAGAAAATGACTAAAGTTGCAAAATTTTTGCAACTTTTCTAAGCTTTTTACCCCAATTTTCTTGTGACAAATCTTTGAATCGGGGTCCTTATCATTGTTCTATCAGATGCGTTGGGACATGATTTTGTGGAACTTGCTACTATATAGCTATGACCGGTTCTCCTCCTGCTCTGGTTCATGCAGCTTTCCTCAGACTGCGCAGGTCTCCAGTCCATACAATGGCTGCCGGTGGAGGAGAAGTGACCAGACCTGCCCATCAGTTCTTCCAGTAGAAAAGCACTTTTCCCCTGTGAGGTCACCTTCTCCTCCACCAGTAGCCACTGTATGGACTGGAGAGCTGTGCAGTCTGTGAGGAAACCTGCACTAAGAAGAGCAGGAGGAGAACCTGTCATAGCTATATCATAGTAAGTGCCACAAAATCATGTCGCAACACACCTGGTAAAGTAAAGGGACCAACTCCCGTAAGTATTTCCTGTGGCGCTATCTTTGTTGATTTTTCTTTGCGCCTATTGGTCAGAATAGCATGGTTGATCTGACAGACCTAACCCAAGTCAAAGGGATCCATTATGAACCATCACAAAATGAGTTAACGTGGATCTGCCATCTCTTTATTGACTGAACCCACGGCTCCTGTTTGATACAGAGGTGAGGACGTACACGGAGCACAGGAACCGCTCCTAGGTCGATAAGCTGAAGATTGCGTTCAGGTGTCTTCTGACAAAGTGAAGTAATAGGCCATATTTTACAATTGCCCGTAATAAAGATAAAAAAAACAGTTTTTTTTTTTTTTTTTTTCCGTGTCAGTAAGTTTCGCTGAGATAATGTACAATTCACGGGGTATAAGTAGTGGATGCATTTGTTATCATTGCTTTCCTTAGTATTATTGAGGAAATCCAAGTTGGTGATAACGTTCATGTCTGCTGTATAGTGAGTGTTCAGGAATTACATTGATGGCATTGTGTTTTCAGATACAGACAGCATGGTAGATGGGGTCCATCACTGGTAACTAATATTCTGAGCAAAAACCTATTCAGGTCTCGTCCTAGCGCACAATACTTCATAGACTCGTATTACTGTGTGCAGGAGACTTACACCCAATAAATATCTGTGTTTTAGTAAAAGCTGGTTGTAGGGTTACCTCGATTCTTATTTCACTCTGTCTTGTTTTTGTTTTTAAGGAGTGAAGAAAGGAGACAGGGTGGCCATTTATTTGCCAATGATCCCAGAGCTGGTATATTCCATGTTGGCATGTGCAAGAATTGGCGCAGTTCACTCTATAGTGGTAGGTTCTTCTTTGAAAATTGGTCTCGGAGCCTGTAAATGTCCCTACTGCGGCATGGTGGCACTGGTTATAAGACATAAAGAATGAATGCTTGCTCCAGCTCCTGGGTGAAGGAATAAAAAGATTTTTTTTTTTTTCTTTATTGAAATACGCTTAACATGGCAACAAGACGTGACTTTAAGGAGGAAGGCAAAAGCGTTGCATTTTGAACTCTACCCAACGTAAGAACGCCAGATGGCGTTCGAAACGCTTCACTTTTGCCTTCCTCCTCCCCTGACATCTTGTTGCTATGTTTTAAGAATATTTCAATAATGAAAAAAATCTCTCTATCCTTCATCCAGGAGCTGGAACAAGCCTTCATAGTTTTTGTACTATATCCACTGATATAGCCTTGGTTACAGCCATGGTGCCCCTATACACATTACATTACTTGGCTTTGGGATAGGACATCAATCAATCTAATGTTTGGGGCGTCTCCGAACAGATGATGTGGCCCAATCCTTTTTTTTTTTTTTATTTGGCAGATATGCTGTGGTCTATCAGCAGCTCCGTCCGGTCTCTTTCAAACACAAAGATTTGGCCGAGCCGCACATTAATGTGTATGGGGGAGTTGGGCGATCACCTGATGGCCATCGGCTGTTGGAAGTGTCTGGCCGGCTTTAGTCTCTTCTTATGTGTTTTTCCCGATTTTTAAGTAGGTGAAGAGATGCGTCTTGTCCATCTTTCATGCTGTAGGAATGAACATATTGCAAATATGACTTATGGGGGTTAGATCGATCACTGTGCCACCACCCCCTCCTCTGCATGTACCGATGGTCCAACATGAATGTTTTGTTAATTTTATGCATGTTGCCCACAAGATGCATTTTGGAATCTTACAATAATAAGGTATAAATCAAGAACATGCTTATTTAGTTTGCAGGCTTTTCCTCTGATTCCCTTTGTGAAAGGATCTTGGACTCCCAGTGCACTGTCCTGATCACTGCAGGTATGGAAAATCTAATGATCTCGGCACCTTCTCATGTGGCCACTGTTTGGAGAGCTCTTGTCTCATATATGATTGTGGTTATTCCTGGAATTATACACAATTTTTAGAATCCAAATTGAAAAGTAAGTGACCACTGCAGAAATATCTACAGAAAATCTACCATGTGTAATGTGCGCTTATTTATTGATCCAAAATTTGTGTGGCCATCAATCATGGAAAAAATAAATGCTTCTTTTTCAGATGGGGTATTCAGAGGAGAAAAAATCATCAACTTGAAGCATATTGCAGATGAGGCTATCCAAAAATGCAAGGAAAAGTATGACTTTCTAAATCCTTTTCCTGTTGTAATTTCTATAGGATACAGTTGTGGCAAAAAGTATTGACACCCCTGCAATTCTGTCAGATAATACTCAGTTTCTTCCTGAAAATGATTGCAAACACAAATTCTTTCGTATTATCTTCATTTAATTTGTCTTAAATGAAAAAACACAAAAGAGAATGAAGCAAAAAGCAAAACATTGCTCATTTCACACAAAACTCTAAAAATGGGCCAGACAAAAGTATTGGCACCCTCAGCCGAATACTTGGTTGCACAACCTTTAGCCAAAATAACTGCGACCAACCGCTTCCGGTAACCATCAATGAGTTTCTTACAATGCTCTGCTGGATTTTTAGACCATTCTTTGGCAAAGTGCTCCAGGTCCCTGATATTTGAAGGGTGCCTTCTCCAAACTGCCATTTTTAGATCTCTCCACAGGTGTTCTATGGGATTCAGGTCTGGACTCATTGCTAGCCACCTTAGAAGTCTCCAGTACTTTCTCTCAAACCATTTTCTAGTGCTTTTTGAAGTGTGTTTTGGGTCATTGTCCTGCTGGAAGACCCATGACTTCTGAGGGAGACCCAGCTTTCTCACACTGGGCCCTACATTATGCTGCAAAATTTGTTGGTAGTCTTCTGACTTCATAATGCCATGCACACGGTCAAGCAGTCCAGTGCCAGAGGCAGCAAAGCAACCCCAAAACATCAGGGAACCTCCGCCATGTTTGACTGTAGGGACCGTGTTCTTTTCTTTGAATGCCTCTTTTTTTTTTTTCTCCTGTAAACTCTATGTTGAAGCCTTTGCCCAAAAAGCTCTACTTTTGTCTCATCTGACAACATCATGAGAACATTCTTCCAAAACATTTTAGGCTTTTCAGGTAAGTTTTTGCAAACTCCAGCCTGGCTTTTTTATGTCTCGGGGTAAGAAGTGGGGTCTTCCTGGGTCTCCTACCATCCAGTCCCTTTTCATTCAGACGCTGACAGATAGTACGGGTTGACACTGTTGTACCCTCGGACTGCAGGGCAGCTTGAACTTGTTTGGATGTTAGTGGAGGTTCTTTATCCAACATCCGCACAATCATGAGTAGAAATCTCTTGTCAATTTTTCTTTTCCGTCCACATCTAGGGAGGTTAGCCACAGTGCCATGGGCTTTAAACTTCTTGATGACACTGCGCACGGTAGACACAGGAACATTCAGGTCTTTGGAGATGGACTTGTAGCCTTGAGATTGCTCATGCTTCCTCACATTTTGGTTTCTCAAGTCCTCAGACAGTTCTTTGGTCTTCTTTCTTTTCTCCATGCTCAATGTGGTACACACAAGGACACAGGACAGAGATTGAGTCAACTTTAATCCATGTCAACTGGCTGCAAGTGTGATTTAGTTATTGCCAACACCTGTTAGGTGCCACAGGTAAGTTATAGGTGCTGTTAATTACACAAATTAGAGAAGCATCACATGATTACTCTGTCGCCTTATTGGGGGACACAGAACCGTGGGTGTTATGCTGCTGTCCACTAGGAGGCGACACTATGCATAATCTGAAAAAGATTAACCTTGGCTCCTCCTCTGCAGTATACACCCCTGGACGGCGTCAGCCTTCTCCAGTTTTGCTTAGTGTCGCAAGGAGGCACACCTAAGATTTTTTTACTCCGTTTTTTTCCTTGATTTTTTTTTTTTCAACGGATTACAGATGAAGAAAAGCGGGTCCCCAGCGAGACTCCCGGCATGGCTCCCTCCTCGGTCCCCTATTAAGGGGTACCCGGTTGAGGTCGAGACGGCTATTCCCCATGTCGCTCCTTCCCCAGTCCCTCGGGTACTGGCTCGAAGTCGAGACCCCCCCCCCCCCCCTCCTTCCCCAGTTCTGGCTCAAAGTCGAGACCCCCCCCCCCCCCCCTCCTTCCCCAGTTCCTTGGGCTCTGGGTTGAGGTCGAGGATAGGATGAAGCCCCCTGACGGTGACAGCAGCACCCTCCCTAATCCCCCTCTGGGGGCATTAGGTTGAGACACCGCAGGTAGGGCCTGTATCAGGCACCATTCGGCCACTGACAAGTCCAGGGACCCCAGCCCAGCTGCGGGCTCCTGTTGGGACCGGGGGAGGTGCAGGCAGGCATGGCACTTGTCAGAGACAGGGCTCCCTGCGCCCCTGTCTCTGTGGCAGCACCAGCTGCATAGCGCCTCAAAGGGACCCCCCACAGGGCCTAGTTCACGCTCATAACCCCACCGCTAGCCTGCCGTTAAATCCGGGGGGGGTCTGGTTTGAATCCGACCCCCCCCCCCCCGGACAACCGCGCCGTCCTGGAGCCCTTCTGGGCATGAGGTATCAAATTTAGGCCGCGGCTTCGGCCTAGCCGAAGTCGCCGCCCTATTCCCGCCCCCCGGATGACGAAAATGACACTCTGCAGTGTCATAGAAGGGGCGGATCGAGGCAGGAAGGGCGCGCTTTTACATAGCTCAGCGTGCCCTTTTCAGCTCTCCGCCCCCTTCCCCCTCCACCTCAGAATCCCGGTGGCCATCTTGCTGCAGCAGGAAACATAGCTGACAGCCATACAGCAGTCTTCGGGGGGCACAGGACTGTGATTTGTCGGCGCTGGACTTAGGGGCACACTGGTGGGGTAAGATCACAGCTGGGTTCTCTTTACTCAGCTGTGCATTCATATTACCTATAAGTTCTCCCCTTTGCATAGCCCCTGTAGGACCCCTGCTAGCCAGCCTCTGTGCATGATGCCGGGCTCAAGGAAGAAAACCAGGCAAGACTGCTTTTATGCATTCTGCACAGCCTGCAAGACACTCCCCAGGGGCAGCACGGACCCACACTGCCGGGACTGTGTCCACAACACTGGGTCAGAACCAACGCTTCTGCGTCTTCTTCCATACCGGAATGGGCTACTCAGATGTTGCAGTCTATAACACAGTCCATACATAGCCTGACCTCTACACTACTGCAGGCTTTGCAGGGTCATGTCTCGGCTATGAACGTTACCCAGCAAAGGGACAGCCCATCTCGGGGACATGCCACTTCCGACAGTCTCAGACGTAAGCGGACCCACAGGTCGCATTCATCTGCGTCCTCACATAGCACTCGGTCGTCCCCCTCCAGGGAGAGACACAGTGGCTCCAGGTCACATAGTCCGTCCCCTGACAGAGACAGACAATGCGGATCTCCGCAACGATTTCCGACCACAGACTCGGAAGGCATATGTGACTCTAAACCAGACAACGAAACAGAGAATTATCTCGTCTCTTGTCCCCCTTGCAATACTGCAATAGTTGAGGATATCGTCTCTTCCATCCTTTGGGTGCTGGACATTTCAGATCCGACCCCGGAAGCACCAGAACACAAGATTTCCTTTGAAAGTGTTCAGAAACCATCGAAGGTCTTCCCTAATCACCCGGAATTTCAAAAAATCCTTTCTAAGCATTTTTTTTGCAGCCTGAGAAAAAATTTGCCAATCGCAAGTATTTGGAAGCAAATTACCCCTTTCCACAGAGACACCAAGGATTGGACAGATTCGCCTGAAGTGGACCCTCCAGTCTCTAGGCTGGCAGCACAAACGCTTCTCTCGCTGCCGGACAGTTCAACCCTCAAGGACACAGCAGACAGACAAGTCGAACGCATGGCTTGTTCAATCTTTGAAGCGGCAGGTGCCTCTTTGGCTTCCGCATTTGCTTCAGTTTGGGCAGAAAAAATCACTAATTCATGGAGATTGGAAAAAACTTAGTGTACATAAAAATCCCCTTAAAACACAATTTTATTAATGATCATAAAACACACCTTCCCAGTGACGTTGAAAAAATGTCAAAAAATAGACCTAGTATAAGGTGCTGCATAGCCCTACATTAAGGCCTAACTGATACCTTCCTATCCGTGGAGGTTGGCACCCTAATAGTACGATATTGGCGCCCCCACTCAACGAGGACTATCCCTCACTTCCCTAGTGATCCCTAGTATCACAGAGGGGAAAACAATTTCCAAGATAGAACAGTAATGAAAAGATCAGAATGCCCTAGGACTTATGCAGACCAAACAGATAATACAGCAATAAAAACATTTACCATATCATGTGACCCACAAAGATAGCAGCTATTCTCGCTTGGAGAGATAAACATCCTCAGATACAATCAGCAATTAATAAAAGGTCACTTATCATGTCTCATGGGGGACCCTCAACGCGTTTCCCTGCCGTAGCGGTTCATCAGGAGGAATAGTCCTATCAAAGATATTGTTGCTGCTTCATGCCTGATACCTTCAATAATAATGGCACCAGAAGTCTAGGAAACCGGATTTAAATAACCGGTGTGATTGTATTGCATACCACCCACTATCCGGCAGTCCAATCGGTGTGAAGATGCAAATAACTGAGAGCCAGGTGTGCAGCAAAAAATGTCATATACCTGAGAGCCCGCCGCTGCATTCGAAATTCAAAGCGGAAGGGGGGTCATTAGCGTGCGTTCCACCGTGGGGCGTATCCAATATGGCGCCCATACTTCCGGTCGCGCAACCCCCTCAGCGGGCTGTAGCCTCCGGAACCATCCTGTACGGGCAGGGCGGAGGGGAATCAAAAATGGCGCCGGAACTTCCGGTCACATGTTTCCCCTTTGCTCCCGGACACGCCCATAGTAACCAGCAATGGACGCATCACCAATGGGGCCGGACCTTCCGATCACATGTTTTCTCCCTGCTCAATGATGTAACCATAGAAACAGACAGAGCGCATCACATGAGATCGCCAGAAAATAAAGAGTCTGCCCGCAATACAATGTCCCAGGAGTCAGATTTATCACAGTAAGGATGACCCCAATAAATCTAGTAGTACCAATGTCCTCATATTCGGCATAATGCTGCACATCAGAAATTCAAAGAATATAGAAAAATAAAAATATGTGCATATTGCTATGCGATAAATCAAATCAACCATACAATGTGGTCCATGCCATACAGGCATCATCCAATATGCCAGACATATAGAGCCCCTTATCATAACCCCCTATAACAGAAAAAGGGCAAGTTCAACCAACCAGAGAATCAAAAGATCATAAAAAACAGGCATATGAGATGCATTCATTCATCCCATTAGGGAAGACCGATTGCAGTCTGAACATCCATTCACACTCCCGTCTCAGAATTAAATTGTCCAGATTACCTCCCCTAGCCCTTGGTTTGATTAGTTCAATCATATTAAAAGTGATGTCACTTCAGTTTGGGCAGCCAAGGCCATCATGGCTTGGGCTGATCTATTGCAAAAGGGCCTTCAAGCCTCAAATCCTCAGCTGGCGGACCAGGCGGTGCAAATTGCAGTGGTGGCAGATTACATAGTTCATGCAGCGTTGGACTCAGCAAGAGGAATAGCGGGAATAGCCTCAAACGCCATCACAATCCGGCGTATTCTCTGGCTAAGAGAATGGAAAGCGGATGCGGCCTCAAAAAAGTCCCTAACAAATCTGTACTTCAGTGGCCGTCTTTTCGGTGGAAAGCTGGATACAATGATATCCAATGCTACCGGGGGCAAAAGTACTTTCCCCAACTAAGACCAAAACGCACGTTTAAAAGGCGTAATCAATCTCGTTTCCGATCCTTTCGGAATTCTTCAGGCTGGTCCGTCTCACGCCCAGCACAAAACCGTAATCGTTCCCCCTGCAGGGACAACACACGTGCGGCACAGAGGCTGGACAGAAACTGGCAATCAAAGACAAGCCAGGCAAAACCTAAAGGAGGAAAACCTCAGACGTTTCCCTCATCCTGACTCATGCCCTCTGCAAGACACCCCACTTGTAGGCGGACGACTGCTACTCTTTCAGCAGGTCTGGCTGCCTATTACAGAAGACAAGTGGGTCAAGGAAATAGTGTCTTCAGGATACAAAATCGAGTTTACTACCAGCCCACCGCACAGGTTTTTTCCCTTTGTCCCTCCAAAATCCCCGCTCAAAGCTCAGGCCTTCCGTCAAGCGGTTTCTTCCCTCCTGCGAGCAGGAGTCATAGTGCCAGTCCCAGCAGAAGAGCGCTTCCGAGGGTTCTACTCCAACCTGTTCGTGGTGCCCAAGAAGGGAGGCAGCGTCCGACCCATACTAGACCTCAAGCAACTCAACAAGTATGTTCGAGTTCGTCACTTCCGCATGGAATCCCTCCGGTCAATCGTTGCGTCTATGGAAAAAGGAGAATATCTTGCCTCCATAGACATACAGGATGCATACCTGCACATACCGATTGCTCCCGCCCATCAGAGGTTTCTCAGATTCGCAATCAACCAAGACCATTACCAGTTTGTGGCCCTCCCGTTCGGTCTCGCCACGGCTCCCAGAACATTTACAAAGGTCATGGCAGCTACCATGGACATTCTGCACTCCAGAGGCATAGTAGTCATTCCATACCTAGACGACCTTCTCATCAAGGCCCCCACCCTCAAGGACTGCGAGGTCAACGTCTCGATCACGATCGACACTCTGACGCGCCTGGGATGGTTAGTCAATTTACAGAAGTCCTCGACTACCCCGAGTCAGTCTCTGACCTTCCTGGGGATGCTATTCGACTCCTCCAAGGGTCTGGTGATCCTCCCCAGGGACAAGGCACTGGCTCTCTGTCTGGGAGTTCACACACTCCTCCGCAAGTCCCCCAGATCTCTCCGGTATGCCATGAGTACTTGGCAGGATGGCAGCAGCAATGGAGGCGGTACCATTTGCCCAGTTTCACCTCAGACCCCTTCAACTGGCCATCCTCAAGTCCTGGGACAGGAATCTGTTCTCCCTCGACAGGGAGTTCCGATTATCAGCAAACACCAGGAGGTCCCTGCACTGGTGGCTCAAGCCAACCTCGCTTGCAAGGGGAAAATCCTTTTCTCCGGTCAATGGAAGGTTTTGACCACCTACGCAAGCCTTATGGGTTGGGGCGCGGTGCACCTACATCAGAGCGCAAGGCAGGTGGTCACCAAGGGAATCGACCATGCCCATCAACATCCTGGAAATTCGGGCCATCTTCCTGGCGTTGAAAGCCTTCCATCACTTGCTGGCAGACTCTCATATCGGAGTACAGTCGGACAATGCCACGGCAGTGGCATACGTGAACCATCAAGGCGGCACCCGCAGCATCCAGGCGATGACCGAAGTAACGCGTATCCTACAATGCGCGGAGGCTGCAAGGTCGGTACTCTCCGCGGTCCACATTCCGGGTGTGGACAACTGGGAAGCCGACTATCTCAGCCAACAAGGAATGGACTCGGGGGAATGGTCTCTCCATCCCGAAGTCTTCTGTCAGATCTGTCATTGTTGGGGGACCCCGGACGTGGATCTGATGGCATCCCATCTCAATGCCAAGGTTCCCAATTTCATGGTCAGGACGTGCGATCCGCGGTCGCTCGGGGCAGATGCCCTGGTTCAGGACTGGACCCAGTTCCAGCTTCTGTACATTTTTCCACCCCTCTCCCTGATCTCCAGAGTCCTGAGGAAGATCAAACAAGAGGGTGTTCCCACCATTCTGATCGCTCCAGACTGGCCCAGGCGTATATGGTTCGCCGACGTCGTGCAACTCACAGCAGACGCCCCCTGGCGTCTCCCCACACGTCCCGACCTCCTGTCACAAGGCCCGTTCTTCCACCAGAACTCAGGGGCTCTCAATTTGACGGCGTGGCCATTGAGACCTGGGTTTTGACCCAAGCAGGTTTTTCACCGGACGTTGTTAAAACCATGATCAGGGCTCGAAAGCCAACTCCAGCCAGGATTTGCTATCGTACCTGGAAGATTTTCTTCACATGGTGCGACTCTCGTGGGCAGATTCCACTTCCCTATTCTCTTCCAAAGGTCCTCGGTTTCCTTCAGTCAGGCCTGGACGCCGGGCTATCCCTGGGCTCGCTGAAGAGCCAGGTGTCAGCGCTCTCAGTGCTCTTTCAGAGGCGTATTGCTAACAAGCCGCAAGTGAAGACTTTTCTCCAAGGGGTTTCCCGATTTGGTTCCCCCCTACAAACGTCCGTTGGAGACGTGGGACCTCAACCTGGTCTTGACAGCACTACAGTCACCTCCCTTTGAACCCCTTAGGGTGGTCTCACTCCGCTTTCTATCACAAAGTGGTTTTTCCTGGTGCCAATCACCTCGCTACGCAGGGCGTCTGAACTTTCAGCTCTTTTCCTGCAGACAACCCTTCCTGGTTTTTCACCAGGACAAGGTTGTTCTCCGTACAGTACCATCCTTCCTTCCGAAGGTCGTGTCCAGCTTCCACCTCAATGAGGAAATATCACTACTGTCTCTTTGCCCAGCTCCCGTTCATAGGGTAGAGAAGGCTCTGCATACGCTTGACCTTGTCAGGGCATTGCGTATTTACGTGTCTAGGACTGCTCCCTTCCGGAAGTCTGACTCACTTTTCCTTCTTCCAGAAGGCGTTCGCAAGGGCCTACCGGCTTCCAAAGCCACCCTTGCTAAGTGGATCAAGTCCACCATTCAAGAGGCTTACCGCCTCAACAATTCTCCCCTTCCGGCCGGTATCACGGGGCACACTACGCGGGCGGTAGGGGCCTCTTGGTCCATTCGGCATCAAGCCTCAGCACATCAAGTGTGTAAGGCAGCCACTTGGACTAGCCTGCACACATTTACAAAACACTACAGAGTGCATACCCAGTCCTCAGCGGATGCGAGCCTGGGTAGACTGGTCCTGCAGGCGGCAGTACCCCAAGTCTAGAGGACTGTCAGCACAATATTCGTCCACTGCTTCCCACCCAAGGACTGCTTTGGGACGTCCGACGGTTTTGTGTCCCCCAATAAGGCGACAGAGTAAAGGAGATTTTTGTGTACTCACCGTAAAATCTCTCTCTTAGCCTTTAATTGGGGGACACAGCTCCCACCCTGTTGCCCTTGCGGGCCGTTGTTACGGTTGGGTTCTCATATTGTTGTTTGAGCCTGTTTATAGTAGCCTTTTTTTACAGGCATGGTTATGTTTCTGGTATATTCCTCCTAATGCTTTTGCACAAAACTGGAGAAGGCTGACGCCGTCCAGGGGTGTATACTGCAGAGGAGGAGCCAAAGTTAATCTTTTTCAGATTATGCATAGTGTCGCCTCCTAGTGGACAGCAGCATAACACCCACGGTTCTGTGTCCCCCAATTAAAGCTAAGAGAGATTTTACGGTGAGTACACAAAAATCTCCTTTTTTCGAACAGTGCCAATACTTTTGTCCACCCTCTTTTATGTTTGGTGTGGAATTATATCCAATTTGGCTTTAGGACCATTCTTTTTGTGTTTTTTCATTTAAGACAAATTAAATGAAGATAATACCAAAGAATTTGTGTTTGCAATCATTTTCAGGAAGAAACTGAGTATTATCTGACAGAATTGCAGGGGTGTCAATACTTTTGGCCACAACTGTATATTACAGTGAATAAACTACACACCGGTATAAGAAGGAATGTGTGGATCTGTCACTAGATTTCATAATTCAGTCTTAAATAAATCTTTGACCTAATGAGACAGGTGTAATTACTTTGAAAATTCATGTTAAGTTGGCTATATAATCCTTAATTAAAATGTTACCACTGAATATGAAAACAACTATAGACTCATAAAATGATTATTTATTATCGGTACTATAAAGCCACCAGGATGTGGATTTTCCATTAAGTACACCAGTCTCAAGCGCTCTGAAGGCTCCCAAACAAATGTGACTAAAGGTGGCTGAGCCCACAAATATCAGCAGGATCGGCCCTCAATATGAGGTGTGGCTGACTTTAGAGATTTAATTAATAACGATCTGCCGAAAGTGTATTGTGAATGGGGTGGTCTCCTGACTCTCCCCTCGACAAATGATGTTGTGGGAGAGAGGGACCCAGCCTATTAAATTTCTAATTGCGGATCCTTTTATTTTCCAGAAAATATGCTGCCAGACGAATATGGCAGTGGCTACCTGCTAGGCCAAGCGTCCTGCATATGGGAGAGTCAGGGGAGACAAAATTATTGATCCACTGTTTATCGGGGTTCATTACAGATCTATTAAATAATGTAGGCACATTGGATTATGAAATCTGATGAAAGGTCCTCTATAAAACCGATAGCAATTCCCCAAATGGAGTTATTTTTCAGTGTCCATGCCTGTGGAACCAAGAACCTACTTTGGCCATAGATCTATTCAGCAAAAACCTGATGGAGCCCAATCTAGTTCTAGTATAAACCGAACCTTCTAAAGCTTAGGATTGTCTCAATCCCTCTTGCACCTGGAGGATAACCACAGACTACTCTCTTGTCACATGTACATTTTACCGAACCTTATATTATATGTTTTTTCTTGGAGGTAAAGTTGAGTTCACTTATTCAGTAATTACCGTGGATATATCTAATAAACCAAAAAATTGGATCAGTTTCAAACTGATGAAAAACTGATACTTTAAAATGGATCCATTCACTTTGACTTGACTTTTGCTTTTAGCCAAACAAAAAGCTGTGTGCAATGTTTTTGATCTGGCTGCAAAAAAAGCTGCTGGATCCATTTCTTACATGGTTTAAGTCAATATGAATGGATCCATATTAAAGGATACCAATTTTTCATTAGTTTGAAACAGATGCCGTAAACAAAATACTAGATCAGGCTCAATTCGGCTCCCCGTCCAGTGTGAATGGGGGTCCCAGCCAGGATGATTGTCAGGGGAGATGTAGATTAGACATTTTACGACTTCGGAATTGCTTTCCTTTTGGTATCCATGACATAAGCTGCTGTCGGAGATGTCTGACGGCGACTTTCTCATAGCAAACACATGAGCGTTCGGCAGAGTGAGCCCCTGTGTATGGGGATGTGGCTAAAATGGCTACTGGCCAAATGATTGTCTGGCAGCCATCTAACGTGGATATGAGGCCCTAAACTTCAGACTGGCTGACCACCTGATGTGTATGGAGGCGCCCTGGCTCTAATACATGAGCTCGGGGAAGGTGGCAATAGGGCAGTGTGATTTTATATGCCCCATTCTCCCGTTCTCTGGAAGATAAGCTGATGCCAGAGGTGTCCGGCAGCCCTGTCCTCACTGAATGCAGATGGACATTGATATGTGTGGTGGAGCAGCGATCTATGGTGTACTGACCTCTTACGAGTACAATATACAGCATCCCTTACAGACATTACCACAACTACGAAGTTTAGTTGTTAAACAAAAAATAATTCTAATGCTTGTCGTCATTGTTGTGGTGAGTTTTGTGTTGGCTTATATATTGTATTTTTTCTGTTATACAGGGCACACACTGTAGAGAATTGCATTGTGGTAAAACACCTTGGTGGGAGACTAAACAACCAAAACAAATCCAAACTTCAGGTAAATCGCATATAACTATTGTTTAATTACATATTTTTTGCCCCAAACTTAGAAGAACGGCTGTCTCATTTTATGCTTCTATACACTTGTTCTTCCCTATTTACATTTTTTTCTTTAACTTTTGTTCTTTTATCCCATAATACTTGTGTCTTGAGCACCATTTCACACACAGTCTTGTTTACTGCCACTCCATTATGTAGGCCTTCCAGGGGAGAATAATAATCCTGTACTTTCTCTATTTTTGGCCCGAGCGCACAGTACATTATGTCTCGCAGCTGTTCATGGTCACTGGTGAATATATTGTCCCTGTCTGCAGACGGCCTGGAATCCTGATACTGACAGGTGGCTGGATGATCTGATGGCCGCGGCGGCGGAGGAGTGCGAACCGGAGTGGATGGATTCAGAAGATCCTCTGTTTATTCTGTATACAAGTGGCTCCACTGGAAAACCAAAGGTAAGTACTGGAGAAGTCTTTGCAGCATTGAATTTCACCAGCACTGAGTTATTGTAAAAAAACAAAACAAAAAAAGAACCTTTTTTCCTCCTATATGATGCTTTGGTCTCTTTAGAAGCAGCCATTGTGGACTCCATCAAACAACCAAGAGAGAGATCACATATTAACACCACCACCGTTTTTAGCACGTTGGACCTAGTGATTTCCTCTTTAATTGTCCGATCTGTCATTTAATCCACCATATGTTTCCTTATTAATGTGAGTGTTGACTTGTCATCGTCTGATTTTTTTTCAAAACCTTGTAGTCTGACCACCAAGTACCAGGAAACTAGAGCAAGAAATCTTACCAGAAAATGTCACGTCAGTCATATCCACGTATGCAGTGACATTTCTTAACTTCTAAACATTCTTTGTTTTATGACATGTGCAGCCGTGCCGCTCCCTGAATAAATATTCCAGCAAGTGCAGGGTGACATTTGTTTTTCATCCAATACAATATCCTGGAAGGCATACTGTTTGTGTTATTTAAAAAAGAAAAAAAAAAGTTAAATGTACATACTATAGCTATAAAAAAGGCAAAGTCCAGCACTCGGATTCCAGAGGAACATGGTCATGTAAGGCTACTTTCACACTAGCGTCGTGTGATGTACGTCGCAATGCGTCGTTTTGGAGAGAAAACGCATCCGTTTTTTCTCCATAGACTTGCATTGGCAACGCATTGCGACGTATGGCCACACGTCGCATCCATCGTGCGACGGATGCGTCGTGTTTTGGTGGCCGCGACGCACACAAAAACATTACATGTAACTTTTTTTGTGCGTCGTGTCCGCCATTTTCGACCGCGCATGCGTGGCCGAAACTCCGCCCCCTCCTCCCTGGACATTACAATGGGGCAGCGGATGCGTTGAAAAACTGCATCCGCTGCCCCCGTTGTGCAAAACTTTCACAACGTGCGTCGGTACATCGCCCCAACGCATGGTGACGTACGTCACACGACGCTAGTGTGAAAGTAGCCTAAAACAGACATATTCAACATTGCAAACCAACACATTTTGACGTTGGTCAAATACTTAGGAAATGCACACAGATTAAAAACATTTAACATGCAATACGATATGCAAAAATGTCCTAGGGATACAAACTGATAAACACACTTTTATAACTAATGATATATAAGATCTTGTCTGATTTAATCCTATAGGGACATGACTGTTCATTGAAAAAATAAGTCTTCATGGTTTATTAATCGCTTTCTTTCTCCACCACTGCTAGACAAATTAAGCTGTTCTATACCAATAAATCAGAAGCCAATAGTCATTTATGTTGCTATAAAACATTTTTTTTTTTTTTTTTTCTTTTTTTTTTTTAGAAGTTGCCAAATAAATATTGGCATTAATATTATAAATGTTTCCTAATTCTCAAACTTGGGAAACATTTATAGATCAGTCACCATGTTGGTCATAAAGGAGGTGCTGCAGGAGATAAAGCGTGCATAGAATAACATAGTAAAAAACCTAAAGCGGTCCACACCATCTGACTGTTTCTGCTCTCATATCTACAGACGTATGTATACTGTGTCCTCAACACTCTAATTAGGGGCTCAAAAAACCTATAAATCCAAACTAGAACATTACATAACACCTAGACAAATAGTAGGTAATACATAGAATAAGTGAAAATGATACCGTTTCATCTATGGTAAACTATTATGGCCGCTACACTGTAGAGCAGGGGGTCTACCTGTGGCTCGGTAGCCATGTGTGGCTCGCGTCTGTCTGCCGGCTTCGTGCATGAGCACCATGTCCAACAAACGGTTATGAAGAGCAGGTGTCCATGGTGAGTAGCCCGGCATAGAAGAACAAATCTGGAGGCATATATACTGGTGGAGCTGGAGAGGTGCGTCAAGCTGGATGCGAATTCTTGTTACCCTTCTGTTAAAGTGAGAGAACCCCACAATGGTCACTGATTTGTCTGGGTTTCATTCATTGATATTCTGCAAGTTTAAATTGAACATCACTTTTGTTAGGTTTAGGTTATTTCCGTGACCATTGTGGGTTTTGCTTTAACAGAAGGGTAGCAACAATTGAATTCACTTCTCTATATACATGCATCAATCGTGAATTTTCATGTGTTCTATGTGTAATGGTAATGATTGACTCCTTGTGTTGCAGGGGGTTTTGCACACAGTTGCAGGATATTTACTGTACACAGCTCTAACATTCAAGTTCGTGTTTGATTACCACGAAGATGACATTTATTGGTGCACAGCCGACATTGGTTGGATCACAGGCCATTCTTACATTACCTACGGTCCATTAGCTAATGGGGCCACGAGTGTAATGGTAAGTGTTCTCAACTCATTACCTGCAGTAGATGTTCTCTGCCCGTGGAAGGAGATGATATATTGTACTTTTATATCCAGTTAAACCCTTGTACAAGACCCAGTGAACACCAGAGTACAGACATGTCACCTGCATAAAATTATCAATTACTGTAATCCAGAGTGTGACGATCCATCTCTGCCAATTACTTATTAGCCATATTTCACAAATACTAAAACTGTAAAGAGCTTATTTCATGTTCGCGTAATTGTAATTTTGGCTACAGACTAATTATTAAATTATTAATGTCGTATTTCATGTGTCAGAAAAAAGCATTATACTTTTTTTTTTTTTTTTTTTTTCTACGGGGTGTGTTGTTGTTGTTGTTGTTGTTGTTGTTTGTTTTTTTTTTGTTTTTTGTGTAGTTTGAAGGCATTCCTACCTATCCACATGTTGGGAGATTTTGGGAAATCATCGAGAAGTACAAGGTGAACCAGTTTTACACTGCACCCACCGCCATACGTTTACTGATGAAATACGGATGTGATGTCATTCAAAAGTAAGTGTTGTTCAACAGGTGGCATATATATACATATACATATTTATTTATTTATTTATTTTTTTTTTTTTTTTTTTTACTTGTTGCAAACCCCTGTCTAAGTGGAATCTGTTGTAGGATCAACCCTCCGAAACCATTTATATGGGTATGCAGGTCATAGGGAGCTAATGATGCTTTGATATCTGCGATCTGATGTCTTATTCCAGAGAAATTCACTTTTTTTATTAATGTTACCGAGCTGTTAAGATCTATTGGCAGAACATAGATCTCCCTGAGAATCTGCCTCCAGAGATTATTATAAATGAAAGGAGTTACCAGTGTGATACATATAGATCAGGAGAGCAGACTGTCAGTCATTTACAATAATCCCTGGCAGATTCTCAGGGATGTTTATGTCCGGCCCATAGATCTTAAAGGGACTCCGTCACCACAGAATGACTGTTCAAACTAAGGAGGGGGGGTGGATAGAGGGAAAACAAGCAGGAATTAAGATGTATTTAAATGATTGACCCCAACATGAAGCACCGTTTGAACAGTCATCCTGTGCTGACAAATTCCCTTTAATACAATTCTTGCAGCTTACCAAACTTTCTGATCATTGATCTTATCACCCCTAATGTTTTCTTATTTCCTTCCAGGTACAATTTAAATTCTTTAAAAATACTCGGTACAGTAGGAGAGCCCATAAATGCAGAAGCGTGGCTGTGGTACTACAACGTCATCGGTAATCAGAGATGTCCCATTGTTGACACTTTTTGGCAGACAGAAACAGTAAGTAGTCTTTAGCCATTTCAAGACCGGACCATTTACACCTGTTCCTGACAAGGCACATTTTTTTTTTTTTTTTTTTTTTTTTCTTCTCTACATGCAGTTTTAAGAACTGTAAAACTTTTTTTATTCCAATTTTCAAATTTTTTTTGCATCTTTCTTATTTTTCTTGTCCTTTTTATACGTTTTTTTTTGGCTACTATTGATGGTAAAATAAAGAAAATATTCGTCTGTTTTTTCACTTTATTACCACAAAGGACCACTAAAGTACATTTCATAAAGTTTTTTTTTTTTCACCTCTCCTTAAAAAAATGTATTTTCGTAAATATCTATATCATACATTTGTGTCCTGTCTTTTTTCTTTTTTTTTTTTTCTTTCTTTACACGATCTATATCATACATTTGTGTGTGGTTTTTTTTTTTTTTTTTTTTTTTTCTTTCTTTACACGGGGGTAAGGCTAGTAACAACAGCTTTGTGTTGGCTTCAGCTTTTATTTATATAAGTTTTTTCCTTTGTTTATATTTAAATTATTTCACACATTATGCCCCCAATAAGTGATAATAAAATGATTCCCCTTTAACTTGGGGTTAGTATATTAGTCCCCCAGTTGCAAGAGAAATTCAGCCTACTGGTTGCACAGCCAAGCTGACTGGGTCTCCTAGGACAGCAGCTCTTGCTCCCTCTGTAAATCCAGCTATCGCATTGTCTTCTCTAGACTCTGTGATAATGTCAGCGGTTCCGATACCGTATACATAGCGTTTCTTCAGCACTGAGTATACAGTGAGTGGGAAGGCAGAGACAGTAGTAAACTGTCTCTTCACTTTCTACGGGGAAGTCCAGCTGTGTCTGACAGCCTGCTCACCACTTGTCCAGCTGCATAAACTTATGCAGCTGCCATCAAGGGCCGGGGACACCTCTGGTGCAACTTGTGCAGTCACACGGGGGCCCAAGAGGTAAGGGGGTCCACTTCCACCTCTATAGAACAGCAACTGTTTAATTTCTAATAGGAAGAACACAGGAATAGCAATAGTCAGAATTACATGAAATGATATGCCAGAACTTCCCGACATATTGTGTATCATATCATATGCTGGATCCCCATGTTTGATGTAGGCTCAGGAGCTGAGCTTGTATTATTCCCGACAGATGGTGGTTGTGTTACACAGTCATCATCTGCTTCTAACAGTAGCAAGTGGACTTCAGCTCTGCCTGATTTTTAATATATACTGTCTGCAATACCGTGGTATAGAAGCATATAGTACAAGTGATTGTCGAATCACTGATTCAGATCCCCTGAAAATAAATAAAAGCAAAAGAAAAAAAAATCAACAATATTGGAAAAAAAAAAAAAATACAAATTAGAATCGCACATCCCCCCTCAATAAGAACATACGTGATATATCTGGTTTTTTAAAAGTCTGTCATATCAAAATATATAATGGACTAATCTTGTCTGTAAAGGCTATACAGAGAAAAATGTTGAAATGCGAGAAATGTGGTTTCTCAGATGCTGCAACACCGTAAAGAAATGCATCAATACGCCATGAGTGGTTAATCAACCTCAATATAGCCTCAATACTCATACTCGCCACACAAAAAAACATGCAGTGCTCCATAGACTGAAAAATTAAAATGCTTCAACTCTCAAAAAAGGCAATACAAGCAAAAATTTTTTTATGAATTTCCAAATTTTTTTTTTTTTTTTTTTACACCACTTAAATTGAAGTATTCCCATCTCAAATATGTAATAGCATGTTAATATTAGCAAATGGCTCCAATTAGACATGTAGTATAGTTCTTCTAATTCCCCATGTCCCTTACCCCATGTGCAGGGCATTGCAGTAGCTTAAGTATTCATGGTTACGACCAGTAGCCACTGACTGTCACTAGATGAGTGGTAGTAGTAATCCTGTATACCTAAGCTACTGCAATGCCCTGCACATGGGGTAAAAGACATAGCGAATCAGAAGAACTAAACTACATTTCTAATTGGAGGTATTTGCTAATATTAATACACTTACTATATATTGGGATAGGATCTTGGAGATGGGAATACCCCTTTTTAAATAATAAAAAAAAAAAACAATATACAATTTTATTGTAGATGTAGTTGTACAAACCTGGAGACTCCTATTGCCATGTTATTCTTACAGCACAACGTCAAAACACTTGTTTTTTTTTTTTTTTCCATTACAATGTGTCAAAATGATAAATGGAAGTCGTTGATTGTATGGCAATATGGATAGAAAGAATAAGTATGTTTTTTTTTGTAAGTAGTAGAGGAAAAGTGCAAGAATAAAAATCAACAAAAACACAATATCGCCAGGTCAAGAAGGGGCTGAATGGCTAATACAAATGTAACCACTCCTGACGTGTGTGTGTTATCTTCCTATGTGAACTCCAGCTTTCCAGACAAAATGTAACAAATTATTTAAGTTTTCCATAAACTGAATAGAAATGTATATAATATGTCTTTTGTATTTTCAGGGAGGCCATGTCATAACTCCTTTGCCAGCCGCTACTCCTCTGAAGCCAGGATCTGCTGTAAGTGATTGTCATCAATGATGTACGGTATCTGCTGGTAGAGATGCCGCCATGATGTTAGAGGGAATCTGTCAGTAGGATCAACCCTCCTAAGCCGTCTATGTGGGCACACAAGTTCTAGGAAGCTGAATACTATGATGCCTTGATATCTGCCATCTGATGCCTTATTCCAGTGACATCTTCATTTTTCTTATATGTAAATGAGCAATTAAGAACTAGGGCCCAAGCATAGATCTCCTACGTCTCACTATGGTAACGTCTCCTTTTATTTAAAATAATCTCTGGGGGCAGATTCTCCGGAAGATCTGTGTTCGTCCCATAGATCAGGGTATAATTTTAATCCTCTTTCTGACCTGCATGCCCATATAAACAGTTTAGGAGTTTATATATACACATAATTTGTAGCCATAAGCGCCTCCTTGTAGGATTCCACACACACGATGATGGGTGTAAATGTGTTTTTAAAAAATAATTAGTTTTTAGCGAAACTAGTTAAATAAAGGGGTTAGACCTGCAGGGAGAATTTTTTTCTTGGGTGTCTACATGGTTACCAAAGGCACTAAACTAATGAGTTAAATGTCTGTATGTCTCTACATAGTTATTACGCTGCCCATAAATCTGGAACTGAAATGTGAAGGCATATATGGGCCCTTAGGGCTTATTTTGTGTCTAAAAAGGAGACCAAAAAGCTCTTGGCATTCCAGGTCTGTTTTGGGTTTTCTGCCGGCATGTTTCCCATTACAAGGTCCCTTTTTCTCCCACATTGCCTCAGGCTTGGGTTGTATATCTGCAGGCAGAAGTTTCTTGTCGTGTCTTATAAACGTTTGATGGTTTCTCAATATACTGTATATTCTGAAACCTCCTATTTACATAGTTGCATATAGTTCCGAGTTTACTAGAGCTTGTTTGTATCCTGGTTTGATCGACTTCTGGGTTTTCTAGACTTTCCCATTCTTTGGAGTAGTTCCTGCAGTACTGAATGAGCACGGAGAGGAGCTGGAAGGGGAGGCCGAGGGCTATCTGGTAAGTGTTGTCCCCGTGATTCTGTGACATCCAAGAAATTTGTATTAAAGGTGATGTACAGAATGACACAAGAATGGCTACGTTCTTCCACCGGTCTACAGCTAAGCTGTAGTATTGTACTAGAGCCCTGTTTGATGGAGCTGAGTTGCAGTACCAGACACAACCATGGATACATGAGGCGCTAAATATGGGGATAAAAGTATTTTTTTTCCTAATCATGTACAACCAATTGCATAAAAGCGAATATTCACTAAAATTCCTCTACATAACCGTTCCCTATATAGTTAGTGGTATGGAGTGGTACAGTGTTCGGAACTTGGGCTTTATTCCCTCTCTTCTAGTGGTTAGACACTAAACATCAGTATGTTTGGTATACCCTAGCGACATGCCTTTACATGCTGTGGTTGGAATATGCATTAGTGCTAATGTATAGTCCTCAAATTTCTTTTCAGTATCAAATTAAGATTTTTTTTTTTTAAAGAGTAAGTTTTTATTCTAATTTTTTTTTAATCATTTTGTACAACATGGGAATTTATGAAAGTTTGCAGATTGCTTTATTAAGGAATTTGTCTTTGCATGGATGTGGCTTCCATACCCCAGCTTTTCCTCAGCAAATTTGCTTGCCTTTGGATGCTTTGATAGCAGGACATACTCATTTGGAGTACAGATGATGGCAGTGATGGGTCAGCACTTTTGTCTTCCTCCTGAGTGTTGTGTTTTATCAGAACAATCTTCTGCAGCAGTTTATCTCTAGATTTGGTGAAGCACAGGCGATGAGCCTTTCACTGCCATCATCTGTACTCCAAACAAGTTATTCTTTAAACCACTGGAAGGCTAAGTTCACACAAGCATATAAAAACAAAAAAATATTTGTTGCTTGTGTGCAAACTGTTTTTATACAGCAGCATGTATTAAAAACTCAGAAGACTAAAGACCATTTCATGTGCTTAAAGAATATACAATATATCTGTAAAAATTGGATGATATCCGGATAATCCATATGGGATTTTTTTTTTGCATGGATGGTGGGGGGTTGCATACCCATAGACTCGCATGTTCACGTCTCGTCTGACAAGGATAGCGTATGCTGCGAAAGTGTGTGTATATGTTTATATGTGTGTGTATGTGTGTGTGTATATATGTGTGTATATATATATATATATATATATATATATATATATATATATATATATATATATATATATATATATATATATATTTATTATTGTGAGGTAGCGCTGTCATTTAAATAGGGGATCACTTGCTTGGCAGCCACAAAATCAGATCCGGCACAGGTTTTCCATAAACCAGTATAGTCCATGCGGTTTATTAAACATCATAAACCATGACCAGCAATATATAAACGGCATAGCGTCCATGACAGAGCTTCACTCTGTTAGCAATGTCCAATACACAGGCTTTTCAGCCTCACAGTTATATCTCACCCCGTCAGGGTTCTCTCATGGCTGCTTCTCCATACTGCAGACATTCATTCCCTCCAGGGAACTCTCAGGCACTTGCAGCCATTACTCACTCACAGCATCCACACGTGCTGTCAGGCAGGAAGCCCCATCTCAGCGGGACCTTCCACACTGGACCAACCGGGTCCAAGCATTCTCCACCTGTGACCTATCCTGGCCACATTATATGGTTCATAGCCACGCCCACCGGGTCACATGACTGACCTCATTACAGGTCCTTCAAGCATTTACACTCTTTTCAACAGAGCTTTAAACACACCCCCTGGGTGGGTTTGCAGGTAACTGGCCCGCCCATCTCCCTAGTTACCTGGAGACTTCTCCCTGTCACATTAAAGCAGCACCTCAGCAGTATCACTGCTGATCAACACATAAGTCTCCATCTCAAAGCCACCCACTTTGAGATACATAATGGCCATTCAGTATTCTGCCATTCATCCTTTCTCCTGGGACATCCACACAGCGCCCCCTAGCGGACACAGTGGTTACTACTACACCACTAAAATAAATATATATATATATATATATATATATATATATATATATATAATTTTTTTTTTTTTTTTTCCTCCTATTTTTCTTTTCCACTGATGGAAAGTTGGACTGGAAATATGGTTGTCATTGAGCTTCATGGCAAAAATTGTGTAACTCCACTTATTTGCAGTAAACCTCAGAATGTCACTCAATCCTAGGTACTCATGGTTTCCGTGTAGACATATGGCTTTTTGGTGGTGTCTTCAAATGTAGAGCAGCTTTGGTTGCCCCTTTTGTCAATCTGAGAAATGGTGATACCAAGGTTCTCCAGTTGGATATTGTTTCTCCTGGTTATAAAAAGAGAAATCACCAAGTATCTTATGATGATGAGTGAACGTGCTAGGATAAGGTGTTATCTGAGTATGCTCGGGTGGCAACCGAGTGTTTTCAGCATGCTCGAATAATATGTTTGAGGCCCCGCAGCTGCATGTGTTGTGGCTGTTGAACAGCCTTGAGACATGCAGCCGCGGAGACTAGAACATATTAATTGAGCACTCCGAAGACAGCGGTTAGTGCCTGAGCATCCTCGGGTAACGCCTTATCCCAGCACGTTCACTCATCACTAATCTTAAACTATATTTTGGCCAATTTTGTCAACTTTAGGTCTTCAAGCAGCCATGGCCATCTATTATGAGGACCGTGTATGGCAACCAAGAACGCTTTGAAAACACGTATTTCAGAAAGTTCCCTGGCTATTATGTAGCTGGAGATGGTAAGATTATTGGTGTAGAAATGAATGTCTGACACACAATCCTGAATTCTCAGATAATTATTCTAATTGTTATTTTACGTGAGTGATGCACAAACTTCAACACTGATCCTTATCTCTGCCATGTTGTATGTCAATGTAATTATGGAAACTTTCATTCGGGAAAAAAATCTTTCCAGTGACTGCAGATGATTCTGCCCTTCCATGATTTTGAGGAATATGGTTGGATTGGTATCATATCTATACATCATTTTAAAGATTCAAAACCTGGACACTGGGTGACCACTAATGTCGGTAGATACAGCGACCACCAGAGAGTAGTGGTCCCCTAACCTTACTGCAGTACTGCATCGCAAACCTGGCTAGTCACGCAGGTATACATCATAGCCCTGCAGATTACTGCTGTACCCTGGGAAGGTGCTGAAGAGAGAGATGGATTAAACCCATTGGACAAGTGGATAATCGGTGACAGCTCGTTCCCGATTGCTGGCGTGTCTACCTAGGCCGACAATCACCCAATGAATGAGCAAAACCTTTGCCCGTCAGGTGTTAGGATAATTTGAGCCGGCATTAAAATCATTGTTATTGACAGCACAATGCCTCTTGTAAGCTGAGAATGTGCTGCCGACAGCATGATGTGTGGGTTCTGTTCCCATCTGTAAACTGGCAAGTAATAGCGCATTGATTGATTTGAGTTTGTGTACATTTAGTCGATGGGCTTATTTCGGGTCCATTAACAACAATATGGGCCTTAACTCTGGTTTACTAGTATGCATAAGGACTATTACATTTGCTAGTTTATTTATGGTGTTGCTCTTATAGGATTATAACACTTACGTGATTGACTTGTATTTCTTGTGCCATCTGCTGCAAGGTATACCGACTTGCTTCAATGTTAATGGCTGTTTTTTAGTATTATCTGCCCAGAGCTCAGTATCTTTGTTATATCCCATATGACCACTGGAAGGGTTGATGTTCTACACCAGTAGAGTTGATGGCGATCTATTTCCATGCCCCATTCCATTGGCCACTACAGTGGTCTGTGACAGCTCTTAACGGTACTCCCACTCCACTAGAGTCGCCACAGACCAATGTCATAGCCAATCGAAAGTGACACTAATCACCAGTTGATTTACTTTGTTCTTTTTTAACACCAATAAAGAGAAATGGCCTAAAGTTATATTGCAGAAAGAGCTGTGTAGGAAAGGTAGATTATGAATAATATTATAGCACCATTTATTCCATAGCGCTTTACCTGTGTAAAGGGGTATACATAACAATAATAAAAACAAGTATAATAATCTTGAACAATACAAGTCATTGGTATAGGAGGAGAGAGGACCCTGCCTGCGAGTGCTCAGTCTACAAGGGATAGGGGAGGATACAGTAGGTTGTAGGCTTGTCGGAAGAGGTAGGTCTTCAGGTTCCTTCTCAAGGTTTCCTTGGTAGGCGACAGTCTGATATGTTGGGGTAAGGAGTTCCAGAGTAGGGGGGATGTGTGGGAGAAATCTTGTATGCGATTGTGGGAAGAGGAGATAAGAGGGGAGTAGAGAAGGAGATCTTGTGAGGATCGGAGGTTGCGTGCAGGTAATTACCGGGAGATTACGTCACAGATGTATGAAGAACACAAGTTGTGGATGGCTTTGTATGTCATGGTTAGGGTTTTGCGCTAGTGTCTCTGGGTAATGGGGTGCCAGATAAGGGACTGACAGAGAGAAGAGGCTGGGTAATAGCGGGGGGGACAAGTGGATTAGTCAGGCAGAAGAGTTTAGGATAGATTGGCGGGGTGCGAGAGTGTTAGAAGGGAGACCAGAGAGTAGGAGGTTGCAGTAGATGTAACTACATACATAAATGAACAGAAAGCAATGGGCATTTCAGTTTAGTGACCTTTTCAGTATTGCAGGTACCATAGTTATCAGCTAACCTCAGACCTTCTCATCTGCTTGATAGGATGCAGAAGAGATAAGGATGGATACATCTGGATTACCGGGCGCATTGATGACATGCTGAATGTTTCAGGTAAGTGTAATAGTTACATATTGAGTGTATATTACAGTAAATGCACTACATTATCACATGTGGACCTTTCTATAGTGCATACTCTGCTTATTGTAAGGTTGTATGCAGATGGCAACGCTCAGTACACAGGGCCTGTATTGTAGGGTATGGAGGCCATACACTCCAACTGGTCCCTAGTAGGGTTGCGCGGACCTGTTGAAGATCAGGTTCTGGTACACTATATTCATTCCAATGTTTGGGAACCAGAGCTGTACCCGAACTTGAACCAGAACCTGAACCCCATTGAAAACAATGGGGACTCGAACGTTTCAGCTGGAAAATATTCTCTCTCTCTCTGCCCCTGTCCTTCCTCCTTCCGGACTTCCCTGGAATGCCGAACATTACAATGGACTTCCTGGAGAAGTCAGTTCGGTGTTTAGCAACATACACTAAGGCTATATTCACGTGTTGGTTTTTTTTTTAATACAAATTTTCATGTGTATTGGAGTACCAGTAAAGTCTGAGAGTTCAGAAATCTCATGTGCGCAGCTTGTTGTTTTTTTGTTTTTTTTTTGTCATTAGTATTTTGTGCAATACCTTGGTTTTTGCAAAATGCAACGTGTCACCTAGTTCAGCGTTTTTTCTGCTTTGAAAGCAATGGGTGTTGCAAAAAACGCTGACAATTCAGGTATCAGGTGTTTTTTTTTTTTTTTTTTTTTTTTTTCCTGCATTTTTGGTGCCAAAACCTGGTGTAGAATCAATTTTTTTTTTTTTTTTTTTTTTTTTTTTTTTATGCACTAAACTTTACCAGCGTTTATAAAAAACAAAAACAAATGTACCTTGAAAAAAACCGCAGGAAAAACACACACTATAAATGCAGCAAAAGACATAAAAAAAAGTAAGCAACACCTGCTTTTTTTTTTTTTTTTTTGTCTCCCAAGCAAGTTTCTTACTGCAAAGAGCAAGTTTTGCCTGCGGGGGGAAACACATCAAAAACGTAACTTGTGAACATAACCTAACTTTCCAGTATGAATCTCAAACTTTTAAATTCAGGTTTGCTCATCTGTAGTCCCCAGTACAAGGCATATGGTCTGTGTGCTGATGTATAGGCTTTTTAGGCTGTCCCATCTACTATTCTATGGCAGACCATCTCCACACATACAGCATCCAATGGGGCATTCCTTATTACAGTACAGGTCTAAACGCCTCCATAGGAGCTTTATTATGGCTTAGTGTCTTTTTTTGGTGACCAGTTCCCTTTCATGACCTTAAAATACATATTTTGACATGCCCTGTAGCAGCTAGGTCTATACTGCAGCGATTGCCCTGTGTAGTGAGCATGTATTTCCCCTGTAGGTCATCTGTTAAGTACCGCCGAGGTGGAGTCTGCGCTGGCGGAGCACCCTGCAGTTGTAGAGGCAGCAGTGGTAAGCCGCCCACACACTGTCAAAGGAGAATGTCTTTACTGCTTCGTGATCCTAAAAGATGGGAAGAAATTTACAGAACTGATTGCAGAAGAACTCAAAAAACAAGGTAAGTTATTCCCTGAGCTGTCCCTATTTGTTCTTTATTTTTTTTCTCTAATATAGTCAGTATCTTTGATTAATAATGTGCTCTGTAGAGCAGCTGGTAGTGGGAGGAAAGGATTGTGGCTTCATTTGGACCACCGAGAATGAAATCTGATAATCTACAATGGGGGAAATAATTATTTGGTCCCTTGCTGATTCTGTACGTTTGCCCACTGACAGACATGAACAGTCTATGATTTTAACCTCTTTGTGACATGTGCCGTACTAGTACTGCTCTGCAGGAGGTGCAATTGTGCCCGGAGCAGTGCTAGTATGACGAAGCTATCGCCGCAACCTCACACTGAGTGCCGCGGCGATCGCGTGTGGGTATCATCTGTATGTGACAGCTGACACCCTGCATCAATGCCCACGATTGGTGCTAGCACTAATCGTGGGCATTTAACCCCCTCTGATGCCACTTCCACCAGAACAACGCAATGCGATCGCGTTGATCTGGTGGTCTCCACCGTGGGGTCCTTCCGGGTACTGCAGGGAAGGTGGTTTGTGAACGCCTGCCGAGAGCAGGTGCCGGCATGCCTCCTTCCCTGCCTGTCAGATCACTGATCTGATACTCTGCATTGCGGTGTCAGATCAGGGATCTGATGTAAAATAGTAATAAATGTAATAAATTAAAAACAAATTGTGTAAAAATATTTTTTTTAAAAAATCCCCAAATAAAATTTTTTTTTTTACAAATAAATGCATTTATGTAAATAAATAAAAGTACATCGCCGCGTCCGTAACGATCTGCTCTATAAAACCGTCCACTAGTTTACCCCTTCAGTGAACACCGTAAAATAAAAAACGAGGCAAAAAACAATGCTTTATCATACCGCTGAACAAAAAGTGGAATACAACGCGATCAAAAAGACTGGTGTAAATAAAAATGGTACTGCTGAAAACGTTATCTTGTCCCGCAAAAAACAAGCCACCATACAGCTCCATCAGCAGAAAAATAATAGTTATAGCACTCAGAATAAAGCAATGCAAAAATTTATTTTTTCTATAAAATGGTTTTTATTGTGTAAAAGCGCCAAAACCTAAAAAAATATAAATGAGGTATCGTTGTAATCGTAACGAGCCCAAGAATAAAACTGCTTAATCAATTTTACCACAGGCGGAATGGTGTGCTAAAAAAAGCAATTCCTTTAATTTCTAGTTTTTGTTCATTCTGTCTCCCAAAAATCGGAATAGAAAGCCATAAAAAAAATGTAATGTGCCCATAAATGGTATGTATGGGCTACATTATATTCTATGGGGGGGCTGCATTATACTATATGAGGAGGGATACGTTGTATTCTATGGATGGGCTGGCTACATTATATACTATGGGGGGGCTGCAATATATTCTATGGAGGGGCTGCATTATACTATGAGGGAGGGCTGCATTACATTCTATGGGAGGTTACATTATATTGTATGGAGGGGCTGCATTATACTGGGGGGCTACATTATATACTGTGGAGTGGCTGCATTATACTGTATTGAGGACTGTGGGGAATAAATTATGCTATAAAGAACTATGGGGTGCATTATACTATTGGAAGTGAATTGTAGTACATGGATGACTATGGCGGTGTATTATACTATATGGAGCACTTTGAGGAGTATATTATACTATATGGAGGACTGAGGAGTGTATTATACTATATGGAGGACTGAGGAGTGTATTATACTATATGGAGGACAATGAGGAGTGTATTTTAATATATGGATGACTATGGGTAGTGTATAATACTATATGGAGGACTATGGGGTGTGCATTTTACAGTATGGAGGACTGTGGGGCACGTTATAATATATGGAGCACTATAGGGTGTATTATACTAAACAAGAAAAATGCTGCATATTCAACGAGTGATTGGAATGTTTATGCCGGAACAAAAATTATTGTTCTCTGCAGCACATCGCCCGTGTAAACTACAGATGTGCTGCTGATAACATGATGCTGTATGGGGACAGATTGATCTAATAGTGATTGTTCTGTTCCCATTATTCTTTCCCAGTTGGTGTAAAGAGGCAGGGAAACAAGCAAACGACTTCAGTATTGTTGATCACACTCATTTAGCGGCCTGATCTCAGCGTATGTAAATATAACAAATGCTTCTGTGTGATGTGCAATATGTTAGCATTTGGGGTCCCACTTTGCCTAATACCGGCCCTGGTCTAATACCGGCCCTGGTCACTTGTTGGGGGTTTCCACTGTTTAGGCAAATTATGGGCTCTCCAAACGCAACATGGCAACCGCTAATTATACTAGCTAACATATTTTACATTCAAAAAGTGAAATGGCGCTCCTTCCTTTCAGAGCCCTGCTGTGTGCCCAAACAGTAGATTTTCCGCATATATGGGGTATCGGCATGCTCAGGAGGAATTGCACAACAAAATTTATAGTCCATTTTCTCCAGTTACCCTTGCGAAAGTAAAAAAAAAAAAAAATAGATCTAAAGGAAAATTTTTGGGAAAGAAAAGTAAATATTAAAAAGAAAAAAACCACAAACTTCTTGAATGTGGTTTTCAGTATCTTGAGGGGTGCAGTTTTTAGAATGGTGTCATTTTGGGGTATTTTCTGCCATGTAGGCCCCTCAAAGTCCCTTCAGGTGTGAGGTGGTCCCTAAAAAAAAAAAAAAAAAAATGCAGAATGTTTCCAAAATTCTGCAGATGTAAAATAAACATGTGGGAAATGAAAATTTTGAGAATTGTGAAATTTTAAAAATTTTCACCAAATTTCTGTTTTTTTTTTCACAAATAAATGCAAGTTATATTAAAGAAATTTTACCACTATCATAAAGTACAATATGTCACGAGAAAACATTCTCAGAACCACCAGGATCCGTTGAAGCAGAGTTATTACCTCATAAAGTGACAGTGTTCAGAATTATAAAAATTGGCCTGGTCAGGAGGGTGAAAAACAGGATTTTTTGGGTTGCTTACCGTAAAATCTGTTTCTCGGAGCCTTCATTGGGGGACACAGAGACCATGGGTGTATGCTGCTGCCACTAGGAGGCTGACACTATGCACAAAAAAAGGTTAGCCCCTCCTCCGCCGTATACACCCCACCGACCGGCAGGAAGTTCCTCAGTTAGTCAGAAAGCAGTAGGAGAAGTACCAGAATAGATTGAGAACAGAACAAACAACTCAACTGTAACAAACCGACAAACATAAGAACAGGAGTTGTAGAACATGGGAGGGTGCTGTGTCCCCCAATGAAGGCTCCGAGAAACAGATTTTACGGTAAGCAACCCAAAAAATCCTGTTTTCTCGTTCGCCTTATTGGGGGACACAGAGACCATGGGACGTCCCAAAGCAGTCCCTGGGGTGGGAAACAAACTTCCATCAGGCCAGTGGACTCGCCAGCGCAGCCTGCAGAATCCTTCTACCTAGGCTGGCGTCCGCCGAAGCGTAGGTGTGGACCCTGTAGAATTTCACAAAGGTGTGAACCGATGACCACGTTGCAGCCTTGCAAAGCTGCAGCGCGGAAGCTCTGTGGCGCACCGCCCAGGAGGCACCCACCGCCCGGGTAGAGTGCGCTCTGACCCCTGGAGGGGCCACTCGATGCTTGACCCGGTATGCCTCCAAAATTGCCGATCTGATCCAGCGCGCAATAGTGGCCTTTGAGGCTGGGTGACCTTTCCTCGCCCCGTCAGGAATGATGAACAGAGAGTCTGACTTCCGCAAGGAAGTCGTCCGGGCTAGATAGACTCTCAATGCCCTGGCTAGGTCCAGCTTGTTCAAGGACCGCTCCCGAGGGTGAGCTGGGCTCGGGCAGAAGGATGGCAGAACAATGTCCTCATTGAGGTGAAACGAAGATACCACCTTCGGAAGAAAAGAGGGCGGAGGCCGCAGAACTACCTTGTCCTGATGAAGGACCAAAAAAGGAGAGCAGCAAGAAAGTGCTGCCAATTCCGACACGCGCCGGATGGAGGTAATGGCCACCAGAAAGGCCACTTTCCAAGAAAGGAGGGAAAGGGAAACGTCCCTGAGAGGTTCAAAAGGAGGACCCTGCAGAACCTGAAGAACCAAATTAAGATCCCAAGGATCCACGGGCGCTCGGTACGGAGGAACCGTGTGAGCCACACCCTGGAGGAAGGTTTTGACCTGGGGCCGGGAGGCCAGCGTTTTCTGAAATAAAATGGACAGTGCCGAAACTTGACCCTTCAAGGAACTGAGAGCAAGCCCCGCATCCAGCCCTGCCTGCAGAAACGCCAGAATAGAAGGGAGCGAAAAAACCAAGGGCGCGATGTCATTGGTCTCACACCAGGAGAAATAGGCTTTCCAAGTACGGTAATAGATCTTCGAAGAAGAAGGCTTTCTGGCGCGGATCATGGTATGAATCACCCGATCAGAGAATCCTGCCCGTCTCAAAACCTCGGTCTCAACAGCCACGCCGTTAAATTGAGCGACCGAGAATTGGGGTGGCAAATCGGGCCTTGAGACAACAGATCTGCCCTGTCGGGAAGCTTCCAGGGAGCGTCCGCGAGAAGGTTGACAATGTCCGCGAACCAAGACCTTCTGGGCCAATTCGGGGCGATGAGGATGACTGGAATCCCCTCTGCTTTGATTTTCTTCAACAACTTGGGAAGAAGAGGCAGAGGAGGGAACAGGTAGGGGAGCTCGAACTGTGACCAAGGGACGGCCAGAGCGTCGGCGCCCACTGCCAGAGGGTCCCGAGACCTGGACACGAATTGTGGGACTTTCCTGTTGAGGCGAGATGCCATGAGGTCTACATCCGGAGTTCCCCACCGACGGCAGAGCAGATGAAACACCTCTGGATGTAGGGACCATTCCCCTGCCGCGAGACCCTCGCGGCTGAGGAAATCGGTGGCCCAGTTGTCCACGCCGGGAATGTGAACCGCGGAAATCGTTGGAACAAAGGTCTCTGCCCATTGAAGAATTCTGGACACTTCCGCCAGAGCTGAGACACTCCGTGTCCCCCCTTGGCGGTTGATATACGCCACCGCTGTGGCATTGTCTGTCTGAATCCTGACAGGCAGGCCCTTGAGGCGCCTTTCCCAGTGGACGAGAGCTGGATGGATCGCTCGTATCTCTAGGACATTGATCTGCAGAGCTGATTCCTGAGTCAACCATCGACCCTGAACAGTGTGATTGCGGAACACTGCACCCCAGCCGATGAGGCTGGCGTCCGTAGTGACAATCTGCCAGTGAACGGGAAGAAAAGACCGCCCCAAGAGAATGAGGGGAGACGTCAACCACCAGTTGAGAGACCGCTTGATCAGGCATGAAAGACGAACCGGACGATCCAGAGATAGAGCCGACCTGTTCCATCTGGACAAAATGGCCTGCTGGAGTGGCCTGGCGTGAAATTGGGCAAAGGGAACTGCCTCTATCGCCGCCACCATCTTCCCCAGGACCCTCATGGCTGTCCTGAGGGATGGAAATCGTGTGATCTGTAATGATCGCACGCCCTGCTGCAGGGAAAGGATCTTGTCTTGTGGGAGAAATACCCTTGACCGACGAGTGTCGAACAGAAGGCCCAGAAACACAAGGCGTTGAGTAGGGACCAGACAGGACTTTTTCCGGTTGACGATCCACCCAAAACTGGACAGGGTGTCTAGAACGATCGCCACACTTAGGCGGGCCTGTTGAAAGGAGGGAGCCTTGATCAGGATATCGTCGAGGTACGGAAAAAGAACGAGACCTCTGATCCTCAACAAGGCCATTAACGCCGCCATAATCTTCGTGAAGACTCTGGGAGCGGTGGCGAGCCCGAAAGGAAGCGCGACGAACTGGTAATGTTCGTGGTGAATCGCAAACCGCAGGAACTTCTGATGTCCGGGAAATATGGGCACATGCAGATAGGCATCTTGGATGTCTATGGAACCAATGAATTCCTGCTCCTCCATGGAAGCAATTACCGAGCGTACAGACTCCATCCGGAAGTGGCGAAGGCGAACTCTCTTGAGTAACTTGAGATCCAAAATGGGCCGAACTGCCCCGTCCTTTTTCGGCACCACAAACAGGTTTGAATAAAACCCTGTGAAGCGTTCCGATTCGGGAACGGGCACAATCACCCCAGAACTGAGAAGAGAGGCGATGGCCGAACAGAACCCCGGGACCAAGGCCAGATCCCTCGGCGGACGGGATTGGAAGAAGCGATCCCGTGGAAGAGAAATGAACTCTATTTTGTATCCTGTTGTTACAACCTCTCTGACCCAAGCGTCCTCTACTGAGGCGAGCCAGACGTCGCTGAAGAAAAGAAGTCGACCTCCCAATTGGAAGGGACCCCCGGGAGACCGATGGTAGTCATGCGGATGTAGACCGTCCAGCTCTAGATCTGGACGGTCTTCCCTGGGAAGAGTGGGACCGCCAGGACGGAGTGGGCCTGAAGGAAACCTTCTTTCTTTCCTGACGTGCCTGTGGCCTTTGCTGGTTGGAAGGGTTTTCCGCCGTATTGAAACGGCGGAAAGTCCGAAAGGAACGAAACTGACGCCTTGGAGGAGGTCTGCGAGGCTTGGAGGGGAGAAGAGAACTCGTACCTCCGGTAGCGTCCTTAATAATCTGATCCAATTGTGATCTGAAGAGACGCACTCCCTGAAAAGGTAGATTGGTCAGAGACTTTTTAGAGGACAAGTCCGCCTGCCAGGCCTTGAGCCAAATTGTACGTCGGATTGCCACGATGTTACTTGACGCCTGAACTGCGCAAGATGCGGCATCCAGCGAGGCAGAAAGCAGATAATCCCCCGCATGGGAAATCTGATTGGCGAGATCGGCCAAATGCTCTGGTCGTGCCTTATCCAGAATGCCCTGCCGAAGGTCGTCTGCCCAAGTGGATATGGCCTTTGCTGCCCAAGAAGAAGCAAAGACTGGACATACCGCTGACGATGCCGCTTCGAAGGCAGATTTTGCTAGAGATTCTATGATCCTATCATTAGAATCTTTTAGAGACGCCACACCTGACAGCAGAAGGACCGTATTATTAGAAAGTCTGGACACGGGAGGGTCCACCGAGGGAGAAGCGGCCCAGTTGTCCGTGAGCTCTTTAGCAAACGGGTACAGTACGCCGAGACGCTTTCCTCTTTGAAAGCGTCTGGTCGGATCTACTCTCTCCCTTGTAAAAATCTTTCCAAACTCAGAATGGAAGGGAAACACCCTGGATGGTGTTTCCGCCCGTCTGAACGAAACCTCCTGATCTGAGGATTTCGCAGGGGCGTCAGCGATGTCAAAGGTATGGTGAATCGCAGCAATGAGGTTTTGCACCGTAACCTTCATGTTCGAATCCTGGTCCGAATCCAGCTCTAAGACCCCTTCCGATTCCGAAAGCGCTTCGCCTGACTCGGGAGAGGAGGCCCGAGAGGGAGACTGCTGGGGACTATGGGGTGAGGTAGGACGAGGGGAGGACTCCGCCTGGAGGTCCTGCCTGGGCCTCTTGCGACTGCCGCTGGCTGGCTCAGATGGGACGTCCTGAGACGTGCTGGGTCCCGCCGAAGCTCCCAAGGGCAACTTGTCCAGAACGGCTACTAGGGACTGAGACACCTTGGTGAGGTCTGCCACTGACTGTGATAGAGAGGAGGCCCAGCCCGGCATGGGGGGCTCACTCACCACTGGGGCTATGGATGGCTCCTGAGCGGCGTCGGGCTGGATTGGATTGCTACAGTCCAGGCAGAGGGGAGTGGACTGACCTGAGGGAAGTTTGCGATTGCAAGAAGAGCACGCAAAGTACTTGACTAAGGTGCCAGAGGAGGCAGGGGGACGAGCGCGGTCAGACTTAGAATCAGACATACTGACGGACAGTCACTGAAGCCTTGCCGGAAGGTTGGGGGACAGGAGGTAGAGGAGGGTGTCAGTCTGCAGTATGCAGAGCTACTCACGGTCCGGTGTCCTATCGCAGCTTCCAATAAATGGAGATGCACGGTTCGTCCGGCTTGCAGGGGCACGGCTGAGGGGACAGTGTCCGGCTGACAGGCTGTGAAAATGGCGGCCGCCAGAGAGGAGCCGAGCAGAAAGCGCGCGCTTTCCTGCAGATGCAGAGGAGGGAGGTAGGCGGGGCTAGGCGCCGATGATAAAAATGGTGCCGCCCGCTAAGATGGTAGGTGGGAGGGACGGCGCCGCCTCCGGGACGCTCAACCTGAGGGGAGAAGGCCGTGGGCGGGCTTAGAGCGGGCGGGAGGGAAGCCCGCCCGAGGATGGAGGCGGGGGGCGTGGCCGCGACGCCGGACAAGGCCCCAGATGAAGCCGGGGCCTGGATTAGAAGAGGCGGCCGCCTGTCAGCACAGGGCGGCGCGGAGGCGTCGCAGAACCGCCGCGGTGGCCGCTACTGAGGACAGCTAGGGCCCGGCAGAGGGGGGGGTAAGAGCTGTCCGATAACCAGCCAGGGCCCAAATAGCTGCAGCGGCCGCCTGGAGACGACGCGGAGGCGTCGCAGCACTGTCACAGCGACCGCTGCCGAAGAATCCATGGAGTGGCCTGGCGTGGAATCCGCAGGGGAGAATGGGACTCAGGTCTCATACTTACCCTCCTGATCCGTTTCATCCAGCGTACTGTTTCAAGGAGAGTATCCTGCGCCTCAACCGACCGACCGGCTCTGGTAGGCGAGTGGGTGGGAGACGGGGAGCGAGGACCATCTGGAACGCCACATCCATGTTAGGGGTCTTGGTCCTGCTGTAGACTTATGAGGATACGGGGTGGCAGTACACGCCGTACTCATAGTCTTTGTGGGACTACAGATGTGACTATTCACACTGTATCCCTCCGGAAAAACCTGAAAAGAAACGACGCACATCGAGGTAGATATGGGTCTAATCAAAGACCCGTGTCCACCTCCTACTGACACTAAGCTAAACTGAGGAACTTCCTGCCGGTCGGTGGGGTGTATACGGCGGAGGAGGGGCTAACCTTTTTTTGTGCATAGTGTCAGCCTCCTAGTGGCAGCAGCATACACCCATGGTCTCTGTGTCCCCCAATAAGGCGAACGAGAAACAGGTTTTTTCTCAAAGGGGTTAAGTATAGGTTAATTTTAACATTTGAGAGAATATCAAATAAAATCCAGAAAATCACATTGTGTACATTATATAAATTTATTTGCATTTTGCAGTGAAAAATAAGTATATGATCCCTCTGGCAAACAAGACTTAATTCTTGGTGGCAAAACCCTTGTTGGCAAGCACAGCAGTCAGACGTTTTTTGTAGCTGATGATGAGGCTTGCACACATGTCAGGAGAAATTTTAGTCCACTCCTCATTGCAGATCATCTCTAAATAAGCAAGATTTTGAGGCTATCGCTTGGACACTCGGAGCTTCAGCTCCCTCCATTAGTTTTCTATAGCATTAAGGTCTGGAGACTGGCTAGGGCACTCCATGACCTTAATGTGCTTGTTTCTGAACCGCTCCTTTGTTGCCTTGGCTGTATTTTTTGGGTCATTGTCTTACTGGAAGACCCAGCCATGACCCATTTTTAATGTCCGGGCGGAGGGAAGGAGGTTGTCACTCAGGATTTTACGGTACATGGCTCCATCCATTCTCCCATTGATGTGGTGAAGTAGTCCTGTGCCCTTAGCAGAGAAATGCCCCAAAAACATAATGTTTTCACCTCCATGCTTGACAGTGGTGACGGTGTTCTTTGGGTTATAGACATAATTTCTCTTCCTCCAAACACGGTGAGTTAAGTTAATGCCAAAGACCTCAATTTTTTGTTTCATCTGATCAAATGGCACCTTTTCTCCTAAGTACTCACGGAATCATGCAGGTGTTCATTGGCAAACTTCAGACGGGCCTGCACATGAGCCTTCTTGAGCTGGGGGACCTTGCGGGCACTGCAGGATTGTAAACCTTTACGGCGCAATGTGTGACCAATGGGTTTTCTTGGTGACTGTGGTCCCAGATGCCTTGAGATCATTAACAAGTTCCTGCCGTGTGGTTTTAGGCTGATCTCTCACCTTCCTCATGATCAAGGATACACCACGAGGTGAGATTTTGCATGGTGCCCCAGATCGATGTCGATCGACAGTCATTTTGTATTTCTTCCATTTTCTTACTATTGCAACAACAGTTGTCTCCTTCTCACTCAGCGTCTTACTTATGGTTTTGTAGCCCATTCCAGCTTTGTGCAGGTCTATGATCTTGTCCCTGACTTCCTTATAAAGCTGTTTGGTCTTGCCCATGTTGTAGAGGTTAGAGTCTGACTGTTTAATTGAATCTATGGACTCGGTCACACTTGTAAAAGACTCCTATGCAAGACATCTGTCTTTAATGCAGGTAATGAGTTGATTAGGAGCATCTAACTGGCCTTTATGAGCCAGAACGCTTAATGGTTGGTAGGGGATCAAATACTTATTTCCAACTGCAAAATGCAAATAAATTTATATAATTTATACAATGTGATTTTCTGGATTTTATTTTTCATATTCTATCTCTGTGTTGAAATTAACCTACCCTTAAAATTATAGGACAATCAAAATAATGATAAACATGCCTAGATTTATGGCGACTTCCTAATTTCAAGACATCATATAAATAATAATTGAGAAGTCATATTGCCATTAAAAAAATATACAATTTTTATTAGATACTTATTAAAATGGTACAAAAACCACTCATTAAAATGGATAAGAAATGGGGACAAACAAAGCAAAAAGAGGGCCACTGGAGAGAATAGAAATCATATAATAACAAAGGGAATGTTGGAATTAGTTCCACATTATTACTGACACAAACGTCTAAATATGTCAAGAAACCACAAACAGCTTGCAAAGTGAGCACAAAATTTGCATGATCATAATAGAAAGCACAATATGCTGTATCAGAAGTCAGCAATAATAGAACCTCACCCTTATATGAATCATATGAAAAGTAGCTTGAAAGTATCCCTACCATAATGGTGCGGTTGAGGCAGGACATAAGGGAAAGATGACAAAAGAAAAGTATATATGGCGGCTACTTGTGATATGTCATACCTCCAGATAAGCCATAGCACCCCCGACGCGCGTTTCGCGTAATGCTTCCAAGGGAGCGTGCTATCTGGAGGTATGACATATCACAAGTAGCCGTCATATATACTGCTCCCTTGGAAGAAGCATTATGGTATAACTAGGGATACTTTGAAGCTACTTTTCATATGATTCATATAAAAGTTAGGTTTTATTGTTGCTGACTTCTGATACAGCATATTGTGCTTTCTATTATGATCATGCAAATTTTATGCTCACTTTGCAAGCTTTTTGTGGTTGCTTGACATATTTAGACGCTTGCGTCAGTAATATTGTGGAACTAATTCCAACATTCCCTTTGTTATTATATGATTTCTATTCTCTCCAGTGGCCCTCTTTTTGCTTTGTTTGGCCCCATTTCTTATCCATTTTAATGAGTGGTTTTTGTACCATTTTAATAAGTAATAAAAATTGTATATTTTTTTACGGCAATATGACTTCTCAATTATTTATATGATGCCTTCAAATTATAGACTGCTCATGCCTTTGTCAGTGGGCAAACTTACAAAATCAGCAAGGGATCAAATACTTATTTCCCCCCACTGTACATGTCCAGTTTTGTAGGTTAAACTAGACTTTAAAATCGTGCCATCTTCAGGGAAATATAGTAATAACTTTACAGTATAAGGGTCCTGTCTTGCTCTAGATATGAGAAGCTAGAATTTTCTACTTTGTGATTAATGATGCCACTAAGTGCCACAGAATAAACAGGAGCATTTTTTTACTTTTTTTTTTTTTTTTTTTTATTGGTTGTACATTTTTATTTTCCAATGCAACTTCGATGTGGTGTGACTTTTGCGGTGTTTCTAAAGATATTTTGATTTATCCATGTAAATAAAGAACTTGTCTCATGTCACCATTTGCAGTTCGGGAGAAAATTGGGCCAATAGCAACTCCTGATTTTATACAGCACGCTCCAGGATTGCCAAAGACGAGATCAGGTGAGCCCTGGAATAATTCTGTCATTTCTTTGATCCATACTGAATGACATAAAGTATCAATAATTAGTGTAGGTAATCATTATTGACAAAGAACAATTCCAGCAGAACATTTAATGCAATATATTATGTATTATCCATGCAATCCTGTAAAGGTCATCTGCCTTTTCCAGTAAATGTATATTGCTCTCCAGGTGTGATAACGCACTTCCTAATTCCCATAATCATATAAAATTACATACACACAGTGGCTTGCGAAAGTATTCAACCCCTCTCCCCTTCCTTAGCTTGTTACTTATTCCTGTTACATTACAACCTATGTTTATATATTTTTGTAATCTGATTTTTGTATGATGCTTCAGCACTAAATAGTCTAAGTTGGTGAAGTGAGAAAAATATAGGCATGAATTAAATTTATGGGATCAAAAAACTAAAAAAATGGCATGTGCATATGTAGTCACCCCTTTTGCTATGAAGCCCCATAAATTTCTGGTGCAAGCAATTACCTTCATAAGTCACATGCATAGTGAAAGGAAGTCCACCTTATCCAAAGCGACTTGCAGCTTTAATTGCTGCAAAAGGAGGCTCTACAAAGTACTGACTTTAGGGGGGTGAATTTTTCAGTTATTTTGCACTGTTAGTTCTCTGCTTCACAATAATAAGAAAACTAAATGTTCACAGTTGTAGATGTGTGTGTGTGTGTGTGTGTGTGTGTGTGTGTGTGTGTGTGTGAATATGTATAATTTTATAATATAATTAGTATGTGTATAATTTAATTTTTTTGTTCAAGAGTCTGTTAATACCTTAAGTAAATCTGTCTTGGCTCAATGAGAACATTCATATCTAATTCTCCGGGGTTGCACTTCCATGCTTTTGTGATGCCTGTATGGCTATTTGTTACCTGTTGCTTATATAACTGCATAGTATTCCTAGTGCACTACAGAGATTTTCCGATCTGCAACCACTGCTCCATTTTTGTACATGGTGTAAATCAATTGTTGACCCTGTTTATTTCAAGAGAAAGTAGCTGAACTGCAATCCCAACATCCATATTCAAAAGTTGTGCTGTGTGAGGGGAAGAAAAAAAAAGCAAACCTGCTTCCTAATTTTTTTTATATACCCTCTTTAAAGGAAATCTGACACCATATTTATGCTATGGAATCTGAGCAGCATATTGTATAGGTACAGAGACCCTGATTCCAGTGATGTATCACTTAGTTTACGGGGTGCTGCAGTTTTGATTAAAATGTAATTTATCTACCAGTTCTCTGAATGCAGATTTCTGTAGAACCCCGCCGATTACACTGGTTGGCAGCTTTCTGCCTATGCACAGTGTCCACAGAAAGCTGTCACTCATCAGTGAGGGTGGGGTTGGACTACATGGCAGCAGGTTTACTAGTCCTGTAGTGATGATCTCCTACTGATAAAGCAATGATTTTATGAACACCACACTAACTAGACCAGTAAGTGACGCATCACTTGAATCCGGTTCTCTGCCCCTACATCATGCTGCAATCATATTAGGTAGAAAAAATTTAATTTTGGTGACTGAATAAAGAACTGAAAGCATGGCAATTAACACGTATGCAGCCATAAAAATGATACTTTGTTCTTGTAGGTAAGATAATGCGGAGAGTACTGAGGCAGATCGCTCGCAATGAAAAGGATTTGGGGGACATATCGACTCTTGCTGACCCAAGTATAGTTGAAGTCTTGTTCAGCCAGCGTTGTGAAGCAGCCGCTTGAAGGATTTCCGGCACAGTCTTGTACACGACTATCTTTTATATTGATATTTTTTATGGACATAATACGCTTTATAGTTTATATTTAACAAAAATCTGGAGATCTCGGGATCCACTTGTGAAGAAGAGCCCAGATTTGCCTCCTTGGGCCCAGATATCACTCGGTTTGGCCTATTGCTTGAGATTGGCTCCTGGCTTCACAGTCTGGATTGGGCAGATGAGCTTTATAAGTAATCCAACAATCTGATGATTGATAGACCTGTGGTATAATCCTATAATGACTTGTAAAGACCATGCTCAGACTTTTCTTCTTTTTGATTCAGAACGATAATTTTTTTTTGCTCCCATCTCCCAGCCTTGAATACTGATTGTAATTAATATATGATAAACTTTTGTACAGGAAATGAATGTGAATGTAAAATGTGACTAGCTACCATAACCCTTCTTACTATGTGGCCCTGCGTCAGTCATGTCGTAGGTATACCTTCACCTAAAATCCATCGTGCCAACAGGTCAATATAGGTCATACCTTGCCCAGTGCACTTCCGACATAACCAATGGCTTGTGTTACTTGGGTAATGATGGCAAAGGTCAGGGAAAAATCTATGTTTTATTTGTTCTCAATTTTTGTTTTATTTGGGTCACAGGTGTGGCCCATAAGGAATATTGGTGGAAATGTGTCAGACTTTAAGGCCAGTGCCAGTTTTTTTTCAGAGAGCAACTGCGCTGTAGTTGTATTCAGTTTTTCCAAACCTGTTCCTAATCCGTAGTTGTTGGTGGAACTCCATATTGTTCATTGCAAAAATATCTGAAGATCTCTCATTGATATTGAATCCATGCACAAACGACCTCATTCACATTAATGGAACTTTTCCGTATAATCTGCCACATAGAAATGTGTCTTTACATACCAGAAATATAAGAAGTTATCTATTCATCTGCCGAAAAATCCAGAAAGCAAAAAAGCACCTAGACGACATAGCGAAGCCTTGTCCAGTTCTTACCTTGTTTTCCCCGGACAACCCCTCCATCACCTATACATAGGATATGGGCGTCCCACAGCTGGGAAACCCACCGATGGGCAGAGTGAAGCACTTCTATCCCATTTAGCACACATGCTCAACAGCCGCTCAGTTCATCTTTGTGCGGCTGCCGAGGACGGCACTCGGCTTTTTCCAGTTTCCTCATACTGAATGGAGTAGCGGTCGGATGTCCGACCTTCCGCTCTATTTTGTAATAGGGATATAAAAGTGCCCCATCGTGGATAAATATGACCTGTTTCTCCTGATTGGCGCATGTGACAGCGTTTGGCCCCCATCTATCAGTAAGTTATTAGGTGAACCTGCAGATAAAGGAATTGTCCAGCTAAAACAAGTTACCTGTCCATAAACATGAAATACCTGTCGGCCGATGGCTATCTCTTGATCCCGCTTACACACATGCATGGTCAGCTTGTCTGAGCCTGCATGTGTTCTATGGGGAGAGAGGAGCCACCTTGGTAGTTTCTTGTCTCCAGTCGTCAGGGAAAGAATCGGGAAGCCCCATATACATTAGACAGTCAGTTCCTCCGGATGAAATCCGCCGCTGACTGCACCCTTAAGAGGTTTGTACTTGCACTATACTGATCACACTTTGCTGACACCTTATGTGGTAATGTCATTGTAATTATCAGATGAAGAGTTTATATGCAGAAACTCTACTGCTAGTAACTCGCGTATATTGGGCTGGTTGTATTGGTTGACTAATCGCACTTTACTATTTCTGTGTTTTGTAAGCTTTTGGCGGAATTGAGAAATGTTACAATTATGACAAATCTTACAAAACATTTTAATAATACTAGTTGAACCCTCATTATTAATTGGCTGACATGTAAGGGAGACGGAAGGATATGAATGCTGGTACATATTGATTTCTTACCCAATATGACCACCTTGTCAGCCCATGATTGATCAGGTCACGTCACTGCACAGATGATTCATTCTTAAATTATTTGATTGTTTTTCTTGTATGTTTTGTATTATTGACCTTCTGTATGTAGCGTATATGGGTGACCTGTAAATTACATGGCCTGCAATGTAGGGAAGGGACTTTTTATCCGTTATTGAAATTTTGATGCCTTTTTATGATTTTATTGTAATACTGTGTTTACAAACCTGTTCCTGGGAAATAAATACTTTGAAAATAAAAATACTGTAGCGTCAATTCTTCCATTTATACTAGATCTGTTTACACCAGCCGTCCAATATTCTATACAAACTGAACAATTGTTTTGATGGTCTCTGCATAGAATGATCATGTTGATATTGGCAGCACATAGCCTGTTTACACAAGGCAATTATCATGACTCTGTCGTGTGTCCCGGGCCCAGGGGTTCCTTCCCTGTCCCGAACGCTAGGGGCGCCCTAGCTCGCCCTGCTCTCTGGATTACTTCTGATGGTGAAGATGCCGCTGCCACGTACCTTGCCTTAGCTTCTGAATCCGCCCTCAGTCTGTACCCTTCACCCACCCAGGGAAGAGGGAAGTAGTAGTATACAGTAGTACTCCAACCAGACAAATCTCTTATCCTTTCCTTGTTTTTTGTTTTTAACTGTATTCCCTCTGAGTAGGTCTCTTTGAGAGAAAGTGGTGACTCTGTCCATGGCATCATTCAGAAGGATTTGCAGATGACCTCTTCTTGAAAACTTACTTTTTAGGTCTGCCTATTCCAAGTAGCGATTATGGTCACTGTTTGTTCTCAATCTCAAAAATTGGCTGTAGGGGAGGTCCTTTTTGGTATGTGGTGGGTGGGAGTGAAACAGAGGCCAGGGGGGTAGTTGTGGCTGATGGTGACAGTTCTGGCACACCCTGGCTCCCCTCCACATTAACACATTGTAGTCCACTCACTTGTAAGTCAGGGTCTGCTCCAAACTGCTGAGGCTCCATTTCTCTTAGCACCACACAATGATAGAGTACAAGTTTATTTTCAGCAAAACAATTTTACTCCGCTTGTCCCATTTAGTCACAGAAACAGCACAAGATTCTTTGCAGAATATAACCATTCCGTTCCCTGTACTGTCCCTCACTCTTCCAGGAATATCAAATTTCCGCACCGGATCCGCCAGTACGGCAGCTCCCTGACTCGTCAGACTAACCCGCTTCAGGAGTTCCCCGCCCGCTTCCCTCTCCAAAGGTGAAGTTGAAGGATGGCTCTTCCACTCCTTTCCAGGCCGTAGGCCTCGGATGTTAAGGGTTGTTCCCACGAAGAACTGCTAACATTCTTATGCTGCCCTGATATTCCTCCACCACCGTGTGACTGTCAGCGCTTAAGCCCTGGACTGCTGGGCTCCTCTGCTTAAACGTGTCCCAAGAAAAACAATGGTGTGCTTGGTTTTAACGTAACTTTATTCTTTTGCTATCGGTGTGTCAAGAGTGGGACAAGAGGGTTGCATTGACAATCCAACACAATGGGCAGCACTTTGAACACATTTCGTAAGTGGTCATAAACTTGTAAATAACTCATGAAAGAATGTTACGTTAAACCCAAGCACACCATTGTTTTTCTTGTGAAATTCTCAATAAGTTTAATGTGTCACATGACCCTCTTACCATTGGGAAAAAATAAAATTAGATGCAAAATTGCCTACTTCAAATTGGCTGCCATGGTCACCACCCATCTCGAAAAATGTCCCCCCCTCCCATATGCTAATGTGCCACACACAGGAAGTTGATATTACCAACCATTCCCATTTTATTTAGGTGTAGCCATATAAATGGCCCACCCTGTATATCAACATTACATGACATATGGAATATACTGCTTTTACCAGGAACATGTGCAAGGCATTAAACTAGCCCCCCTCCCCGTACCCCTTACAGGAGCTCCCATAATGCAAGAAAGAGTTTGAGGCAGAAGGTTTTCTGCATACCTCCATTTTTATATTACCCTCAACGATCCCAATTCTAACATCGAGAAAAAATAAATCGGAGCAGATGTATTTTACGAATTGCCTTAAGCATATCAATTTTAAAGTCCACTATATTAAAGTCATTAGGTATACAAAAGCCTAGGCCCTTAGAGGGCACCGAGATACAATGACTGTCCAATGTGTGGTCCATCAGGTTTACAATGATGTCAGGGATTGTCTCCTCATTTACTGTATCCATGACACTTGCTTCCTTTTGTGATCCTGCTGGGGCATTGCACCTCTGACCTCTCCCTCTAGTTCTCCTCCTAAAGGGTCTGTCATAGAACCTGGGCAAGCCTTGCCATCTGTCCAGTCATGCGATGATGTCCTCCTTCTTACTTCTGCTGTGGCTCCTGCGCAGCCGTACTTTATCTGCCCTGTTGAGTAAAGTACTGCAGTGCTCATGTGTCGGACCTCTCTAACATTTCCCGGCGCCTGCGCACTGCAGTACTTTACTCTGCTCTCAACAAGGCAGATATAGTACGCCTGCGCAGGAGCCGCAGCAAAAGTAAGGAGGAGGACATCGTATGAAGATGGGAGGCACCGGACCATGACACCCACCGCACTGGACCGCGCCCCCCGGTGAGTATAATCTAACTTCTACACGCAGAAAGACCCGACACAGACAACGGCAGCCCTGGCACACAATGCAAACACGCTTTCTTCAACGCTGCTCAAGGTGTGCAGAGTGGCAGTGGAGAAAATCTCTTAGCAGAGGACTTCATCCACTATAAGTTCATGCTCAAAACCTATAACTCTGCCCTTCATCTGGCCAAACAATCCTACTTCACCACCCTCATCACCTCACTATCCAACAACCCAAAACAACTTTTTGAAACCTTAAACTCCCTCCTGAAACCTAAAGTACAGGCCCCCATCACCAACCTCAGCGGTGAGGATCTGGCCACTTATTTCCTAGAAAAAATCAACCACATCCATCAGGATATCTCAGCTCAATCTCCTCAGTGCCAGGATCCCCTTCCCTGCCGCACCTCAAGCTCACTAGACATCTTTGAGCCTGTTTCAGAAGAAGTTTCCAAGCTCCTCGCTTCTGCTCGGCCTGCAACAGTGACCCCATTCCTTCACATCTCCTGCAGTCTCTCTCACCAGTGGTCACCACTCACCTGACTAAAATATTTAACCTCTCTCTTCAGGTATATTTCCCTCCTCATTTAAACATGCCATCATAACCCCTTTAGTTAAAAAGCCATCCCTGGACCAGAACTGCACTGCTAACTACAGACCTGTCTCTAACCTTTCCTTCATCTCTAAACTCCTGGAACGCATGGTCTACTCCCGTCTAATTCGCTAACTCTCTTCTCGACCCCTTACAATCTGGTTTCCGCTATTTACACTCCACTGAAAGTGCCCTCACTAAAGTCTAATGATCTAATAACAGCTAAATCGAAAGGTCATTGCTCCCTGCTGATTCTCCTGGATCTCTCTGCCGCATTTGACACTGGATCACCAGCTCCTCCTCACTATGCTCCGCTCTATAGACCTCAAGGACACAGCCCTCTCCTGGTTCTCCTCCTACCTCTCTGACTGCTTCACTGTATCTTTTGCCGACTCCTCTTCCTTTCCTCGTCCCTTTACTATCGGGGTCCCGCAGGGCTCAGGCCTAGGCCCCCTCCTCTTCTCTCTATACACTGCCCCTATTGGACAAACAATCAGCAGATTTGGGTTCCAGTATCTATGCTGATGACACCCAATTATACACTTCTTCCCCTGATATCACCCCTACCCTAATTCAACATATCAAGGATTGTCTGTCTGCTGTCTCTAACATAATGTCCTCCCTCTATCTGAAACTAAATCTCTCCAACACTGAACTTCTTGTGTTTCTCCTCTCTACTAACCTCACTCTAGCTAAAATCTAAATAATCCTGGAGGATTCAACCATAACTCCCAAGCAGCATGCCCGCTGTCTTGGGGTCATATTCGACACCCAACTTTCCTTTACTCCCTATATCCGATCACTCACTCGCTCTTGTCACCTGCATCTTAAAAACATCTCCAGAATCCAACCTTTTCTCACCTTTGAAACTGCTAAGACTCTTACTGTCGCTCTTATTCATTCTCATCTGGACTACTGCAACTCTTCTGATCAGTCTCCCTCTTACCAAACTTTCTCCTCTCCAATCCATCTTGAATGCGGCAGCCAGGGTCATGTTTCTGTCCAGCCGCTTCACCGATGCCTCCATCTTGTGCCAGTCATTACACTGGCTACCTATTCGCTACAGGGTCCAGTATAAACTTCTCTCTCACCCACAAAGCTCTCCACAGTTCTGCCACGCCTTATATCTCTTCTCTCATCTCTGTCTATCGCCCTACACATGCCCTCCGTTCTACAAATGACCTAAGACTAACATCCCCATAATCCGAACCTCGTACCTCCATCTCCAAGACTTCTCGCGTGCTGCGCCAGCTCTCTGGAATGCACTTCCCCAGACGATCAGACTGATACCTAGCCCCGACCTATTCAAGCACGCTTTGAAAACCCATCTCTTCAAACAAGCCTACCACATCAACTACTCAGTAAACTAACTTTGCCCTGTTCTCTCCTTCCAAATATTACTCTGAATCTGCACACTACTAGTCATCTGTCTCCACACCCTCCATGCACACGATAACTGCACTTGATACTTGACTATTGCACTTATACACACACGGGCTGATGACCGGATCATGCAGCTTTATATGAAAATCCCTATTTATTATAATTGCCAGACCTGAAGTAGCAAGCACTTTTCACCTACTGTGCCCCCCCCCCCCCCATTTCCTTGTAGATTGTAAGCTTGCGAGCAGGGACCTCACTCCTAATGTCACTGTGTAAATTGTCTTAACTTGTATTGAATTTATTGTCTGTACATGTCCCCGCTTAATTAAGTGCTGCGGAATATGTTGGCGCTATACAAATAAAAATTATTTTAACTCGTTTTTCTTCTCTTTCAGGTTACATTGGGGGCTTATCTACAGCATTACCGAATGCTGTAGATAAGCCCCTGATGGCGGTGGCCGCATCTCATAGGCCAAAAATGAGGTGACAGATTCCCTTTAAAAACGGACCATTGATCGTCAGCTTGGACCGTAGTTCGGTTTTTGCCTTGTCTAGATCATGGTTGGTGCTCAGATATTCTTTTTAAGTTTGTTTTAATTCCAGGTTTAGTAAGTCCTGAGAACATTGCAGCAGAATATTGTCCCATTCAGCCGCAAAATCCTTGTTGTCCATGAAGTTCGATAAATCTTTATAAACACGGAGTCCCGGTAGTTCTCTGCGCACACTCCGGAAAGTATTTATCGGCATTCTCCCTGCCCACTTGTAGTCCATTAGGGGTTGCCGGTATGTCCAATGAAACTTTATGAGGAAAGGAATGAACTGCTCAGGCGAGGTTAAGTAGCTGCCGGATTGTGCTCAAAGAAACAAAGTTTAGGTATAAACCGCAAGGCCAGAAAAATTACCGGCACCAAATCCCTTGTTTGTTGCTGCTAAATTACCTTATCAGCCTGTACACAAACACCGGTCAACTTGAGGAGTACAGGTGCACACCAAAAAGCCAGGAGCTTTGATATCTCCATAGGCCCCTATGCAGAGTGTAGAAGTTAGGATAAGTCTGTCATTGCCTGCTGTGCTCTGCATAGGCAGTAACCAAGATAACAAAGTTTTGTCATCACTGCTGCTGCACATAGCAGTTAGTGAAAGACTAATCTTCACTGCTGCGCTCTGTATAGGTAGCGACTGATAATAGTGCAGCATTTGTCTTCTTTTCCCCACTAACTTAAAGAAAAAAAAAACAGTTGCCTGTGGAAAAGCAAAAGACTAACAATATAATAATGTTTTAATTTTTACATACTTTTTCTCCAGCTAAGACTTCAGTTAGGGACAGAGATAGGGTTATGCTTGGGGTAATAAAACCACTGTAAGGAAAATAAAAAATAATTACAGATAAAAAGTAGAAAAATATAGAACGTTATTTTAAAAGTTTTGTCAGATTTCAGCAAAAAGCAGAAAATAAGTAGGAGCTCAATGGGCAAACTTTGCTTACTACTGCATTTTCTTAAATACATGTGCCTAGGGGATAATTGCAAAAAGAGTGGACTGGTGGGAGTCAAGTTAGGGCAGGTGACAGGAAACGTAAGTGCTGACATCTAGTGGCCAAACAGGCTACTTCAGCATGGTACAAACAAAAGGCATCACCTGAAAACAGAGGATACTGTTAAGGTACTGTCATACTAAGCGATGCACCAGCGATCCCGACCAGTGATATGACGCGGTCAGGATCGCTGGTGCATCGCTAAGTGGTCGCTAGTGAGCTGCCACACAGGAAGATCTCACCAGCGACATCGCAGGGGTCGGGGGTCGCTACTTACCTGTCAGACGCGGCGATCCTGACGTCCTCCCACCTGCGTCCACACGTCGCTCGTCGTCACAGCAGGAAGCTGACGACGAGAAACGGTCCAGGACGTTCTCGCGCGATCAGCGATAACCAGCGGGGGAGCCGGTCAGAGGTAAGTATCAGACATAGCAATATCGCTGCTGCGTCACAAAATCAGTGACGTTATAGTGATATTGCTAGCGATATCGCTTAGTGTGACAGGCCCTTTAGAAGCAAAACTGAAAGACTATTATAGTAGTTTACATAAGACACAAGATACAAAATGTGGTCTACTGATTTAAAGAGAAGCTATCGTCATAAAAATACTTATTGTTTAAAGTGGTCGTCGGATTTAAAGGGAAGCTATCATCAGAAAATGACTTGCTGTTTAAAGTGGTTGTATCAACGGGTCAAAAGTGTCCGGTTTTTGCTCTTATTTTATTCCTTATGAGCAGTCCATATTTATTTATTTTTAAACCCACCATATGGTTCCAAAGAAATGGGTCTTTTCTTAGTGCTAATTTTTATGGTCTTTTCTTGGTTCACCGGATCCTCGGGGACATCTATTCTGGGAAATTTTTGTTCCAGGATTTTATAGTGTCTCTAACCATTTTTGATAATTTATCCAGAAGGTCATACACTGCTATTGGAAGAGTGAGCCTGCTTCACAATCTCCATTCTAGTTCGCCCTAAAGGTGTTGGATGGGGTTGAGGTCAGGGTGCTGTGTGGTCAGCCTTGTTCTTCAACCCCAAAGGCAACCAACCATGTGCAGTCATGTTGCAACAGAAAAGGGCCTTCTCCAAACTGTTCCCACAAAGTTGGAAGCTACAGATGTTGAAAATGTCTTGTGTGCTAAACCATTAACTTATTTCTCTTTTGGGACTTAGGCGCTTAGGCCAATTCCTGAAAACCACTCCATACCATGTTCCCTACCCCACAATACGTTACAGTTGGCACAGTGCTGCCAGGCAGTTATTGTTTTGGCATTTGTCAAACCCAGACTCGTCCATTAGACTGCCACATAGAGAAGCTTGATACGTCACTCCACAAAACATGTTTCCATTGCTCCACTGGCGACGACTTTACATCACTTCATCTTGTGCTTGATGTGAGGCTTCCATGCAGCTGCTTGGCCATGGAAGCCCATTCCATTAAGCTCTTGGCACAGTTTTATGCTAATGTTAATGTCGCAGGAGATTTGGACCAAGCAATTATTGGCTCAGTAGAGCCTTGGAGACTTTTATGTATGGAGACCCTTTATGCACTTTTCAATAATACACTCATAGGTGACCGTGACATATTTAAGAGGGAAGAAATGTCATGATCTTTTTTTTGTAAATTCTTTATTTTAGAATTTTTTAAGTTTTTGAACATCACCATTAAACACAACACCAATTCTCAGGTACAGTTGGCGACATATTAAATAGTGTCTGGTTTAGGGCGGGAAGGGAGGAGAAAATAAGGAAAAAATAGGTAGGGGAGGAAAGGAAAAAAGAAAGGGAAGGGGAAAAGGGAACATATTCATATACAATATCAATAACATTAACAATAACAACATGTGGTTGACAACATGAGCACAATCATTGCATGGGTGCACTTCAAAAAATAACGCTTCTCCATGTATTACAATTGAGCTATCTAATATGGGGTAGTAAGGCCAGGAGCCCCAAAGCAGAAGCCACCCAATTCAGTAGAGCCTAACAAAACAAAAAACTCCAGAATGTTCCTAAAGAGGATTGTCTTCTAAGTACCTATTCCAAGGGGCCCAAGTCGACACGAAAGCTTTATGATTATAAATTTCCCAGCTAGACAGCTCCTCTAAACGATAAATCTGATTTATTTTCGTATACCATTCTCCCAACGTGGGAGGAGCTACATCCTTCCAATGGGTAGCTATCAACTGTCTCGCCGCACTCAACATCAGTGGAAGAAGCCCATATTTTTTTGGTAAAAAATCTTTTGACGGGCATGAAAGGAGAGCTTCCGTGGCTCCAAGATCCACCTTTATTAATCCTAATTTTTTGAGAACTAACTCAACTCCCTCCCAAAAAATTCGCAATCTAGGACATTCCCAGAATATATGCGTATGATGTCCTCTAGGATTGAGGCATCGCCAGCAATCATCATTATCCACGAGGCCTAACTGGAACAACTTAGCTGGAGTTAAATGCCACCTAGTTAATATTTTATAAGAATTCTCCTGCAAAAGTACACATCTAGAAAAACCCCTAGCATTTGACAGCATTTTAGATATTTGATCTTCTGTAAACGTGATATTAAGTTCAATTTCCCACGAGTGTATAAATGAGGGTTTAGAATGTACATTCGGAGAGATGAGATGTGAGTAAATGCGGGATATAATTTTCTGCCGTGGGGATGGAAGTTTAATCATAATATCTAGCCAGGACCAATTAGATTTAGACGGGAATCTCCTTCCAAACTGTAAAAGTATGCGTTTGATGTGTTGTTTCTGGAGAAAATTTGTTGGTTGGACCGATGCCCCCTGTGGCCAAGATCCCTCCCGCAAAGTGTTATTACTATAAAAACTATTTAACGTTTCTCTAGGGAGGTTGGACCATAAATTGTATGGATCCTGAAAGTCTTGCTCTAACAAATAGGGAATTGAGCCAATCGGTGTCAATGTGGAGGGGAAAGTATCTTCCGGGAACTCTCCCATTACCAATCTTTTAATACGCAACGTAGTTGTAGTTACATCATCCAACCTAAGAGAGGCCGGCGGCTTAGCCCTAGTCCAGAGATACGGCAAACCTCTCGGGCCCAGTAAAGCCCAGTCAACACTATCCCCCTCCTCCCTTTCAGCACAGGACACCACCTTTAACCATCTACTGAGATGGATAGCCTTATAATATAAAAGAAGGTCTGGAACCCCTAACCCTCCAAAAGAGAGAGGACGAGAAAGAAACTTATAAGGTAACCTAGCCCTTTTATTTTTCCATATAAATTTTCCAATAAGGGATTTTAATGTTCCAAAAAATGTCAGGGGAATCCGAATCGGAACCATGTTCATGGTATATAGTATAATGGGCATTATATATGCCTTAAACACATTAATACGACCCATCCAGGATAAAGTGGGTAAGCTATACTTCTGCATCAGGTTTTTGACCTTTTGAATTAAAGGAGTGTAATTGTCATGGAATAGGTTAGTGGGGTCTCTAGTTATCATTATTCCCAAATATCTAATAGAATTAGTGGCCCAAGAGAATGGAATCTGCGTACGAATGGTGGAGGTCTGAGAGTGAGGGAGACCAATGTTTAACACTTCAGATTTTGACAAATTGATTTTGAAATTAGAAAGGAGACCAAAATGATGAAAGGCTTGAAGAATAATTGGAAAGGCCTGGGATGGATTGGAGATAAGGAAAAGCAAATCGTCTGCGAAAGCTAGAGTCTTAAGTGACCTCTGACCCACCGTCAACCCCTCTATACGTTGATCTTGTCTGATGCTTTGTATCAAAGTTTCTATAACTAAAATGAACAAAGAAGGCGACAAGGGGCAACCCTGTCTAGTCCCGTTGCTAATCCCAAAACTATCTGACAGGGTGCCGTTGACTCTGACCTTGGCCGTCGGTTGTGAATAAAGCGAGAGGACTGCTGTTATATATTGAGGAGGGAAGCCAAACTTAATCATTACTTGTTCCATAAACCTCCAGCTCACTCTATCGAAAGCCTTCTCAGCATCCGTCGACAAGAGCATCAAGGGCATACCCCGAGTCTTAGCAAACATTATAGACTGAATGACTTTAGTAGAATTATCCTTCCCCTCCCTGCCTCTTACAAAGCCTACTTGGTCTGCATAAATTAGCTTAGGTAAGAAATTGCTTAATCTGCCCGCTAATATTTTAGCCCACATCTTGATATCTGCATTAAGCAGTGATATTGGTCTGTAGCTAGTGCACAGATTGGGATCTTTACCCTCCTTAGGGAGGACTGTGATGTATGCCTCCAAGGATTGTCTAGGGGGGAGCTGGCCTGCTAAATAGGAATTAAACAAAGACACTAGGTGAGGTAACAGTGGTTTTATAAACTTTTTATAATAGATAATGGGAAGACCATCTGGGCCCGGTGCCTTTCCGTTCGGAATAGTAGAAAGAATGTCTAAAATCTCTGTAGGGGTAACTGGGGCAGTCAATAAGGACTGACCTTCAAGAGTTATTTTAGGGAGATGTAACGAGGTCAAAAATTCTTTCATTTTTGCTAAGGCTGTGACTGGCTCCTGCATGCTATCAGGTGTATTTAAATTGTATAAATTTTCATAAAAGTCTTTAAACTCCCTGGCAATATCTGTAGTCCCGAGAATTGAAGAGCCATCTAAAGCTCTAAGTTGTCTAATAAACGTCTTTTCCTTTTGTTTCTTAAGTAGGGATGTCATAAGCTTACTACTCTTATTGCCATGGAGATAAAACTTCTGTCTACTTCTCATATAAATTTTTGCTGATTTAATGTTTAAAAGGTTTTTTAATGAGGTTCTCAGATCTGTCAGTTCTGACAATATTTTATTTACCTGAGATCTCTTATGTAACCTCTCGAAGGAACTGATTTGATGTAGAATAGACACAACCTTTTTTGATCGCTCCTTTTTCAAATATGAGCCTAGGGCTATAAATTCCCCTCTCATTACTGCTTTATGAGATTCCCACACCATAGGCAAGGGCGGGCCTGAGTGCAAATTATTCTGAAAAAATAAGTCAAGAGTACTTGTCAGTTTTTCAATGTGAGAATCCGAGTCCAAAAGAGTTTCATTCAGTGACCACGACCCAGCCGGCCGTGGTAGAGTTTTTATCTCTATGTCAAGAAAAATGGGAGCGTGATCTGAGAGAGAAATGATATCTATATTAGCTTTTCTAACTAATTGGAGATTAGCTGTTTGTACCAGTAGGTAATCAATTCTGTGATAGCTATTATTCGGATGGGAATAAAAAGTGTAATCTCTGCCCGAAGGAAAAAGCGTTCTCCAAGGGTCTATCAGATGCAATTTTTGTAATGAAAGGTGTAATCGTCTCAGCGCCCTCTGAGAAAGAGCCGATCTGCCCGTTGAAGTATCTAAGGCTGGGTTCAAAGATACATTAAAATCCCCTCCCACCAACAACAGACCCTCAGTAAAAAGTTCCAGAACATTCAATGTTTTACACAGCCAACCTATCTGGTTCCTATTTGGGGCATATAAGTTACACAAGGTAATCTTAGTGTTAGCCAAAAAGCCCTTAATTATAATGTACCTGCCTTCTGAATCAGATAAACAATCGCTCAAAATAAAAGGAACATTTTTCTTTATAGCAATACTCACTCCACCCGACGCTGAACCGCCCGTACTGTGATACCAGGTCGGGTAGCGAGATCTAGACATATCTGGGACTCTCCCTTTTTTAAAATGTGTCTCCTGCAGGAAAACTATACTAGATTTCTTTGAGTGCAAAAGATTCATCACTTGGCTTCTCTTATTCGGAGAGCGTAAGCCCTTTACATTATACGAGGCCACAGTTATAGTGGCTAAGTTCACCTTATCACCCATAATTTGTTAAAGAAGGTAATAAAAAGGATTCCTCCGTCATCAAACCACAGAAATTAAAAGAAAAAAACAAAGAGATAAGAAAAATAACAAAAAACCTAAAAATTATTAAGATAAAACATGAGAAATACAACAAGAACCAACTACCTGTCTGTGGCAGAGGCAGGGGGTCAAAAATACCTCCCATAACAGAACAGGAAAAAACATTTCTGACACACGAGTGGCATATGTTAACTTATACGGCAATTGAATGATATCAACACCTGAATAAATGTCAAACTTAGCAAGCTAAAATAGGATAAAGCATGTCCGAACGGGCCGAGGGGTCCAGCTCCAGTGTGGAAAAAACAAATACAACCGGGAGAAGCACAAGAAAGCTCAGGGGGGTATCTCCTTTTCCGTTCCAGATTTCCCTCTTTTGGGAGTCGAGCGTCTCTTTCCCAAGACCCAGTCCCCCTGTCCTCCAGTAAAAGCATGAACAGGGGGAGGCGTACGATGATCCATGTCTAGAGGAAGCCAGGAAGGAATGTCCATAGGGGCAATGCCAAAAGCGTCCCATATTTTGGGTAAATCTTCAGGGGTCCGAACCATTATTTGCCTACCATCTCCTTGTATAGACATACCAAACGGAAACAGCCATTTATATAAGATTTTACGCGAGCGTAACACCTCCAGGAGGGGCCTTAGGACTCTTCTTTTTGCAAGGGTCGACGGCGCAACATCCTGATAAAGATGAATAGCAGATCCCTCATAAGAAAGATTTTTAATGTCTCTTGAAGCGGACAAAATAGCATTGGTATCCAAATAGCTCAGTAGGCCGCAAATCACATCCCTCGGAGGTTCCGTTGGTTTCGGCTTTGGTCTAAGAGATCTATGCACCCTTTCTATTACAATTCGGTCACATGTTTCTTGTGGAATTAAGAGGGCAAAGATCTCCTTAGTAGCTTTTTCCAATATCTCTGTGGAAACACTTTCAGGCAAGCCTTTTATCCGTATGTTCTTTCTGCGACTCCGATTTTCCTGATCCTCAAGGGCCAGAAAAGAGTTGTTAAGCTGTATTCTGTGATAATCTAGATGTTCTCTCATAGCATTGGAGTGGCTAATGATAGAGGACTGAGAGGACTCCAAAGACTCCACTCTATTACCAATGTGTAACAAGTCCGCTCTCATACCAGATATTTCATTAACCAATGGTTTCATAGCCTGTGCTAATAATTTTTTAAAAAACGATCTAGAAAGTTTCCCAGAGTCTGATTGAGTGACATCGCTGCCAGAAGCATCGTCACTGGAATCTGAGTCCTCGGCATGCTCCTCCTCCACAACTTCTACAGGGAGCCTTTTAGCATTAGGCTTAGACGTAGCAGATTTGTTTTTCAAAAATTTATCCATTTCACCTTGTTTGCTTCGATGCGCCTCCGCAGTCAGCGGTTTTGCACGCTCTTTATTAGTTTTGACCATTTTGCTCAATTGAAGCGTGCCTAAAATTTACCACCCGTGCGTCAAGAAAAGTCTAGTACAGCATTTTGCTATATAAAAATAACCCCATGTAACTTGGAGGGTGAGGGGTTAAAAATTGGAAACATCCGCGGGGATCCGCTGGAGCCGGCAGAGACAGGGTAGCGCCAACTCTCCACTGCTGCGTTTATATCAGCAGACAGCAGCACTTCTATGTGGGGGGAGCGATATCCCCCGCTCAGGCCTTGCAGAAAGTCTCAGCAACGCCGGGGGCCGTCAACAACCTGTCTGGCCCAGAGCCAGCACCCTCCTCCCCCTCATGCAGCTCATGCAGCGACAGCAATCCCCGCAGGCCACACAGACAGCACACCGGGGGTTTCCTCTCACCGCCTTGTGCTCCAACAGGCGAGACCGCTCCCTGCTCTGCGGTCTCACACCTCCACCAAGGGCCTCCTGCGGTCCGGATCTCCGGGTCTTGTACTCAGGGGGATATATAAAGATGGCGCCCGTCTTCCTCCAGTGCCGCAGCACTCTCCACGAGGCCGCTCAGCGCTCCGGTGCCGCGTCTCCACACCACCCCTCACCTTCTTCTCCAAGCCCGGGGCACTCTAAAAATCTTTTTTGTCGCTTTTATGCCGCTTTTATCTGGGCCAAATAAGGCAATTTTGTGGCTAGGAGCGGGAGCTGCCATAAAACACGTCCTCCCTGTGTGAGATCCAGGCCACGCCCCCGAAATGTCATGATCTTACTTGTTACAATAGTGACGTCCTATCACGGGACCGCGCTGATATCAGTGAGCTTCTTAGAGCGACCCATTCCTTTAGAAACCTTTATAAAGGCAGACAACATGGAGAGAGGCTGGATGTTACACACCTGCAGTAATGGGACAGTGCACAGGGACATATACAGTGGTGGAAATAAGTATTTGACCCCTTGGCGTTACGCTGGATGGGAGGGTCGAACCCCTCTCGCAGAGCCTGGATTGACCTGGTAAACTTGGTCATTCCATATGAGCGAACACTTTATCAAAACAGGGGCTGTCTAGGGAAATTCAATAAAATCTGCGATAGATGGAATTCCTCTCTATTTCAGGGAGTGGAGGCTCGGTACCACTGTGACTGTAATAGTTGAATGCATCAAGATGTATTTATGGCATCACATAATTTTTTAATATTATGTAATGTACTAGGCAGTGTGTTAGGTTGTAGTTTAATTAGATTGGTAGTGCCTTTCTGATATGTACTTTCAAAGTTATAGAGCTTGACAATGCTTCTGTTCACCTGTTTAATAATTCACTGTCTAAGGCCTCTTTCACACTTCAGTTTTTTTACAATCAGTCACAATCCGCCAGGTTTTGAAAAAAACGGATCCGCAATTTTCTTTTGAGGATCCGTTTTTTTCCCCATTGACTTCCATTGTTGGCGGATTGTGACGGATTGCTGTCTGTTGCATCCGTTTTTTTTGCGGATCCGCCAAAAGTTCCTATCCGTTACCATCCTCAAAGATTTCAAAACGGAGCTTGCAACGTTTTTTTCTGTGGCGGATCCTCCAGACATTGATTTAACCCGAAATCCTTTCTGGGTGCCGGACAAAAAAAAAAATCTCTCTCTCTCTCTCTCTCTCAGGCTGCGATTCCTTTAAAATTGTTCATTTGTCGGATCCGTCAAAAAAACGTACGGGTGCCATCCGTTGTCGTCAGTACTAAAACGGATCCGCCATCAGTCCTTTTGGCGGATTTTGACTGATGCAAAAAACTGAAGTGTGAAAGAGGCCTAAGCAATAACTCATAGACCTGTGAAACTAACTTGTATAAACAATTTAATGTGTGAATTGCTATTTACCCACAATTATTTTGACAAAATGCACATGTATTATTTTGGGGTATGCATATACAGTATGTACATGTTGGTTCTCTTTTTCTTGGTTAATAAACGAATTAAAAAAACAAAAAATTTAACCCCTTGCTGATTTTGTAAGTTTGCTCACTGACAAAGACATGAACAGTCTATAATTTTAAGGGTAGGTTAATTTTAACTGAGCTGTAGAATATCAAAAATAAAATCCAGAAAATCATATTGTATACATTATATAAATTTATTTGCATTTTGCGTGAAAAATAAGTATTTGATCCCTATGGCAAACAAGAAATAATGTTTCTACCTCCATGCTTGACTGTGGAGATGGTGTTCTTTGGGTCATAGGCAGCATTTCTCTTCCTCCAAACACGGCGAGTTGAGTTAATGCCAAAGAGTTAATGTTGGTGATAGAAATGTGCCTGGAGATGTCACTGCCCATCTTAAGCTTAAGACTATAAATGTGACCATACACCATCAATAGCTGACAGCTGACCACTTCTTTGCAGACAGCTATTCTTCCAGACTCCCCCAATACACACAGTTGTGTATATATGGGAAAAGGGGGATAACCCACTTACAGTACACACCATTCCAGCATCCGCATACCTCTAATGAGTATAAAGGATACACATTTCTTCTAGCCTCTAAATCTGCTCGGTTCCTTCACTCTTAGGCACATGCTACACATCTTGTATGTGCTCCCCAGATTCTTATGTCTAGGTGCACACGCATCAGTTGATTGTGTTTTATAAGGGCTCATGCAGACGATTGTATTTTCAGTCCAAGTGCATCCGACAAAACATCAGATCACACTATGACCAATGTTGTGCTATGGGGCCATGCACATGTCCATTTTTTTTCCTCTGACAGTGTGTCCGAGGAAGATATCGCAGCATGCATGATTTACATCCGATATTCAGGTCACACTCAGTCATATAAGTCACTAAGAACATGGAAAAAATCAGACTGCACTCTGATGACATCCGAGTGCTGTTCAATTTTCAAGGATTGACGGAATAGAGAATACATTTTTTTTTCCATTTTCTGCTCATCCTTGAAAATCGGATCACAATGATTACACTCAGATCAAAGTGTGATTAGCATAATTGGACCGATTTTCTCAGATGAGAGAAACTACACCGGCCTTAGAGCTTCATTCAGATTTATTTAGCTAAATAGGTGAAAGATTGCACATACCTGGTAGCTTTCAGAGGGCAGCCGAGTAAATGTTACTTTTGGCAACAAAATGAAAGTTATATTCTGCTTACTATGAAAACGACTGCTGCAGGATCTGTCAGATTGCCAGATATGCCTGTATGTGCAATACTTCTAAAATTACAATTCTGTAAGATCTTGTCTTGGATCTCTGCATACTGCTATTACGCTGCTATTCTTCCCGTGACTGTATGAATAAATTGACAACTGGGCATTACCACTACATTTGTTAATTCGCTGAGACCCTGCATTGTCTGACACTGTCATTACTTACTGGACAGTGCCAGAATGAATAGGGACACACCTTATTGACAAAGGGAGTAGTGATGCTCAGTGTTCAATATATTTATGCATTTACAAGAAGAACAACAGAAGATTGATGTTCAAACACAATATACCCTAGAATTATTTTTATAAGGAATGCAAAGATTTACTAAAGCCATCATGGCAGGAGAACTAACCTATCTTCCTGAATGTTTCACAAGAAGTTTCCATACCTCTGGCCTGTAGATGGCAGTGTCTCCTTGACTTCTAATAAGGAAATGTTCTCACCTTATGCAGAGAGAATAAACTGATAATAATAATAATCTTTATATAGCGCCAACATATTCCGCAGCTCTTTACAGTCTAACAGTTTCAAAACACAAGTCATAAGTAACAACATTAACAATACAATAATTAAAGCAAAATAAGACGACCCTGCTCGTGAGAGCTTACAATCTACAATGAGGTGGGGGAGATACAAAGTACAGGTGTGTATTTAAAATGGTGTATTTACAATAATGGTCCAGCCATCTTGAGGGACTGAGGGATGGATGGAGATAGTGAATGGGCTACACACGCACTTACACATAGAATGACTTTGATTAGTGAACGTGATAGGCCTCACTGAACAAATGTGTTTTGAGGGAGCGCCTGAAACTATGCAAATTGTGGATAGTCCTAATTTCTTGGGGTAGAACATTCCAGAGGATTGGCGCAGCGCGGGAGAAGTCTTGGAGTCGGGAGTGGGAGGTACGGATTAGTACAGAGGTTCGTCGACAGTCTTTTGCAGAGTGCAGCGGTCGGTTAGGCCGATAGAGAAAAATGAGGGAGGAGATGTAGGGTGGTGCCGCACTTTGGAGAGCTTTGTGGGTAAGAACAAGTACTTTGAATTGGATTCTATAATGAATGGGCAGCCAATGTAAGGTCTGGCGAAGAACGGACGTGTCCAAATACCGATTAGCCTGATAGATGACCCTGGCTGCATTAAGTATGGACTGGAGAGGGGATAGTCGAGTAACGGGGAGGCCAATTAATAGAGCGTGGCAGTAATCCAGGCGGGAGTGGATCAATGCTACAGTTAGGGTTTTTGTTGTTTCCATGGTGAGAAAAGGGCAGATTTTAGAGATGTTCTTTAGGTGTAAGTGGCAAGAGCGGGCAAGAGACTGTATATGGGATGTGAAGGAGCAACTGGTGTCAAATATAACACCCAGACAGCGCGCCTGCTGCTGGGGTGTTATTGTGGTGCCACCCACGGATAGGGAAATGTCAGATTTAGGGAGGTTAGTAGACGGCGGGAGCAGAAGAAGTTCAGTTTTGGAGAGGGTGAGTTTCAGATAGAGAGCAGACATGATGTTGGAGGCTGCAGACAGACAGTCACTGGCGTTCAGTAGTACAGCTGGGGTAAGGTCGGGGAATGACGTATATAGTTGTGTGTCATCAGCATAAAGATGATATTGAAAGCCAAATCTGCTGATGGTCTGTCCAATTGGGGCTGTGTAGAGAGAAAAGAGAAGGGGGCCAAGGACTGAGCCCTGAGGTACCCCGACAGCGAGAGGAAGAGATGACGTGGAGCCAGAGAACAAAACACTGAAGGAGCGGTCAGAGAGATAGGAAGAGAACCAGGAGAGAGCAGTGTCCTTAATGCCTAGTGACTGGAGCCTAGAGAGTAGGAGATGGTGGTAAACAGTGTCGAAAGCTGCAGATAGGTCGAGAAGAATGAGCAGAGAGTGGTCATCGTTACGTTTTGCTGTCAGAAAGTCATTGGTCACTTCGATGAGTGCAGTTTCAGTCGAATGTAGGGGGCGGAAGCCGGAATGTGAAGGGTCTAGAAGGGAGTGAGTGGAGAGGTAACGGGTAAGGCGGTAGTAAACTAGGCGCTCCAAAAGTTTAGAGATATAGGGGAGATTGGAGACTGGTCTGTAGTTGTTTGAACAGGATGGGTCGAGAGCGGGTTTCTTTAGTAATGGAGTAACAATGGCGTGTTTGAAGGAGGATGGGAAAATGCCCGAGGAGAGGGAGAGATTAAAGATTGCAGTTAGGTGAGTTGTGACGACTGGAGAGAGACTGTAGAAGATGTGAGGGAATGGGGTCGGTAGTGCATGTGGTCGGACGAGAGGAGTCTGGAGACTTCTGTGATGGGATAAAATGTGGAAAATGATCCAGGGGAGATGCAGGAAGGGATGGGAGTCACAGCACTTGGTGGTTGGGAGCAGATTTCCTGACGGATATTATCTATTTTTTTCTGTAAAGTGGGAGGCCAGGTCATCAGCACAAATGTCTGTGACAGGGTTCTTGTGCGTTCAGCCTGAGGAGGGAGTGAAAGGGGTCAAAAAGTTTCTTGGGGTTGTTGGCTAGTGAGATCAGGGTGGTGAAGTAGGTTTGTTTGGCGAGGTGAAGGGCAGCGTTATAAGTTCTTAACATAAATTTGAAGTGGATGAAGTCTTCTGGTGTGCGGGTTTTTCTCCATAGGCGTTCAGCACTCCTAGAGCATCGTTGGAGAAGTCGAGTTTGCGATGTGAGCCAGGGCCGTTTTACTTGGTGTTTGGAGGTTCTGAGGGTAAGGGGTGCTACTTGGTCAAGGGTGCTTCTAAGAGTGTCGTTATAGTGACGAACAGCCAGATCAGGACAGGAAAAAGAGGAGATTGGGGACAGTGATGAGTAAAGGGAGTCTGAAAGTGTCTGAAGGTTAATGGCTTGTAGATTTCTGACTGTGTGGTAGGTAGGAGTGAGCTGGGGTGGGAGAGGATTTGTGAGCGTGAAGGAGAGAATGTTGTGGTCAGAGAGTTACTTAGGTGGGAGATTGAACAGAGCCGGACAAAGACCAGATCAAGGGTGTTACTGTCCTTGTGTGTCTCAGAGGTTGAAAGCTGCGAGAGGCCTAGAGGGGTGGTTAGTGATAGAATCTGGGATGCAGATGTGGAAGTAGGGCTGTTAATGGGGATGTTGAAGTCTCCCAGGATAAGAGTTGGTAGTTCTGAGGACATGAAGTGCGGCAGCCAGGCCGAGAAATGGTCAAGGAAGTGGGTGGGTGAGCCTGGGGGCCAATATATGACCGCTACTCTAAGGGAGAGGGGACGGAAGAGCCTGACGGTGTGGACCTCAAAAGAAGGGAATATGAGTGATGGAACTGGGGGGATGACCTAGAAAGTGCAATGTGGGGAAAGGAGTATGCCGACTCCACCACCATGTCTGTTTGTGGGTCTCGTGGAATGAGAGAATTGTAAGCCACCATAGGAAATGACAGCAGGAGAGACAGTGTCCTGACCACTTTAGGACTAACACAAAATTAAAGGGGTATTCTCAAGTTTGAAAGCTATTCCCTATTCATGGGATAGGGGATAGAGATGGGCGAATCTGAACAGAAAAGTTTGAGGTCAGTACCGAACACCTGGTGTTCGGTCATGGACTTCTCCAGGAAATCTGTGTAAGCCTGTGTTCACACGTAGCGTTTTTTTTTTGCGTTTTCGCAACGATTTTAAACGTGCGATTTTGCCACGAAAACGCAAAAAAAAGCATCCCATGCAATCCTATGGCATGCTGTGCTAATGCTGCAGATTTTCCCGTGGCAGAATTGCATCGCGGAAAAATACACAGCATGCTCATTCTTTGTGCAGAATCGCGGGAAAATCCGCACACATAGGAATGCATTGTTCTGCTTACTTTCCGCATGTGGCTGTGCCCACCATGCGAAAAGTAAGCAGAACATTTGCGGATGGTACCCATGGTCTGGAGGAGAGGAGACTGTCCTCCAGCCTCTGGGTACCATATCCCTGTAAAAAATAGAATTAAAATAAAAAAATTGTCATATTCTCACCTTCCGATGTCCCTCGCAGCGGTACCAGGCCTCAGCGATGCTCCCGGCAACTCCCGTTCCCAGTGATGCATTGCGACAATGACCTTTGATGACGTCGCGGTCTCGTGATACCGTAGCGGTCTCGTGAGACCGCGACGTCATCAAAGGTCATTGTCGCAATACATTAGGCTAGTTTCACACTAGCGTTTAAACGACGCGCGCACGGCGCCGCTAAGCCACTCCCCCTGCCGACTCCCTGCCCGCTCCTTCCTGTTATCGCCTCCTCCGAGCGCAGAGGGCTGCATGCGTTATGCGCACCCTATCTTTAGCATAGGGTGCGCAGGCCGTGCGCAACTATGAATATAGCGTGCGCTGCGCATTTTTGGAGGTGCGCGCCGAACGCAGCATGTTGCATTTTGGCGCGCACGGCGCACATTCAAAAATGCGCAGTGCACGCTATATTCATAGTTGCGCACGGCCTGCGCACCCTATGCTAAAGATAGGGTGCGCATAACGCATGCAGCCCTCTGCGCTCGGAGGAGGCGATAACAGGAAGGGGCGGGCAGGGAGCCGGCAGGGGGCGTGGCTTAGCGGCGCCGTGCGCGCGTCGTTTAAACGCTAGTGTGAAACTAGCCTTACTGGGAATAGAACCTGCCAGGAGCATCGTGATGATCAGGAAAGCTGCGCGGGATGCCGGAAGGTGAGAATATGGCGATTTTTTATTTTTTTTTAACATTAGCTCTTTTTACTACTAATGCTGCATAGGCAGCCTCAATAGTAAAAAGTTGGTCACACTCGTCAGACACTATGTTTGACGAATGTGACCAACCTGTCAATCAGTTTTCCAAGCGATGCTACAGATCACTTGGAAAATGCTAGCATTCTGCAAGCTAATTACAGTATGCTTGCAAATTGCTAGTTTTTCAGCGGGAAATAGGTGGGAATTAACAAATGCGGTTTCTTGCATATTTCCCGTGGAATGGAAATCCGGAATTCCCACGGAAACTTCCGCAGCAATTCCGGAACGTGTGCACATAACCTTACTGTTCGGGTTCAGCAGCCTGAACATCGACTGTTTCCCACACTGTCATCTGCATGACAGTGCGAGAAACACCTGCTGCTCTGATTTGGGGAAAGATCATTGCCACCAGTCAGAGAGCTGCGGTTCCCATGCTGTCAGATGGCAGCATGAGTCAGCAGCTGTGACCCGTGGTAAAAAGGTTATCACCTGTCACAGGCATCGGCTGATGAGAGAGTACTACTCCCATCAGCCTACGCCTGCTCTCGCTGATAACAGTGAAAGCAGGCACCGCTGAAGGGAGTATTCATCAGCCATTGCCTAAGCTATAAATATCCTGCTTTGAGCAGGGGGTTGGACCAGATGACCCAGGAGGTCCCTTCCAACCCTACCATTTTATGATTTTTTTTATTTTATAAATAATAATGAAAAAATGATGTGGGGTCTCTTTTATTTTTGATAATCAGTGCAGGGAAAACTTACAGCTGCGGGCTGCAACCCTCAGCTGTCAGCTTTATCATAACACCATTTTTTGCTGAGCTGAGCGCAGCACTCGGCTATCTCCAGCAGTACCACTAAGAATAAATGGAGTGGCAGAATTAATGATTGGACCCGCTCCATTCACATAGGGGTCTGCACAACCCTGGTGCTGGGGACTGGCTGGGAGTCCCATTGGTTGGACTCACATCAATAAGGAAGTTATCCCCTCTACCCTATAACATAAATAGGGAATAACTTCCAAACTTGAAAATACCCTTTTGAATACAGGTGAACACATAGGGCCCAAACATTAAGGGGTCTATGCCAGAATTCTGGAGTAAAAAACCTTAATAAGTTGCAATATTACAACTTATGAGTTGTACAAAAATACTGCAACTTTTGTCATTTATATACCAGTGTCAGCCAGCTACATCAATATAGGCGAAATGGGATGTGGCTTCGCCCGCCTATCACATTATAGAAATATTACGCACACAATATACCCCAGTCCCTGACTGCTGTAACATTTCTAGCAGCGTCAGTTGAAAATGTGCAGCCTCATGAGTTAGGCCCATTGTACGCCAGCCAGTCCCTTATTTAAGACTTGCAATGCAATGCCATCATAGAATCGGCACCATAGAGGAATAAATGGATGTACGAGTAGATCCGCCAACTTGCACATTGTAGTTAGTTTTCATTTATAATCCATCTGTAACTACCTTTGGCATGCAAGTAATTTATCATGTCTTATTTGCTCTGACAAATGTTTAATCTTGATTAATGACGACTCTTGCAGTGTGTACACTGATCACAAGAACCATAAAAACACCTGCCTAATATTGTGTAGTTCTTGTTCGTACCGCCATATCAGCTCACAAGACCTCTAAGGCTATGTGCACACGTATGCAGAAATTTCTGCATAAAAACCAGACTCCCTTCCCAGAAAACGCGTGTTTTTTTAGCGCATTTTTGGTGCAAAACGCGTGTTTTTTATGCAGGTTTTTCCGCGCGTTTCCAGACCCATAGAAAATAGCTAGAAACGCAGAATTTTCCGCGAAATTAATGAGCATGCTGCGTTTTTTACCGCGAAGTGGTTTTTACGTGGTAAAAAACGCATCAATATGCACAAAAAGTGCAAAATGCATAGAAATGAATAGGAAGCTTATTTTAAGCGTTTTTTGAGCGGATTTTTTGGCAAATCCACGAAAAAAACGCTAAAAAAACGCTACATGTGAACACAGCCTAAAGGTGACATCAAAGCACCAAGATATTAGCGGACAATCTTTCAAATCCTGTAAGTTGTGAAGCCATTGACATTATTTGAAGCTCGTGAGCCCCAATTCAAAATTTCCAACTATGGAAGGTTTAGATAATATTGAGACTGAGTGAGAAAGAAAAAGGTGGCACTCATATTCAAGGACCGTTGAAGCGCAAGCAGCTGTGAAACAGCCGTCTTCCATAACGTGTATCATGTACTCCTTTTCTGAATAAAAAGGACTTGTAAGGGACAGTGAGTGCCACCTTTTTCTTTCTCATACAGTCACAATTTTTTGCCTTACTTTGGGATAGCACTCGAGATCCCATTCCAAAGGAGGTGTATGTCCCATTGAATGCTGTTGGGAATATGAAGCGAGGATATGATGGATTCTCTCACCTGAAAACATTAGCTAATATTGGTCTTCCTATATGGGCCAATTAAACTCTTTGGGCTGCCTCGGCGCTAAGGGTCGGGTGAGACTGCAATCCCTGCACCCATTATAATTAAGCCCATGGGTCAGGCCTATGTGGCGCCCCGGAGGCTCAGTCGCCACAGAGGTACTGCACCTCCTCCTGAGGTGTGGTACCCCACCATCCAGGTAAGGTGGAAACACCTGACCACACTCCAACATCTGCACCCCACACCACAAAGCAGTGGAGCAAAGCACCTTCGGCGACTCCCTGCTTGGAGTATAGCAAATCACCCATTGGTGGCTCCCTGCTTGGAACACGAAACGTGCTGGGAGGTGGGTGGAGTTTAGTTTGCACCAAAAGACCGGGAAGAGTTGAGTCAGTCAGTCAGTCTTTCATTCAGTCAGTGAGTGAAGATGTAAAAGGACAGAGTGTGAGACAGAGAAGATCCCGGGGAGAGGGATGGAAGAAGGAAGTGCTGCAGCAGGCCACAGTGATCTGGGTCTGCTGGCACAGGAAAGAGACAGAGAAAGGAAGCTTGATTCTCCATTGGGAAGGATTAGCACGGAACATGAGGAGAATAAGAGAAGAAGGATTAGGGTTAGAAGAGAACTCTTTTCAAGTTCTAAGCGCAAGGCCGGGGTCCGGTCCCCGAGGTTGTACAGATACTAATGGTCCTGCAGCAGACACCGGAGGAATAGAAGTAGTGACCACTTTATTCCCACACAAGACTTGGGGGCACAACAGCAACATATTAGTGAGTCTGGACTTAATAGCAAGGAGTCCCCGAAGCAGGCTACAGCTGTCTGCCGTACAAGTAGAATTCATAGGAACATCTGACAGGAGGAACTCCAGTGTAACGCAGTACTAGGAGTACTTCACTCAAAGGCGCTATAAGAGGAGACGTTCAGAAAAGGCACATATGTTGGCGGAGTGTTGGAAAGGAGTATTCCATCTGGCCTGGAAGTTGACTGAGTCCCTAACCCGGAGGACACGGCACGGAAGCGGGCACCTGTTTGCACAACAGACTGTGAGTAAAGCTTTGGAACTACATGCCCTGGTGTCCTCCACTTATTCCTGCGCCAACCTGCCCAGCACTGCTACAACATCTCTGCGCCTGACACTACACCATCTAAGTGTCACCTCACCTACACTGCCCTGGGACTACAGCTCTGCCTGTGGAGGGCTATAACATCACTGCTGCACCACACTATCTGTCCCAGAGGATCTGTCTGCAGCGTCGGCTTACATCTCTATTGCCGTATACCACAGGTGGCGTCACAAATCACTTATAAACTTTCACTACCGCAAGCACACTGGACATTCTCCTTTTTACAATGGGTGCCCAGGGCCACGGGCCGGGTCCCAGCTGCCGTGACATCTCCCATTGAAGCTCATCGGGCCCGGTACCGAGTACCCCACAGCCCTGGGTGTGAGGGCGTCCCACCTCCATGTATTGGACAGTCTACAGATTCTTGATCGAGTCCTGGGAAATTTGGATTCAGCACCTTGAACTCTGCCATGTTCCTCAAACCATTCCTTTGTAGTATGGCCGGCGCACTCTCTTCTTAACATCTTCTTGATCAAGCAGCAAGCGACACGCTAGTCGGGGTGCAGTCATTCTCTTGGTATTTTGGGTAATTACCGTATATACTCTTTATCACACTTGTGATCATGTCATTGCTGTCATGCTTGATGTACTGAGGTACACTATTGCACATGCACTTTTAAATTGCCATCGTTCCATCCCCTGTACATATTGAACTTATTACTGACATGAATCACTATTTTTAACATTTATTATGCCCTCACCCGAGTATGTCTGTCTTTTTGCTTTGTATTTCGTTGATATTTTCTGATTGATGTTATTATACAAGTTCAATAAATGTTTACATTTTATTCACTGAACTGCAGTATGTGCTACAGTTCCCCTTCTGTGGTACCAGTATAAGAGCACCCCCCCCTAGGAAATTCAGACATATAGTTTAACATATTCCAGCCCAGTCACTTAAGTGTTGGGGAGGTGAGTGTGACTGATGGCATCATGCTACAGATAATTGCTAAGGCACTCGTTAGATCCGCAGGTCATACTGAATAGAATATAACATACCCATAGGTATCAGTACGCATAATGTCACCATATCTGCTCACCTCCTGATTCACAGATTCAGAAATGAATATGCAGGGCCGACGTTAAGTAGGGTGGGTGCGGCAAACTTGTCAATTGTCCATGGCATTCAATTCCTTAGAGGTCCTTAGCGATTACAGCAGTAACTACATTGATAATAGGAGTTTTACGTTATCAGTGTAGTTTCCGATGTTGAGAGTGCATCTGGACCTTTGGTGATATCACGGTTATGTGACCAGCGTTATGTCACCAAAGGTCCTGTACCCTGCGAGAGTCTAGAAGAACTGGAGAAGAGACAGACTGGTAAGTCCCCTATGTGTGTGAATGTATGTATGTTTGTGTATTCATGTGCTCTGTATATTCACACGTGGTCAAAATTGTTGGTACCTCTCGCTTAATGACAGAAAAACCCACAATGGTCACAGAAACAACTTGAATCTGACAAAAGTAATAATAACTTAAAAATCTATGATAATGAACAACTGAAAGCCAGACATTGCTTTTCATCCATTCTTTCACAGAATTTAAAAAAAAATAACACTCATGAAATAGGCCTGGACAGAAATGATGGTTCCCTTAACGTAATATTTTGTTGCACAACCTTTTGTGGCAATCACTGCAATCAAACGATTCCTGTAACTGTCAATGAGACTTCTGCACATCTCGACAGGTATTTTGGCCCACTCCTCAAGAGCAAACTGCTCCAGTTGTCTCGTGTTTGAAGGCTGCCTTTTCCAGACGACATGTTTCAGATCTTTCCAAAGATGTTCAATAGGATTTAGGTCAGGGCTCATAGAAGGCCACTTCAGAATAGTCCAATATTTTCCTCTTAGCCATTCTTGGGTGTTTTTAGTTGTGTGTTTTGGGTCATTATCCAGCTGCAAGACCATCATCTGCGGCTGAGACCCAGCTTTCTGGCACTGGGCAGCACATTTCTCCATAATCTCTTGATAGTCTTAAGATTTCATTGTACCCTGCATATATTCTAGACACCCTGTGCAAAGCAGCCCCAGAACATAACAGAGCCTCCTCCATGTTTCACAGTAGGGACAGTGTTCTTTTCTTAATACGCTTCATTTTTCCGTCTGTGAACATAGAGCTGATGTGCCTTGCCAAAATGTTCCATTTTTGCTTCATCTGTCCATAGGACATTCTCCCAGAAGCTTTGTGGCTTGGCAACATGTAGTTTGGCAAATTCCAGTATGTCTTTTTTATGATTTTTTTTTCAACAATGGTGTCCTCCTTGGTTGTCTCCCATGAAGTCCACTCTGGCTCATACAACGACAGATGGTGCGATTTGACACAGATGTTCCTTGAGCTTAAAGTTCACCTTTAATTTGCTTAGAAGATTTTCAGGGCTTTTTGTTACCATTCGTATTATCCGTCTTTTATTTGTCATCAATTTTCCTCCTGCGGCCACGTCCAGGGAGGTTTGCAACAGTCCCATGGATCTTAAATTTCTTAATAATATGTGCAACTGTATTCACAGGAACATCAAGCTGATGGGAGATGGTCTTATAACTTTTACCTTTACATGTTTGTCTATAATTTTCTTTCTAACCTAATGAGACAACTCTTTCCTTCGCTTCCTCTGGTCCATGTTGAGTGTGATACACACCATGTCACCAAACAGCACAGTGAGTATCTATATCCCTCTATACAGTCCCACTCACTGATTCCAAGATTGTAGACCCCTGTGATGCTAATTAGTGGACACACCTTGATTTACCATGTCCCTTTTGTCACATTATTTTCAGGGGTACCATCATTTCTGTCCAGGCCTATTTCATGAGTTTTATTTTTTTAAATTCTGTAGACGCATGGTTGAAAAGCAATATCTGACTTTCATTTGTTCATTATCATAGATTTTTAAGTTATTACTACTTTTGTCAGATTCAAGTTATTTCTGTCACCATTGTGGGTTTTTCTGTCATGAAACAAGGGGTACCAACAATTTTGACCACGTGTGTACATTTGCTCTGTGTATACATGTCTGTATATACAGTATGTGTGTATGTGCTGTGTATGCATGTTCTCTGTGTACACGTGTCTCTATGTATGTGCTCTAAATATACGTGCATGTGCTCTGTGTATACATGTGTCTGTATGTATGTCCCATGTGTACATGTGTTTGCAGGGTAGGACATAATATTGTTACAATGTGTGCAGGTGCCCAAGAAGTAAGGGGGCCTTCTTCAACCTTCAAACCAGCAAACAAGTTTTATCACAGACACAAAGAGGAGCCCTCATACTGTTCTTGCACATAAGCGTCTGTAGTTTCTATACAATGGGTACGGAAAGTATTCAGACCCTTTTAAATTTTTCACTCTTTGTATCATTGCAGCCATTTGGTAAACTCAAAAAAGTTCATTTTTTTCTCATTAATGTACAATCTGCACCCCATCTTGACTGAGAAAAATAACAGAAATGTAGAAATTTTTGTATACATTTGTGCATATGCTATATGAATACATATATGTATGTGCTGTGTGTATTCATGTGTGTGCATGTGCTTTATATATACACTAGCTGAAGAGCTCGGCACTGCCCGGGCATAGTAACTAACTACGGTTAGTTATAACAAATTATAATGATTATATCTATTTATATAAGGCTGAGTGTAGAGCCCCGCCCACTCCGCATAGCCACATTTACTATAATATCCCACATCATCCCGTTAGAGCCGCCGGACTACTACCCCTAATATAGTTACATAGTTACAGTTTTGAAGGCTGAAGGAAGACCTTATGTCCATCTAGTTCAGCCTATTTTTAGTGCAGCTGTTCTGCATTGTTCATCCTGGGGAAGGCAAAAAACCCACAGAGTAGAAGCCAATTTTCTCCATAGGGAAAAAAGTTCCTTCCCCTAAGCTGGGTCAGCCATCTACCTATAATATTATGTTATTTGTAACCTTCTATACTGTTACTCACAAGAAAAGCATCCATTCCTTTCTTACATTCATTCAGTGAGTTGGCCATCACCACTTCCTCAGGAAGAGAATTCCAGAGCCTCACTGCTCTTACCGTGAAGAACCCTCTTCTATGCTGGTGCAGAAATTGTCTTTCCTCCAAACGAAGAGAATGCCCCCTTGTTCTTGTCACAGTCCTTGGTACAAACAGTTCATTGGAGAGATCTCTGTATTGCCCTCTGATATACTTGTACATATATATTAGGTCTCCCCTAAGTCTTCTCTTTTCTAGTGTAAATAGACCTAATTTTGATAACCTTTCTGGGTATTGTAGTGAACCAACTCCATTTATCATTTTAGTAGCCCGCCTTTGAACCCTTTCAAGTTCAGTAATGTCTTTCTTGAGCACCGGCGTCCAAAATTGCACACAATACTCCAAGTGTGGTCTGACGAGTGATTTGTACAGAGGGAGAATTAAGTTTTCATCTCGTGTCTCCAGACCTCTTCTAATGCATCCCATGACCCTATTTGCTTTGGTGGCAGCTGCCTGACACTGGGCACTCCAATTTAGCTTCTTATTGACTAAGATGCCTAAGTCTTTTTCCATGTCTGATTTCCCCAGCAGTTTCCCATTTAGTAAGTAATTGTAGCATCTGTTTCTCCTTCCCATGTGCATAACCTTACACTTATCTGTGTTAAACCTCATTTGCCATTTTTCAGCCCAATTCTCCAATTTACTCAAATCTGTCTGTAGTTGCAAACTGTCCTCCTTTGCGTTAACTACCTTACATAGTTTTGTATCATCTGCAAATACTGATATTTTACTGTGTAAGCCATCCACTAGATCATTAATAAATAGAATAAATAGTAGAGGGCCCAATACAGAACCCTGTGGTACCCCACTAGTAACCCTGGCCCAATCTGAGTATGCACCATTAATAACCACTCTTTGTTTTCTATCACTAAGCCAGCTACCTACCCATCTACACACATTTTCCCCTAGCCCAAGCTTTCTCATCTTACTTACCAATCTTTTATGTGGGACAGTGTCAAATGCTTTAGAGAAGTCGAGATAAATGACATCCAATGATTCTCCTTGGTCCATTTTAGAGCTTACATCCTTATAGAAGCTGATCAGGTTAGTTTGACAGGAGCAATCCTTCATAAATCCATGTTGATATGGAGTTAAACATTTATTAACATTGAGATATTCCATAATCCCACATCATCCCGTCAGCCAGAACCACCAGACTACTACCCGTAATATCACACATCATCCCATCAGCCAGAGCCACCGGACTACTCCCCCTAATATCCTGCATCATCCCGTCAGCCAGAACCGCCGGACTACTACCCCTAATATCCCACATCATCCCGTCAGCCTGGGGTCAGAACCAGAGCGCTGAGTGGAACGGTCCTAACTTCCATACAGGAGAAACCCTTTAAGAGATGCCTGGCGTCAGAACCAGAGCGCTTAGTGGATTTTCCCTGACTTCCATACCAATGATCCCTTTTATAGATGCCTGTGTTGAGAATCAGAGAGTTGAGGGATTTACCCTAACTTCCATACCGGAGATCCCTTTAAGACAGCCTGGGATCAGAACCAGAGCATTTGAAGGCAATTGCTCTGACTTCCATACCGGGGATCCCTTTAAGAGAGGCATGGGGTCAATACCAAAGTGCAGAGTGGATTTGCCCTCACTTCCATACCGAGGATCCCTTTAAGAGGGGCCTTGGGTTAGAACCAGAGCGCTGAGTGGATTTTCCCTAACTTTCATACTGGGATCCCTTTAAGAAAGCCTGGGATCAGAACCAGAGCGCTGGATGGATTTGCCCTGACTTGCATACCAATGATCCCTTTATTTGAACCCTGGGGTCAGAATCAGAGCGCTGAGGGATTTGCCCTGATTTCTATACCGGGGATCCCTTTAAGAGAGGCATGGGGTCAGAACCAAAGCACTGGATGGATTTGCCCTGCCTTCCATACCGGAGATCCCTTTAAGAAAGGCCTGGGGTCGGTACCAAAACGCTGAGTGGATTTGCCCTAACTTGCATACCAATGATCCCTTTAAGTGACCCTGGGATCTGAACCTCAGAGCTGAGTAGAACGGAAATAACTTCCATACCGGGGATCCCTTTAAGAGAGCCTGGGGTCAAAACCAAAGCGCTGGATGGATTTGCCCTCACTTCCATAACGGAGATCCCGGAAGATGTGCCTATGGGATGGAGGATGTGTATATGGGCACGGGAGGGGGGGATTCATTTCTGTCATGTGCTCTGTGCTCCTTTCTGGGGGTCAGACAATGGCTGGGAGCTTATGTTCCCGGGGATGCTAGATTTCTCCCACCATGTCAGTGTCTGCTGAGGTGTTGTCAAGTGGGAAAACTTGCTCATAGCAACCAATCACAGCTCAGCTTCTTTTGAACAGCTCTGGTGAAATTAAAGATGCTTTGCGATTGTTTGGGGATACACACACACACATACATACATTCAGTTTTATATATAGAGATATGGGTATGCTATGCGTATATACCCAAATGACTTGAACACTGTCGATCATGGTTGTTTAACAGCCTGAACTCAGCTCATGTAAATGAAACCTAAATGTTTCTATGTGATGATGCAATATGTAAGCATTTGGGGCTCCACTTTGTATAAAACCAGCACTGCCTATATGTGCACTTAACATATAATTGTGACATATTAAAAGTAATAACTTCTGCTACATACTGCCTTTATTCACTTTTCCCATGAAGTAGTTAATATTGTATTGAAAACTGCTGAGCTAGAGAATGATTGAAAGCACACAATGAAATGTTATTGTAGTGGAGACTCTAAATGGACGAAGTATGGTTGAGTCACAAAATTCTGCCCCCACTCTCCACTCCTCTGCAAATACTTGTTGGATTTTACAGTGAATTATATTATGTTCAGTCGGCTCTGTTGTAAATACATAGGTTCACTTTAACTAGTTCCTATCACGTTTCGCATGCAGTCCAATCTGTGCACAGAGTGGTGTAGAGAAGAAGCTGAGCAGAATGAGAATTCAGTATAACTTGTATTTTATCCATTGAGTTCCCTGGTGTTTGCATGAGTCCAGTAGGCGGTCCTGCTCAATGACTGACAACTATCTGCATGGACAGTCATAAAGAAAGGCTGTCAATCATTGAATAGGACCGCCCATTGGACTCATCTGTATACACCCACCAGGGATTTCAATAAATACAAGTTACACAGCTCCTCTGTTCTACGACATCCTGTCTGCAGATCAGATACCATTTTCAACATTTCAGGTTTCCTATCTTCTTCACGGTATAGTGCTTCCATTCAGGAATGCCACTATTGCTCAATTTAAAAAAAATGTATAGACCCAGGGCCCCATTCTTTAATACTGCCATTTGCATGCCATTCTTATTGAAAGGAAAACTGGAGTTAGGTACACTTAATTGATCAAAAACTGTACTGGAGTATGTTTCTGTCAAATTATATGCCACTAAAGAAGCATAAGTTTTGGTTAATTAGATGGGCAGGCTTTTTCCTGCCCAGTTCCTGCGTCACCCATCTTGGTGAAGCTGGCTGGGACTGGCAGAAAAACATCAAAATTCGCAACATAATACCACACCTTAGAGTTTTTTGCAATATTTGAAGATATTTTATGTCAGAAAACTGGTGAGAACACCTTCATGAATCAGGCCCCTAGTCCTTGTGCCATAACGGTTCCACTACCTGACTTCTCATACTAAAGCAAGGGTCCCCATCTTTAGCTCATGGACACGTTTTGAGGCTTGAAGTTGTCTGTTAGCTTGGTGTGTTAGCACCAGGTTTAGCAAAGAACTATGAAGAGAAGGTCGCCGGATGGTGGTCTTTGTGAGTATCTCTTCGAAGAGCAGATCTGGATGCTCTTATACTGGTAGTGGAAAGGGGGTTACAGGATAATACTGTGAGTTATTGGGTTGTTTGAAGTTGGATGCAATTACGTGGTGACTCTGCTTGATGCAAGGATACTGAATGAGGGGAAGGTAGGAACCCCTTGATGTAAGAATATTGCCTATAAGGGAGCACAAGATTTTGGTGTGCTTTCTGTGGGAGTGCTTTGCCTGTCATTATACCAAAAATAGGGGCCTCTAGATGTTAATACTGTGGGCCTCTGGATGTGACTTGCAATCAGCTCTTAAAGGGAATCTGTCACCCCTTTTTTGGCATATAAGCTGCCGCCACCGCCATCAGGGGCTTATCTACAGTATTCTGTAATGCTGTAAATAAGCCCCCGATGTAACCTGAAAGATAAGAAAAACGAGTTATATTATACTCACCCGGGGGCGGTCCGGCGCCTCCCATCTTCTAGCGATGACACCCTCTTTGCTTCGGGAAAGGTCAGAGAGGTCCGGCGCCTGCGCACTTAAGTACTCTGCTCTGCTCTCAACTGGGCAGAGACGTACACCTGCGCAGGGACGCAAAGAGGACGTCACCACTAGAAGATGGGAGGTGCCAGACCGGACTGCGACATTCATCGGACCCGGACCATCCCTGGGTGAGTATAATATAACTCGTTTTTCTTATCTTTCAGTTACATCGGGGGTTTATCTACAGCATTACAGAATCTCAGGGGAAAAAATAGGTGACAGATTCCCTTTAAGGCTATGTGCACACGTAGCGTTTTAAAACGCTTACTAAAAACCGGACTCCTTCCCAGAAATCGCGCGTTTTTTTCCGCGCGATTTCACCGCGATTATGATCGCGATTTTGCCGCGATTTTCGCGTGCGATATTCAAGCACTTTCCAAGCGATTTGAAGCATCGCTTGGAAAGTGATTGACAGGTTGGTCACACTCGTCAAACATAGTGTTTGACAAGTGTGACCAGGTTTTTACTATTGAGGCAGCCTATGCTGCGTCATACATTGCTGCTGCGTCACAAAGTCGGTGACGCTTTAACGATATCGCTAGCAATATCGCTTAGTGTGACGGGGCCTTAAAATACATCAGGAGAGTGCAGTCTGATTGTAATATCTACTATCTCCATCGGATAAAAGACCCTATTGGCACTTTTCTCTCCTACAGTGTTATTTTAAACGCGTTAGACTTTCAAAGACGCCAAGCACTTAAAAGAACATGTACATTCTTCTGGAATTTTCTGCTAAGAAAGAGGCCTTCCTGAGGCTTTTGGTTTCATTGTTTATTGGATTAAAAAAAAAAATACAAAAAAACACCCATACGACTGTGAGAAATGGTAAAAAAATAGTGGCTGAATAAAAGGTTAAAAAAGCTCCCAGAATATGACCAAAAGTTTCTAAAATAATAAAAAGAAACCTTTAGTTTAGTAAAACTACAGAGAAAGGGGGGAATTTCTGTATAGTCTTCTGCTTGAAATATGGATGTTTTTGACTGCTGGAAAAAGACAGTGCGAACATACCCTAAGGCCTCATACTCACTGGCGATAAAATCGGACGATTGCACTCTGACCCATGTTAGTGAATGGGTGACATCTCACTTGTGATTTTTTTTCTCAGCCAAAATCGGTCTGAGAAAAAAATCGCAGCATGCTGCGTTTCGCAGCGATTTTCGCCAATAGAAGTCAATGGGTGCGATTAAAAAACGGACCAAAAACGGACCAACCGGTTTCCATCCGTTTTTAACGGATACATCACCATTCTGTGGTATAGAACACTCTAAATGGTCCTGTAAATGACTGTAGAAAAAGAGTGGCTGGGAAAAAAAAACAGATGAAAAACGGATGGAAAAATAAAAAATCGCGCAGAAATCGCACGACACTGGCATAACACTCCACCCTTTTTTCCAGTCCAGAAATCGGACCTTTTTTAATCGCCAATAGGTATGAGGCCTATAAGTGACAATGTTTTTTAAACGTGATTTAACGAATACCCACACTTTTGTTTATATAATGTTGACCAGCAGTGAAAAATAAACAAAAGTGTAAATGCTCTTAATGTAAAGGTACTGTCACACTTAGCGATGTACTAGCGATCCTGACCAGCGATATGACACGGTCAGGATCGCTGGTATATCGCTAAGTGGTCGCTAGTGAGCTGCCACACAGGCAGATCTCACTAGCGACATCGCTGGGGACGGGGATCGCTACTTACCTGTCACACCAGGCGATCCTGCGTCCTCCCGCCCGGCTCCACGCGTCGCTCGTTGTCACAGCAGGGAGCCCCAGCAGGAAGCTGACGACGAGAAACAGTCCTGAACGTTCTCGCGCGATCAGCGATAACCAGCGGGGGAGCAGTTGGAGGTAAGTATCAGACATAGCGATATCGCTAGCAATATCGCTATAACGTCAATAGTTATAGCGATATTGCTAGCGATATCTCTTAGTGTGCCATACCCTTAAAATGTTACAAAAGCACGCTGATGAAGAGTTGTATGCCCTCATCCAGTCTAAATATATATCTAATATATAAAGCTGAATGTGTGTGTTTGTATGTATGTGTGTGTGTGTGTGTATATGTCCGGGATTGGCATCTGCACCATCGCAGCTACAGCCACAAAATTTTGCATTCACACGTCTGGACCCCGAGAGCATCATAGGCTATGTTGTGCGGCAAAATTTTTACCTCGTGCGTTCCAATTCACCAATTTGGCCTATTATTCTTATCATTTCTATGGTGTTATCGTCCTTCTGTAAAACTAGAAATAACACAATTTATTACCGTGCCAACACAGACCACCCTCTGACACAGACTGCAGGGGGAGCCCAGTATCACACAGGATAGGATTAGATACACGGCTCAGCAGTCAGTATCACACAGGATAGGATTAGATACACAGCTCAGCAGTCAGTATCACACAGGAGAGGATTAGACACATGGCTCAGCAGTCAGTATCACACAGGATAGGATTAGATACACGGCTCAGCAGTCAGTAACACACATGATAGGATAAGGTACACGGCTCAGCAGTCAGTATCACACAGGATAGGGTTAGATACACGGCTCAGCAGACTGTATCACACAGGATATGATTAGATACACAGCTCAGCAGTCAGTATCACACAGGAGAGGATTAGACACATGGCTCAGCAGTCAGTATCACACAGGATAGGATTAGATACACAGCTTAGCAGTCAGTATCACACAGGATAGAATTAGATACACAGCTCAGCAGTCAGTATCACACAGGATAGGAATAGATACACGACTCAGCAGACAGTATCACACAGGATAGGATTAGATACACAGCTCAGCACACAGTATCACACAGAATAGGATTAGATACACGGCTCAGCAGTCAGTATCACACAGGATAGGATTAGATACACGGCTCAGCAGTCAGTATCACACAGGAGAGGATTAAAGCAAAAAAGGAAGCACACTGTAGCGCCAAACCTTGCAAACATGAAAAATGAATAATGAATTGCATTACTGCATTAGAAGTATGAAAAATTGAGAAAGTTTAGCGCATAGATTGGCCAAGTTATGTGTACCTGGAAGCCACGTTAAGGCATTTATCATTTTCCAGGTCCCTATTCTATGCCAATCCTCACTAAGACTGTAGTCTCCATCTGAATGGGAGCCTATGAAAAATCCTCTGTTAGGACTGAAGTCTATATCTCTGTGGAGGGGAAATGGACCTGGTTTGATTAAAAACGCCTGCAGCTAACAGGTGGAGTGCTCAGTCAGAAGGTAGATGAATACAAATTTCAAAAACTGACCGTCACATTCAAGCATAAGCATAGTGTGAACAGGTGCTTAACCAAGAGTCACCAACTCATATACATTCAAGCAAAAAAGGAAGCACACTGTAGCGCCAAACCATGCAAACATGAAAAGTGAATTGCATTACTGCATTAGAAGTATGAAAAATTGAGAAAGTTTAGCGCATAGAATGGCCAAGTTATGTGTACCTGGAAGCCACGTTAAGGCATTTCTCGTTTTCCAGGTCCCTATTCTATGCCAATCCTCACTAAGACTGTAGTCTCCATCTGAATGGGAGCCTATGAAAAATCCTCTGTTAGGACTGAAGTCTATATCTCTGTGGAGGGGAAATGGACCTGGTTTGATTAAAAACGTCTGCAGCTAACAGGTGGAGTGCTCAGTCAGAAGGTAGATGAATACAAATTTTTCATGTTTGCATGGTTTGGCGCTGCAGTGTGCTTCCTTTTTTGCTTGAATGTATATGAGTTGGTGACTCTAGGTTAAGCACCTGTTCACACTATGCTTACAGTTGTGGCCAAAAGTATTGACACCCTGCAATTTTGTCAGATAAATTCTCAGTTTCTTCCTGAAAATGATTGCAAACACAAATTCTTTGGTATTATTATCTTCATTTAATTTGTCTTAAATGAAAAAACACAAAAAGAATTGTCCTAAAGCCAAATTGGATATAATTCCACACCAAACATAAAAGAGGGTGGACAAAAGTATTGGCACTGTTCGAAAAATCATGTGATGCTTCTCTAATTTGTGTAATTAACAGCACCTGTAACTTACCTGTGGCACCTAACAGGTGTTGGCAATAACTAAATCACACTCACAGCCAGTTGACATGGATTAAAGTTGACTCAACCTCTGTCCTGTGTCCTTGTGTGTACCACATTGAGCATGGAGAAAAGAAAGAAGACCAAAGAACTATCTGAGGACTTGAGAAACCAAATTGTGAGGAAGCATGAGCAATCTCAAGGCTACAAGTCCATCTCCAAAGACCTGAATGTTCCTGTGTCTACCGTGCGCAGTGTCATCAAGAAGTTTAAAGCCCATGGCACTGTGGCTAACCTCCCTAGATGTGGACGGAAAAGAAAAATTGACAAGAGATTTCAATGCAAGATTGTGCGGATGTTGGATAAAGAACCTCGACTAACATCCAAACAAGTTCAAGCTGCCCTGCAGTCCGAGGGTACAACAGTGTCAACCCGTGCTATCCATCGGCGTCTGAATGAAAAAGGACTGTAAGGTAGGAGACCCAGGAAGACACCACTTCTTACCCAGAGACATAAAAAAGCCAGGCTGGAGTTTGCCAAAACTTACCTGAAAAAGCCTAAAACGTTTTGGAAGAATGTTCTCTGGTCAGATGAGACAAAAGTAGAGCTTTTTGGGCAAAGGCATCAACATAGAGTTTACAGGAGAAAAAAAGAGGCATTCAAAGAAAAAAACACGGTCCCTACAGTCAAACATGGCGGAGGTTCCCTGATGTTTTGGGGTTGCTTTGCTGCCTCTGGCACTGGACTGCTTGACCGTGTGCATGGCATTATGAAGTCTGAAGACTACCAACAAATTTTGCAGCATAATGTAGGGCCCAGTGTGAGAAAGCTGGGTCTCCCTCCGAGGTCATGGATCTTCCAGCAGGACAATGACCCAAAACACACTTCAAAAAGCACTAGAAAATGGTTTGAGAGAAAGCACAGGAGACTTCTAAGGTGGCCAGCAATGAGTCCAGACCTGAATCCCATAGAACACCTGTGGAGAGATCTAAAAATGGCAGTTTGGAGAAGGCACCCTTCAAATATCAGGGACCTGGAGCAGTTTGCCAAAGTAGAATGGTCTAAAATTCCAGCAGAGCATTGTAAGAAACTCATTGATGGTTACCAGAAGCGGTTGGTCGCAGTTATTTTGGCTAAAGGTTGTGCAACCAAGTATTAAGCTGAGGGTGCCAATACGTTTGTCTGGCCCATTTTGGAGTTTTGTGTGAAATGATAAATGTTTTGCTTTTTGCTTCATTCTCTTTTGTGTTTTTTTATTTAAGACAAATTAAATGAAAATAATAATACCAAAGAATTTGTGTTTGCAATCATTTTCAGGAAGAAACTGAGTATTATCTGACAGAATTACAGGGGTGTCAATATTTTTGGCCACAACTGTATGCTTGGATGTGACGGTCAGTTTTTGAAACAGGAGAGGATTAGACACATGACTCAGCAGTCAGTTTCACACAGGATAGGATTAGATACACAGCTTAGCAGTCAGTATCACACAGGATAGGGTTAGATACACAGCTCAGCAGACGGTATAACACAGGATAGGATTAGATACACTGCTCAGCAGTCAGTATCACACAGGATAGGATTAGATACACTGCTCAGCAGTCAGTATCACACAGGATAGGATTACATGCATGGCTCAGCAGTCAGTATCACACAGGATAGGATTAGACACATGGCTCTGTAGTCAGTATCACACAGGACAGGATTAGATACACGGCTCAGCAGACAGTATCACACAGGAGGATTAGGTACACAGCTCAGCAGACATTATCACACAGGAAAGGGTTTGATACACAGCTCAGAAACAGGATGTGCCAAAGGAGAGGACATTTCCATTCCAAGAATTCTACTCATTCCATCTGATTTGTTTTTTTATTTTAAACGCCTCCAGTTTCCAGTTCAACTGCTATTTGCAATGTCCATTAACAATGCTCAGGGACAGTCCTTGAAAGTAGTAGGGATCGATTTGCAATCTCCGTGCTTTTCTCATGGACAACTTTACGTGGTCTGTTCAAGAGTTGGAATTGCCAAAAATCTGTTCATCTTTGAACCAAAAGGAAAAACCAAAAATCTTGAATTAGTTGAAAATAAAATACTATCAATACTTGGGTAATCGTTTAGTTAATTTGTGTTGCAAATCTGTAGTGCTGAATATATGATGTGAAATGTTTTTATTTGCAATATAATCATTATAATTTGTTATAACTAACCACAGTTGGTTACTATGCCCAGGCAACGCCGGGCTCTTCAGCTAGTATATATATATATATATATATATGTAATGTATTCTAAGTGTGGTTATATACTCACCAATATCTGTCTTTCCCAGTTTCCAGGGCTTCTCAGGTCCTCTTCTCACTCACATGACTGAAATTCCGACTTGCCGGATCCACCTGGGGTTTGCTTGAGCTGGAAGTTGCTTTTACTATATAAGGAGCCTTATTCTTATGCTTCATATACTTACATTGAAAAGGTGACTTCTGATTCACACATAAACCCCAGTGTGATCTGAGAAGCAGTATTACAGTCACGTGAGTGAGAGGACTAGATTAGTGAGCATATTAATACACTTACACTACGTTACATAATACATATTCATTTGGACAGGTTGAACACATAAAGCTCTTCATTGGAGTGCTTCAATAACATTTTACATTAATAGAATTTACTTTTATGTTTCACCGATGGGCAAGATTATGTAAAAAAAAAGTGTAGATACTCTCTAAGGTCCCATACATGTTAGACTAACATTGGCCAAACCCGCTGACATCACCACCAGGTTTGGCCAACAGTCTAAGGCTAGTTTCACACTAGTTTCCTGGAGCTGCGTCGGGCTGCGTACGGCCGCCGCTAAGCTCCGCCCCCTGGCGGCGCCTCCTCCGGTCAGCTCCGCCTATGGGCGCATGCGACCTGCGTACCCTATCTTTAGCATTCAGTACACAGGTATGCGTTTGCCGGTGCATGCGTCCTTTTGAGAGTGCGCTGATCGCACCAAAATGCAACAGGGTGCGTTTGGCGCACCGTCAAAAGCATACCTGCGCACAGCCTGCGTACCCAATGCTAAAGATAGGGTACGCAGGTCACAAGCAGCGTCATGCGCCCATAGGCGGAGCGGACCAGAGGAGGCGTGGCAGGGGGCGGAGCTTAGTGGCGGCCATGCGCAGCCCGACGCAGCTCCAGGAAACGCTAGTGTGAAACTAGCCTAATGTGTGTGGGGCACCCTGACAAATTATGGAGGAGATAAGGCTCTGACATGTCCAACTGCAGAATACCAATCCTTTTGTTCTCTAAGAGATAAACTGCTGCTAGATGTGTCTGTCAGCGGGTCTCATAGTGAATACAGGAGGTCTCGGCAGAGGGAGAAACGGGGGAGATAGATGATCGGCCAAACCATTATTCTGCTGACAGCTATCTAAAGTGTAGTGGGAGGTTTATCCAAGTAAAGGGGGTTTTACACATAGCGATATCGCTAGCAATATCGCTAAAGCATCACCGATTTGGTGACGCAGCAGCGATATCACTAGCGATATCGCTATGTGTGATACTTACCTCCGACCGGCTCCCCCGCTGTCTGTCGCTGATCGCGTGAGATCGCGCAGCTCCGTTTCTCGTCGAGCACTTCCTGCTGGCACCGATGAGCGACGCGTGGACGCGGGCGGGAGGACCTCAGGATCGCCTCGTCTGAAAGGTAAGTAACGACCGCTGTATCGCTGCTGCATCACTGTGAGAGCAGCTCACTAGTGACCATTTAGTGATGCACCAGCGATCCTGACCCGGTCGTATCGTGGTCAGGATCACTGGTGCATCACTAAATGTAAAGGGGCCTTAAGGCTACACATGGATCATTTCTCATGCAGGCTTATACAAGATGTTAGCAGGATCTGAATACATCAAGACAACAAGGAACCACATTTAATCGGATAAGATTTAGAAAATAAGATTTCTGAATCTGCAAACAATGGAAAGTGGTTATGTAAATGAATTGAGTTAATGCTATTATACTAACAGGCTTATCCTTGTAGCTGACAGACGAAGATCCTGTTGGACTCAGCACTAAAGCTGCCATATAAAGGAATTATCTTAAAGTATTCATTATTTTAAAAATGCATGTTTAAGGACAGAGGGATGAAATACACATCAGTGCAGGATACAGGGCAATTTCATTGTTACTGGAATGCATATGCCATTAGAGAGAACATTGTCGTCTGCGTTTTGCCGAGTTCTTAAACCACCTTACAGCTCAGTATTAAACCTTCACAATCGAGGGGCTCACTGTATGGCAGACAGTGGGGGATTTTGCATTAGGCACAAGTGGCTCTGCAGGGATGAAGACCAGGGCTTTTAGGTCAAGGACAGTTCATGTGGCATAAGATCACGACGTAGCAAATACTTAACATTACATAAACAGGCTGCATTGGAGTTTAAGTATTCCGCTGAGATCAGAAATTTGTAACATATCCTATCTCAACTTTTGATTATAAAAATAACAATTCAAGAGGATAGGGATTTAAATGAATCAAACTGTGTGATCCCAGTTGCAAGTAGTCTGGAAATTAGGTACACAGTGCCCTGAGGCACCATTGCATCTGTGATGTTGTGACTGAACAAAGGAATAAAAGTTTCTAGATGCCAGTGATAGAGTAATCGCTAGGCCCAGATAGAGAAATGTGCTGTGAGGGACCGCCAGGGCTGTAGTCATGACCAAGGCTGGTTGTGTATTCATGCTCTGGGTTCCTGTCACATAAAAAGAATGTCCATTACTCAGCATACCTGTGGCTTCACTTTCTGCACCGTCGGGGTCTCCTCTTAGCAGCTGGAAGCTTCCGCTGTCTGATGTTGCATAAATTGAGACACAGTCCATTTCAACTTTTAAACGCATAACTTTACTGTTCTTCATACACAGCGCATCCATATTCATTTTTACATCAGATTTCGTATAGTGCTTCTTTTCTTTTTTCCCTGTACCTTTCTCCTGGTTATTCAGCACGTTCCCGGGTCAGACAGTATCATACGGTTCCTCTGCGTCCTCCCTGTTCAGAATCTCTGTGCTTGGGGGTTCCTTCAGCTGTTTTGCCCTGGATCTGAGGGCATCAGCCCATGCAATGATCTGCCACATGATGAGCGACCTGCCCGTCTAAACTGCTGTGTCTTTTCCTGTAGTTGCAGTTCCCACTACTGCTGTCACTGCTACCTCTGCTGTTGCACTGACCCACTGATACTGGATGGCTGGGCTGCTTCTTCTTAAACATTACATGATCACAATTGTGCCCGTGCTATAGAGCCCACCCAAGCTACTGGGTGCCCTGGCCCCAACTGAATATAATCAGGAAGTCCTCCTGTCTTAACCACAGTGACCCCTCCTATATTAACTATGTACAAACAATGATCTCTGTGCCCCATCTAGTGGCCAGAGAGGAACACTGCACTTTCCCTATAATAAAACAATATATAATGTGCATCAGTAGCTAGAATACTATACATATGCACACTTGTTACACATAATATATTATACATAGTTGCATCAATCAGAAGTAAAACATTGCATTAAACACAAATATATATTATAACGTATGATACCGGGCCGAGCAAGAAACGCAAGGACATAATGTACAGTGCTAGCTAGAGACCGAGTGTGGTGACACTGATCAGAAGTGGCAGAAGAGAGCACATAAATGGAGAAGTCTTGTCACCAATCTGGTGCAGACTTACTGAGTTTGCTGAAGGTGTGTGCAGCATTTAGACCACAGCCTAGGAACCAATGGCAAGCTTACGGTATCTCTCTGTAGAAAATCATGGGAGACTGGACGGGTGTGTTGAACAGAAGGCTGAAAGTCATGATGTGGACTTTGTGGAGCTGAGAAGGTTGTCAGAGAGTGAACAAACTTTGGAAAGAGAAGCAGCATGGCTGCTTTGTCAATCTCTGGATCACAGAATGGTGATTTTTGAAAGAACATAAAGGACAGAATACATGAGAATAATGGTCTCAGATAGACAGGACCTTTGTAACATTTGAATGTGGACTCACTGTGCCACAGTCAGGGGAGAGTTTGGAGGGGTATAACTAAGCACCCACCTGGTTCTTCACTAGAGCCCCTGAAGGAGTGGTTAGACTTGAACCCAGGTGGACAGGAACTGTTAAGAGGAGAAAAGGACCAAGTTCAGACAGGAACAGATTCAGGAGAAACTAGATCACTGGCAGGAGAGGTGCAGGTGCGAATAGATTAGGAACCTCAGATGTGGACAGACAGGGTACCGCACGTGCGGACAGACAGGGAACCACAGGTGCGGACTGGTACGGAACCGCAGGTGCAGTCTGGTACAGAACCACAGGTGCAAACTGGAACAGAACCACAGGTGTAGACTGAAACAGAACCACAAGAGCAGACTGGAACAGAACCACAAGAGCAGACTGGAACAGAACCACAGGTGCAGACTGGTACAGAAAAGCAGGTGTGGATAGGCAGGGAACCACAGGTGCGGACTGATACTGAACCGCAGGTGCAGTCTGGTACAGAACCACAGGTGCAAGCTCGTACAGAACCACACGTGCAGACTGGTACAGAACCACAAGTGCAGACTGGTACAGAACCACAAGTGCAGACTGGTACAGAACCACAAGTGCAGACTGGTACAGAACCACAAGTGCAGACTGGTACAGAACCACAAGTGCAGACTGGTACAGAACCGCAGGTGTGGAAAGGCAGAGAACCGCAAGTACAGACAGGCAGGGAACCGCAGTTGCGGACTGGTACGGAGCCACAGGTGTAAACAGGCAAGGAATCGCAGGTGCAGACAGGCAAGGTACCGCAGGTGCAGACAGGTGTGGAACCGCAGGTGCAGACAGGTATGGAACTGCAGGTGCAGGCAAGCTCTGGATCAGGTTCAAGTTAAAACTAGACCAGAACAGTGAAACATTCAGGATCAGACAGAGGGAGCTCAGACAAAGGTTGCAGATTAATGTTACTTGAGACACAGCAGATAAATGAAAAGGTACTGCATTAGACACACTATGTTTAGAGGTAAGTACTGATTCAAAAACTGCAGGATGAAGATCTTGATTTTAGACACTAGATTTAGAAACAGGTACTGATTCAGACACAGCAGATGTAAAAGTATATACTGATTCAGACACTTCAGGTTTAGCGATAGGTACCGATTCAGACACTGCAGGTTTAGAGATATGTACCGATTCAGACACGGCAGGTTTATAGATAGGTACCGATTCAGACATGGCAGGTTTATGGATAGGTACTGATTCAGATACAGTAGTTTTAGCAATAGGTACTAATTCAGGCACGGCAGGTTTAGAGATAGGTACCGATTCAGATACGGTAGGTTTAGCAATAGGTACCGGTTCAGATTTAGAGATAGGTACCGATTCAGACACGGCAGGTTTAGAGATAGGTACAGATTCAGACTCGGCAGGATGAGATAGGTACTGATTCAGATAAGGTAGTTTTAGCAATAAGTACCGATTCAGGCACAGCAGGTTTAGAGATAGGTACTGATTCAGAAACGGTAGGTTTAGTAATACGTTTGGAATCAGAATTGGGGATAGCTACCGATTCAGACACGGCAGGTTTGGAGATAGGTACTGATTCAGACACGGCAGGTTTAGAGATAGGTACTGATTTAGATACGGTAGTTTTAGTGATAGGTACTGGTTCAGACACTGCAGGTTTAGCAATAGTATGGATTCAGAGACGTCAGGTTTAGAGATAGGTACTGGTTCAGACACTGCAGGTTTAGCAATAGGTACTCATTACGACACAGCAGGTTTTGGGATAGATCCTGATTCAGATACAACAGGTTCAGGTATAGGTCCTTATTCAGACACAACAGGATCATGTTTCAGACCCTGGTCATATAGGCCCAGGCAAGATAAGATACAAGGTACATGTTTAGAATTCAGGCCTAGGCCAGACAGACCCAGGGAGGGTTCGGGTACAAACAGGACCTGAAACGGACTTAGCAGCTTAAAGCCAAGGTAGATACTAAAGTCCTAGATGTTGAACAGGTCCCTCCCTATAGTGGAAGGTGCGTTAAATACCTGATGCCTCACAGCTTTTGGCTGTGGACATTTCACTAGGCGCGTTGTCCTTAGACCTGCGAGGCATGTGCAGACACGGGGACCTGGGCGCTGCGGCTGATATCCGCAACAGGAGTGCGGTTGGGATGGTGAGCATGTGGGCGTCCCTGCTGGGGAGAGGAGGCACGCAGGGAAGCTGGTGTTACAGCCTTTAAGAAGGTATGAGACACAGAAACAGGGCCCTTAAGAGTGGTGTATGGATCCCTATGAAAAGCCCTAGAGAGCAAGGTTTGAGTGACAAATCGTGGCCAGATATACATCGGATCCTTTGTGGCCGTTTGAAGTAACATGTTGTCGGTGTGGACCCTGTGACACAAGCCTGAGCATGAAGATTACTCAAACTCTTCTGTGCTTCATAGTTCAATTTAATCTACAATTAAGATTTGGCAGGTGTGGTTAGTGAAGTTGAAGTGAACTTTTTTTTATCTGAGACAGCCATCTTGTAACCGCTCAAAAAAACCCCTATCTAAGGGGTTCTCTGAGAAATGTACTAAAATAAATAAATATACACATTTAAATGTTAAACAATGTTCTAAATACCATTGTATAGCCAAAAGGATTTTTTTCTGCTGAACTCTGTCAGAGTTCCAAGATGGCAACTGCCATCAATCACACCCCGTCCTAGATCACAGAGGACAAGCAGTATGAGTAAGGGTATGTTCCCACGGTCAGTAAACGCTGCGAGTAGGACGCTGCGCACATTCTTCTGTTCAGTCTACCCGACAGGACACTGAGTGGAGCCGACTATAGGACAAGATAAATGTCATGATCACGTGTGTCAGGACGCAGATGTTTCCGCAAGGCGAACCCATAACACACGTGACCCTGGATACACCGCCTCCAGTGGGGCGCATTTAAATAATAAAGCGTGCCGGTGGATACGCCGCCTCCACCTGGCGAATTTGGGAATTACACGTTATACATAAAATCTGGAAACCCCGCCTCCAGTAAGGCAAATTTAAATAATAAAGGGGGAACCTGGGAAACATTAACAGTGGTGGGCCCTGCGATAGGGAAAAGGGAATTGGAGACCTCCTGAGCTCCCCTGAGCCAGTGTCCCTGCACTTCTGACATTCCCTATGGCGGTTTCGCACCGGGCGCCGCACGCGTACCTCAACGCCCTAGCTCGCCCTGACCCTAAACCCTCACTAGGGAATAGGTCGGTGCGGAAACTAATCCCACCACTGCACTAATAACACACATGAGGGAAAGAGACAATACAGGGGGACACCACTTAGCTTTATGCTCTGTGCTTATGCTCCTGCAACAGAGCCCTCCACCTGCGTGCGTCTTCTCCTCCACCCGGATCCATCACCATAACAGGATCCTGCACCATAGTGCTGCCTAGGAGCAGAGTCCACCACCAGTTGCTGCAGCTTAATAACAGAGTCCCAAGGATGAGTTCAGCTTCTGCCACAAAGTCAAGCATGCTTGAGTCCAGCTCAGCAGCCAAGTCCCAAATGGTGAGTGCCACTCTCCATAGTAGCCACTCCACCAGACCATGCAGACACTTCCCGCTGACACCATCACTGCGACTCCACCACGCCATGCCAGCCCTTCGTCCAGACACCATCGCTGACACACGTCCCCCCTGGCTAAGCTGCGCAGGACTCCTCCTCAGCTCCATCCTTTCACCAGGCTCTCACAAACTCAGAATAAATGAATCAGTGAATATCACCAGCACTGAGTGAACACCCTGAGACCCATTTATAGAGTCCAACACCTGAATTATAATTAAGTGCATATTAACCTAAAACTAAAGCTAAGGTGCGATACCACTCACCACCACCGGGGACAGTCAAAACACCTTTGAACTTAACCAAAGTAAAAAAAGTTCACTTTGTGCTTTTAATACCGCCAGATCCAACACTGGATCATGACAATAAACGTCTTTCTTTAGCTGACTGAGAATGAACATCGATCTCAGACACCATGAGAGTATTACTGCACCTGTCTTGTGCTTCATACAGGCCGGCCTACTGCTTGTCCAGACAGAGTGCAGTAGACAAAGAATACGTTTTTGTTAAAAAAAGGTATTTAAAAATATTTTTATTATTTAAATTTATAATATTTATTTTCATACATTTCTTGGTGAACCCCTTCACTATATATATGATGTATATTTATGTCATATGTTATGCCCGTCTTTGATGCAGGCGCACACACTGAGCCCGCATCTTTCCCCACATATGATGACTGATTTGATGATGACTGATGGTTCACCTATGGCTGTTAACTAGTTAAATCCCACTATCACTGACAGGGGGATTTAACACGCATCATTCATCCTGCCCATGTCACGTGATTGTGTGTCGCCGACGAGTTGTCTGCAGAAGAAAACAAAGTGGGTGCAGGAGGAACCAAAGGCAGAAACAAAAAACTAAATGTATAGGGGTGTTGTATATTACAATACAAAACAGATTAGCTTAAAAAGCCATTTTGGATTTCGGGGTCGGACAACCTCTTTAAATATTAACCTTTTGCATTGACCGACTTAACTATAGATTTTCAATAATAAAATTAATGATGAAAAATACAAATTGCCTATTAATTGTGCACACAGTGTATGATCATTAAGTACTTAAAAGTTAGACTTAAGGCCCTGTCTCACATAGCGAGATCGCTAGCGATCTCGTTACGTGTGACACTTAGCAGCGACCAGGCCCCTGCTGCGATGTCGATCGTGCTCGAATGTACTGGGTCATTTTTTGATCGCTGGTGTCCCGCTAGCCAGCGCGCATCGCTGTATTTGACACCAACGAGCGACCTCGTTAGCGACTCAGAAATCATGGACGCAGGCGGGAGTCGTCAGAATCGCTGCTGTGTGACAAGGTACAAACGACCGCCGAGGTCGTTATACGGATCGCTGCTGCGTTGTTGGGTAAATCTGACTGTTTGACAGCTTACTAGCGACGATTTAGCGACGCACCAGCGATCCTTACCAGGTCGTATAGTTGTCGGGATCGCTGGTGCGTCGCTAAGTGTAACGGTACCCTTAGTCTGTTTATTGTAGTTAAAGTACATGTATTGTGTCCTGAAATGACAAGAAGTTAAATTCTAAACAAAAAGTCTTAGTGACCAGTGAGAAAATATCCAACTTTTATTTGTCAAACAGATTTTGATTTGTGAAAAAAGTCAATGCCACCCCCCTAAAGAAAAAAAAAATTAAACTCATAAATTTGATTTAGAACCTTGCCCCCTTGTCTTATACTTAACTGCCAACGTCTTCATCTTTTATTGGCGCTGCTCTGATCCCGCAGCTCCATCTGATGACTACAACTTCTGACTGGTCGGAAGTCAGAGGTAACGGTCACAAGCTCTCAATGTCAGTCTATGAGAGCAAGTACGAGGCTCTCCTAAACTTGCATTGAAAAGTGACCTGTGATTTGCTCCAGCAGTCACTGGAATGGTCTGGCATGTCACAAACCACTGGAGATTGATAAGAGCAGAAATAGAAGATGAAGATGACGAGCGGGTAAGTATATGACTATGGGCAGGGTCCAGAGATTAGGCCTGTTTCACACATACGTTTTATGTGTCCGCCAAACGGATCCGTTTCCGTTTTTTGACGGAAACGGATGCAAACGCATCCGTTTTTTTAAAAAAACGGATCAGTTTTTTGACGGATCCGCGGTAACCGCTAATGAAAGTCTATGGGACACAAAAAACGGATCCTGCAAAAAAATGGCGGATCCGTTTTTTAACGGAAACCAACGGATTTGAAAAAACGGAAGTGTGATCCAGGCCTTAGAAGCAACACGCCAGCGCTGCAATAAAAAACTCCCCCACTGGAATGGTAATTTAAACAATGGGTCATTTTTTTGTTGCTGATAGTTTCCCTTTAACGCAATGAGAAAAAAAACAATGGCGTATCATATAAGACATTATACTGTGCAAACAACCAACAATGGGAAGTGAATCTTTTTGATTGTGCAGCAGCACATGCAACAATAGCTGACCGCACAGTACAAACTTCAGCAGCTCTTTAGAAAAACCTGAATCAGAACAGTTGTTCCATTTTGTTGAAAATCAAGTGTGTATAAAAACAGAGACGTCTTTAACCCCTTAATGTCCAATGATGGACACAGTCCGTCATTGGACGTCTCCCTGAGCATCGCCTATATGTAGCAGAGCTATGGCAGCTTCTAGTCTCCCATGGAGGTTATTGAAGAATGCCAAAAGTAAAAAAAAAAGGTTTTAAAAATATGAAAAAAATATAAAAGTTTAAATCACCCCCCTTTCAAAATAAAACAATAAAGAAAAAAAATCAAACATACACATATTACGTATCGCCGCGTTCGGAATCGCCCGATCCATCAATAAAAAAGGATTAACCCGATCGCTAAACGTGTAAAGAGAACAAAATCATGAACGCTAGTTTCTTGGTCGCTGTGACATTGCATTAAAATGGAATAACGGGCGATCAAAAGAACTTATCTGCACAAAAGTGGTATCATTAAAAACGTCAGCTTGGCGCACAAAAAATAAGCCCTCACCCAACCCGAGATCACGAAAAATGGAGACGCTACGAGTCTCGGAAGATGGCGCAATTATTTTTTTTTTAAACAAACTTTGGATTTTTTTTTCACCACTTAGATAAAAAAGAACCTAGACATGTTTGGTGTCAATGAACTCGTAATGACCTGGAGAATCATAATGGCAGGTCAGTTTTAGCATTTAGTGAACCTAGCAAAAAAGCCAAGCAAAAAACAAGTGTGGGACTGCACTTTTTTTTGCAATTTCACCGCACTTGGAATTTTTTTCCTGTTTTGTAGTACACAACTTGGTAAAACCAATGGTGTCGTTCAAAAGTACAACGCGTCTCGCAAAAAATAAGCCCTCACATGGCCATATTGATGGAAAAATAAAAAAGTTATGGCTATGGGAAGAAGGGGAGGGAAAAATGCAAAACCAAAAATACCCTTGGTCGATAAGGGGTTAATATATATATCCTTCCTCCATTATGACTCAGTCATGGTTTCAGCTGTTAAAAGCAAAACAAAAAACAATAATAATATGTAAAAAATATGAGTCTGGCCTAAGGCCGAGATCAATGGAAATAATGAAATTTGGCCGAAAGCATTACATCAACTTTTGTCCAGGAATCGTAAATCATGGCTGCAGCCTGTTGCCACAGATCCTGGACGCTAACGATGGAGAGGAGACATCACTGGGAATCAGCAATGAACCCGTGTGCTCTCCTAATGATGAGCTCTTATAGTGCCACTGCCGGTGACCCACTCTACGAGAGCAGCTGCCGTGACCTCTCTAGTGCCGGTCACCCGCTGACATCACGTCTGATATTTAGACTGCAGTTATGGAGCCAATTATAAGCTCATCTACTGGTATTAGATATATCCTACCGAAAGCAGATGTGTCACCCTCCAACATTAGTCTGTTTCAAATTACCCTGTAAAATCTCTTGACTCTGGCTTTATTACAGTTCTCAATCGAGCGGCCAGCTGTCATTGGCACAGTTGTCATTTTTTAAGTGAGGTAAAAACAATTATAGTTTATTTTTACCAATGTGGCCATCTACACCCATCAACACAAATGACCAAGGAGATCATTCACACTCTCAGTGAAAGCCCGTTTGTTGCTTCTTGCCAAGTGGATACAGACCTAGGAACCATCAATTCTTGACCGAGTACTAACTTTGTGTTCAGTGTCTGTTAAAAGTCTTCTTCAATTTCCTAGAAGCAGTGCTACTCTGTCCATGGGCTGCGTCTAGTTTTGTACCTCAGCTTTAGTCTGAATAAGGCTTACTGCCAAACGCAACAGCTACCAGTGGAATCTGCACAGAACACTAACTGGAGAACAGCAGCACCGGTATACACTGATCATATCGGCACAGGCCAGCTTCCTGGCTTAGCCTCACTCCCCTGGACTACAACTCCTAAACTAGATAATACATTAGTTCAGTAGGACAATGCAGGATGTGTATTTGGGAAAGTTATGAAATGTCTGTTCCGTTCCTGATCTAAGGCTCTCCACTATTAGTGGAGATGAATCTGTGCTGCACTTTATGGACATGCTCAGTAGTGACCTGTGGGGTCAGGGAAATTGAGGAGTCGGAGTCAGAGTTGGTAATTTGGCTTACCAACTCTACAGCCTGCCTGTGCTGCTGAACTCGCTGCTCAGGGGGTATGTCCGCCACTGGTATGAATGAAATAGCAATTATTCTGGAGAATAGTCACAGACAAAATGGAAACTAAAAATGAATGATTAAAAATTATAACTAACACACTATTCCCGCATTCACAGTGGTTTCTACTTGTGATGAAAACCACAAGGTATTGCCAGATTCATTCCATGACTGATACCACCAGGCCCCAACGACTTATAATATGGTCTGTCGGACTCTGCCGTAGTTTCCGTCATTTTCTCTGCATAAATCAGCTTTATACTTAGTCAAATCAATAACAAATGAGTAGTAATAACTATTAGAACTTGTATGTATGCCACAAAAATGAAGATTATATTCAATTATTCAATAGTTCTAAGCCAATATTCTGTCATCTCTCACTTATACCAAATCCCAGCAGTCATTATTTAAGCAGCTTTGCAGTGAGATTTCCAGCATGGACTAATACCACTAATAGCGGAGATCCTAAATCCCACACATATGAGATAGAACACTAGACTACCCCTGGTCTCTATGCTTAGTCATACAGCTGCTTGCTGTAGTTTTCATAAAATCACTGTTTTAACAGCAGGAAGTTAACACTAAAGGACTAGAAAACCTGCTGTTATATAGTCCTCCATCTTCCTGAGTCCGGTATAACTATACCCACACCACCACTGATCTCGCTGCTTTCTGCCTATGCATAGTGTACACAGAAACCTGCCAATCAGTGGTGTGGATGGGATTATACAGAGATCAAAATTCAGGGACCTTGTAGATCTGCACAGACAATACAGTGATTTTATCAAAACTGCAGAAAGCAGCTCAATAAGTGACACATCACTGGAATCATGGTCTCTGCCCCAACCTGATACTGCTCAGATGGGGCAGCAGAAACCTGGTGACCTAATTACTATGTCCCGCATTTGACCTGAGGCCAAAAGAGACATTATAATGTTTAACTATATTGTGTTTTCTTTTTAATGAGAAAGAAAAACGCCAACACCCAAATCTCGCTAAATGATAAATATTTTATTTGTCATCTCAGCACGGCCTGGTACATACCTCTCAGTGCAATCCATTACATTTCATTATGCCTTGGCTTTTCTACATGAAACGTCACAGAGATTTGTACATACACGGCTGGTGGACAGTAATTTAAAAATTCATTTCCTGTGTCATCAGTGCAAGAAAAACTAACAATAACATTACAGTACATAAATTCACAACAATATAACAGTTATCTCTGATTCATTCTTATGAAGGACGGTACAGTACAGGGTAGAAGTTATGTACATGCACACAAGTGCCTGTATCATCTATCCGGTGATGCATCTTGGTTTGCATACAGTTTGTTTTTTTTGCTGATTTTTCCTTGATTTCTAAAATAAATTTCAATTCCGCTGCTTTGACTACAGCTCCAGTAAACACGAAGCCCTGTCCTCATCCTATCTTATAACACTGATGGTAGAAATAATAACAAGTGACTGCAACAACAGATAGTAAAAAATAAAGGAACATATATAAACAAAGTAGGCAGTGCAAGAATAAAATAAAAACTAAAGGCAGCCCAGCACTGAGGAAAACAGAATTTTTTCTTCCTATGTTGGTTAATCTGCTGCTAACTTGATGTTGCAGGAAATAAAAACCATGGCATTTTCATCATCTCATACAGGCACGTCATATGTTCCATAATAGAAACACCACCAGATGTATGACGGAGCGAACATTCAGCTACTGCATGTAGTATTCCTTTTGTGATGTCCGTGTGGACCTGGCTGGTCACATACTGGGTTGTATGACTGATGGTTCATGCAAGATGGCGTCGGTTCTCCTTTCCCTCTGCTCAAGATTCCTGGTTTTCCTGCTCCTCGTGTAGATCGCTACTAGAAGGAGCTCGGGAGGCAGTCGGGGAATGTGAAGCCCATCTGGAAGGCAGGCGTCGGTTCGCTGGTCTCTCTGGTCTGGAAAAGCTAGGTTCTAAGGACGGAGCTAACGCAGCACAAGGCAGTTCCTTTGCAACATAAGATGAGGGAGACATAATGATAGTCATCATATAATCCGTAAAAGCGTGACAGCATTGTTCTGGGGTATTTAATACCTACGGGTGCTTCTCACAAAATTAGAATATCATCAAAAAGTTAATTTACCGGTATTTCAGTTCTTCAATACAAAAAGTGAAACTTGTATTATAAAGTCATTACAATCAGAATGATCTATTTCAAGTGTTTATTTCTGTTAATGTTGATGATTATGGCTTATAGTCAATGAAAACCCAAAAGTCATTATCTCAGTAAATTAGAATTAACAAAAAACACCTGCAAAGGCTTCCTAAGTGTTTAAAAAGGTTCCTTTAGTCTGTTTCAGTAGGTTCCGCAATCATGGGGAAGACTGCTGACTTGACAGATGTCCAGAAGGCAGGCACTGATACACTCCACAAGGAGGGTAAACCACAAAAGGTCATTGCTAAAGAAGCTGGCTGTTCACACAGTGCTGTAACCAAGCATATTAATGGAAAGTTGAGTGGAAGGAAAAAGTGTGGTAGAAAAAGGTGCATGAGCAACCGGAATAACCACAGCCTGAAAGGATTGTTAAGAAAAGGTCATTCAAAAATTTGGGGGAGATTCACAAGGAGTGGACTGCTGCTGGAGTCATTGCTTCAAGAGCCACCACACGCAGACGTATCCAGGACATGGGCTACAAGTGTCACATTCCTTGCGTCAAGCCACTCATGACCAATAGACAACACCAGAAATGTCTTACCTGGGGCAAAGGAGAACTCAGTGGTCCAAGGTATTGTTTTCAGATGAAAGTAAATTTTGCATTTCATTTGTAAATCAAGGTCCCAGAGTCTGGAGGAAGAGTGAAGAGGAACACAATCCAAGCTGCTTGAGGTCTCCTGTGAAGTTTCCACAATCAGTGATGGTTTTGGGAGCCATGTCATCCACTGTATTTTAACAAGACCAAAGTCAGCGTAGCCGTCTACCAGGAAATTATAGAGCACTTCATGCTTCCCTCTGCCGTCAAGATTTTTGGAGATGGCAATTTCATTCTCTAGCAGGACTTGGCACCTGTCCACACTGACAAAAGTACCAATACCTGGTTTACAAACAACAGTATCACTGTGCTTGATTTGCCAGCAAACTCGCCTGACCTTAACCACATAGAGAATCTATGGTGTATTGTCAAGAAGAAGATGAGAGACACCAGACCCAACAATGTAGACGAGCTGAAGGCTACTATCAAAGCAACCTGGGCTTCCATAACACCTCAGAAAAGCCACAGGTTGATCGCCTTCATGCCACGCCGCAATGATGCAGTAATTGATGCAAAAGGATCCCTGACCAAGTATTGAGTGCATGTACTGAACACACATTTTCAGTAGGCCATCAATTCAGATTTTAAAATCATTTTTCAAGCTGGTGTTACAAAGTATTCTAATTTAGTGAGATAATGACTTTTGGGTTTTCATTGGCTGTAAGCCATAATCATCAACAGAAATAAACACATGAAATAGATCACTCTGTTCGTAATGACTCTATATAATATGAGTTTCACTTTTAGCATTGAAGAACTAAAATAAATTAACTTTTTGAAGAGATTCTAATTTTGTGAGACGCACCTGTAAATAAACATATATACATACACAACTTATGAGCAAAAATATAAAAAAAAAATTGCCCATGTGTATTATGGTGGTAGAATAATATCTTGGAACAAAAAAATAATTTTTTTTTACACGTGTGCACAGCTTTTATTGTGTGAGAAATACCGTACTTGTAATATGAAATCTGAAGGAACCACACAAATTCCACATCTATTCTGCAAACCTAAAAGTGAGTACATATGCGCCAAGATCCAAAGAGAAATGAGACTGAACATTACTAATTGCTATGGATAGCTGTTACACATTTTTTATAAATCCCTAATGCGTCTCTTATGTATTGGTTTTGATGTTTGACAGATTTTGCATTTTGACTGCCCCTACTGCAGTATTGCACAAAGAAAAGTGATTTATTCTCAATGTGTAGTAAAATATAAATATTAAAAGTCATTTAATCTAATATATAAAGCTCAAGAATGTGTATGTATGCATGCATGTATGTATGTCCGGGATTGGCATCCGCACCGTCGCAGCTACAGCCACAAAATTTGACACAGTCACACGTCTGGACCCCGAGAGCGTCCTAGGCTATGTTGTGAGGTGAAATTTTAACCCCGCGCGTTCCAATTCACCAAACAATTTTGCCCCTATCTACATAATGGGGAAAAAGTGTGTATCAAGACCCGCCCCTCATTATGTCATAATGGTTGACTGTGGGATGGAGGATGTGTGATGGGTATATGGGCACGGGACTATGGGATGGCGGATATGTATGATGGGTATATGGGCACTGGACTATGGGATTGAGGATATGTATGACGGGTATATGGGCACGGGACTATGGGATGGAGGATATGTATGACGGGTATATGGGCACGGGACTATGGGATGGAGGATATGTATGATGGGTATATGGGCACGGGACTATGGGATGGAGAATATGTATGATGGGTATATGGGCATGGGACTATGAGATGAAGGATGCGTGATGGGTATATGGGCACTCGACTATGGGATGGCAAATATGTATGATGGGTATATGGGCATGGGACTATGGGATGGAGGATGTGTGATGGGTATATGGGCACTGGACTATGGGATGGAGGATATGTATGACGGGTATATGGGCACGGGACTATGGGATGGTGGATATTTATGATGGGTATATGGGTACGGGACTATGGGATGGAGGATATGTATGATGGGTATATGGGCACGGGACTATGAGATGGAGAATATGTATGATGGGTATATGGGCATGGGACTATGAGATGAAGGATGCGTGATGGGTATATGGGCACTCGACTATGGGATGGCGAATATGTATGATGGGTATATGGGCACGGGACTATGGGATGGAGAATATGTATGATGGGTATATGGGCATGGGACTATGAGATGAAGGATGCGTGATGGGTATATGGGCACTCGACTATGGGATGGCGAATATGTATGATGGGTATATGGGCATGGGACTATGGGATGGAGGATGTGTGATGGGTATATGGGCATGGGACTATGGGATGGAGGATGTGTGATGGGTATATGGGCACTCGACTATGGGATGGAGGATATGTATGATGGGTTTATGGGCATGGGCCTATAGGATCATGGATATGCATGATGGGTATATGGGCACGGGACTATGGGATGGAGGTTATGTATGATGGGTACATGGGCATGGGACTATGAGATGAAGGATGTGTGATGGGTATATGGGCACTCGACTATGGGATGGCGAATATGTATGATGGGTATATGGGCATGGGACTATGGGATGGAGAATATTATGATGGGTATGGGACTATGGGATGGAGAATATGTATGATGGGTATATGGGCATGGGACTATGGGATGGAGGATGTGTGATGGGTATATGGGCACTCGACTATGGATGGAGGATAGGTATGTTGGGTATATGGGCACGGGACTATGGGATGGAGGATAATTATAATTTGTTATAACTATCCACAGTTAGTTACTATGTTTCTAATAGTATTCTACATGTATATAATTGGAAGATAGGGGATATGTTATAATATAACAATTTTACGTCATGTATGGCCGTTCCTTGAAACTAATTATAATAGAAACCTCTTTTTTTGCACAGAGGTTAAAATCTTTGAAAAGTACCTATCACCTGTCTGTGGCTGTCCTTTTCATATAAGAAAACAATGGGCAGCCATAGACAGATCATTTTATTAAATATAACCTATTAACAAAATTGATCAGAAGTGTTCTTAATTAGAGATGAGTGAATTTGTTCAGGTCCCTGCTTATTCGGCAAGATATAGCGCTTACCAAATAAGATGCAGAGGGAACCCTAATACCTGGAGCGCACCAGCTGATCAGCTGTCCGGTGCCGCATGCATGTGTCGCGGCTGTGTGACAGTCACAGCACAAGCATGGAGAGCCCAACACACAGACTATCCGTGCATGTGTTGACTGTTACACAGCTGTGACACATGCAGCTCCGGTGCCGATCAGCTGTTAAGCCGGCACGCTCCATGCATTAGGGTTCCCTCTACAGCTTATTCGGTAAGCGCTACAGCTTGCCGAATAAGGAGGGACCTGATCAAATTCACTCATCTCTATTCTTAATACCAGGTTAAAGGACCAAATGTTCTAGTATAATCTGGGTTTAAATTTATGAGTTGTGGGATACCCCAATAAAGAGAATCTGTCAGCAGGTTTTTGCTATGCAATCTGAGTGCACCATAATGTAAGAGAAGAGACCCCAATTACAGTGATGTGTCACTTACTGGGTTATGTTTTGGTTGTTCAATACAATCAGAGTTTTATCAGAAGATTATCCCTGACCTTGTGCCTCCTAGTCCAACCATGCCCCCAGCAGTGATTAGCAGCTGTCACTGTACAATCTATACAAAAATGGTGGGGGGAACAAGAGGCGCAATAGTGCCCTATCACTAGTGACACTAGAAGTATGAGCGGTATAATACAGTTCCACTCACCTATTCCAGTTGTGTAACCCACAACTGGCTTGAGAGCATATCACAGAATCAGCTGCTGCAGGACCTCCACCAACCACTCGCACGTGGAAAAACCTTCAGAAAGTTGTGGGAAGCAGGGTGTGTTGCAGTCCGCGCTGCCGAGATTCACAAATCACCTGGGATGCAAGATGTTGTAGCAGTGTACTCCTTTATTTCCTCCTACGCGTTTCGGCGCCCTTCCTGGCACCTTCCTCAGGGATATCCCTGAGGAAGGTGCCAGGAAGGGCGCCGAAACGCGTAGGAGGAAATAAAGGAGTACACTGCTACAACATCTTGCATCCCAGGTGATTTGTGAATCTCGGCAGCGCGGACTGCAACACACCCTGCTTCCCACAACTTTCTGACTGTACAATCTAGACACAGAGCTATGGTGTGGATGGGGTTATACACAGCTCAACATTCTGTAGTAAAGAGAACTGTGAGTCTATCACAACTGCTGCACCCAGTAGTTTAAGTGATACATAGCTGGAATCAGGGTCTCTGTGCCTACCTCATGCTGCTGTCAGATTACATAGCAAAGACTTCTTGACAGATTCCCTTGAATGTGAAAATGCTGCCATATCTTTTACTAAGCAATTATAATGTCCAAAGTGTGAGATCTCACAATAACATGCCAGATCTCGCACTTTCAGTGAGGGAGCCAGCGGAGGGTTGTTGGGTCAAGTTTTGCATGGCAGGACTCACAACATGGAAGTTCAGACCCAAATGTAAATTTGGGTTCTTTAAACTGTCATTAGGGACACTTCAGGACATTTGTTAATACATATTTCGTTAAATCATTCGGCTGCCCACTGTTTTCTTAAAATAAAAAAGGAAGACACACCGTGATGATAGGTACTATGTAAAGCATGTCAGTGCAATGGGGTTAAAGGCACAACCATACTGAAACTCGGAGCTCCATAGGAGATGCAATTTAACCATTTGGACAGATACATTACATTATATTGTAATCAATCAGCCATATATTACGTTAAACAGGATTTTATTAAAAAAAAAAAAATTAATTGGGAATTTTTTTTTTGTTATTTGAAATGTTTCGAGTATAAAGCTAGGCAATAGATCTGGCATTAGGCTATTAAAGCTTTGCTGTATGGACCTGGACAGAATGAGCAGAATAATATTATGGTAAGATTTAATATCATCGCTACTATACTGTTGGATGTCTAGACAAGACAGGATAGTAACTTTATACAGAAGCAAATGATGTTTCAGAACCCTCTACCATGTTACTCTGAGTTTCTGGGGTGGGTGATAGTTTAGTCACTTCTTGGAGACTGTAATGACATTTCTCTGTCCACTGATTTAAAGGGAACCTGTCACCCCCCCCCCCAGGGCCTTTTTAAGTAAAAGAGCCACCTTCAACAGCTAAGGCTGCATTCTGTGAATGTGAGAGGTTCTCTTTAAGCTGCCATAAGGCACACAAACCCATACAAAACAGCAAGGAAGAGTAGGCCTCCAACATAGCTTTCCCTAGGGAAGTTGTTTTTAATTAAAAAGTAAAAAGCTTCCACATTTAAAACTTAAGAACAAAACATTAATTAAATAAAAACAAAAGAAATATTCCATTTCATTAGACTGGTAGGAATAAAAGGAAATGAACATATGGATAATAAGTTAAATCATAGCCTAGCTACTAAGCACAAAATAACATAAGGCTTACTGATGAGAATATAAGGGTATACAGAGTTATAAAAAATAATTTGACAGTAGTAATGAACAGTAACATTTATCGCCGAATGAAAACAGTTCACAGAAAAAGCTATTTATTAAAGTGGCATTCTTGGCATTCAAAATATGGGCATCCATTATAGCGTGAAACACCAAGACAGGCAACTGAATCTAAACGATTAGGACCCACAAGGATGGATTATGTATCAAGCTGATTGTTGCTGGCTGGGATCACATGTCTTATTCTTTTTTATCCCACAAAAATATAATTTTTTGTTAGATATCTAGACCAACATCTAATGGGGAACTGAATACACAACAATGCTACTATCAGAACAATTGACTTTAAAATTGTAATACAGCAGAAAATTAGTTGGAAAAATCTAGTTTCCGATTGTTGCTATGAAAATACAGCAGAAGACAGGCTGCCACTAACAAAAGCTTATATTCTGTCAATAAATCCGCACACAAAATGTTAAAAAGTCGAAAGGTGTAAAGGAAGGTAGTTTTAAAGGGATAGTTTGAAATAAGAAAACATTAGGGAACTGCTGTCATAATAAATGTGTGCAGCCTGAAATAAAACCTTGTAATGTGCAGAACAGCTTGAGAAATAACATCCATGAGTGACAAACACCAAACACTGGGTGATCACAGACACTAGAAAGATCACAAAAGACATTCTGAGCAACAAGAAAGAAAACAGAGATTGTTATGGTGTTAGTTTTGTAAAATGCCCGGTTAGATACAGACAAAAATCCAGAACAGTCAAGTGAATTGTTAGGCTGAACAATGTGAATAAAGAAAACTTACAGAAAGTGAAGGGAGAAAGACAAAACACAAAGCTTGAGATGATCAGAAACAGTTATCAATCAAGGAAATGTTACATGAGGGACCGGTGTAAAGCATACCTCCAGTGAAAAATGTTTAAGCAAAAACCGTATGCAGGAAATCACATGCTTTATTTTTACTGCTGCGTTATCCACTTCATAACTGCGTTGTCTGGCCTTACCCTTATATCGTCAACTGGTGGATGTGTGAGGAGCCTTTCCATCTTATCCTCCTTTAAGCTGCTAAGAAAGAATAACTGTGTAGAGGCTGCCGCGATCACAAGACTTTACTAAGTGAAAAAGTTTCTCTACAATCACAAAGTACTTTTAGTTCCGTTTGATCACAATATTTAAGTAATTGTAACCATATCTGTATCTCTATGAGCATAGAGGGGGGAAAAAGGGCTGCAGTAATGCACGTCTGCCCATGCTCGCTCCTTTATTGAAATGAATGAAATATGCAGCCTGCATATGACTCAAGGCAATAAGCAGCATAGAAGGCTTCAGCTTCATTTCAGGGCTAAAATCTTGCATTTACACACTAAGAGGCATATAGTAGAAGGCTCTAAACCAGATCACTGGAGGTACTCTTTAAGTGAATGCTTTATTGTTTATTTCAAAGTGCCGGTAAACTTTGCATCCATGCAGTCTACTAATCTGTGTACAAAATTGCGAACTTAGAAATTGCATCCAACTGAAAAGATACTTATAACATCAGCCATGGATACATAGATTCATATTATACGATCCGATCTCACACAAATTAGACAATCTGCAAATATTTTCACAATTTTTTTTTTAGCTGCGATCCCACTTTACAGAGGCATAGGCACTTCATGGGCGCCATATCATTTTAAGGGGAATAGCGGCTGTAATACTAAATGGAGCGACACCCTTCATATGGGTCAGGAAGAGATATGGTAGGGCCTGAGGATCCTGTTTGTTGGGTGCAGCATCACAGCTATGATAATATATCCATGTGATTAAAAGGGTTGTTCGTTAACAACAAGTTATCACCTATCCATAGGATAGGTGATAACTTATTAATCCGAGCAGGTCCGACCATTGTGGCCAATTCTGATCCGCTGAACGAAGCACTTTTATACCTGTTCCAATGGAGCTGCAATGCGTATTCTTGACTGCTGCTCCATTCTTTCCCTAAGGGGCTGCAGGGTGCTGAACTCAGCTTTTCCTGGCAGCCACATAGAGAATGAGTGAAAAAGAGGTCAAGTATGTGCATAACTGCTTCATTCTAGCACCGATAAAGGTGCCTGGTTCTGTCGATCGGTGCGGGTTCCATCGGTCGGACGCCCACTTGTGAAATGATTTAACACCTATTCAATAGATAAGTGATAACTGGATTTCACCAGACAACCCCTTTGATTTAGCCACACAACAGAACAATACACATTATAGTTAATTATGGGAACCAAATACTTTTTTTTTTTTTAAATCTTTAAGTGACCGTACTTACTGATTAACATGAAAACATGGACAACATGTGACAAAGCAGTTAGAAATGTCTGACAGTTACTTCAACCATGGAAATGAAGGAGACAGGATAAGAATATCAGACAATGACAAAAACTGCATGCAGCAAAGCAGTAAGCCAGAGAAAGCTAGGAGCAACCGAAATAGAAAGTTCTACAATGACTGTAATATTCCACAGAGGGTTTGTGTAGTAGTAATATTATAGCATCTTATATTATATAATGCCATCATTATTAGAAAATTACACACTTTGTGAATTAGATTTTCATTGGTGTTGTTTTTATGTGACTATCCATATAATAAAATACTCCATCCAGACCGCACCCATAGACTTATAAGGGTATGCACCGTTCTATATATACACTGACAATCTCAGCATGTAGCATGCCGACTTGGCATGTGAAAAAACACTAGTCGGCACTGCCCCAAAGTATAACATTGGAGCGAGTGCTATCCGATGAAACATCGGCTAGCATTTGTCCAAGTTATACGCTGGCTACTTGCCAGTGTGAGCGAGCCCTTAAAGGGAACCTGTCACCCCCCCCTGGGCGTTTTTAACTAAAAGAGCCACCTTCAGCAGCACTAAGGCTGCATTCTGTGAAGGTGGTTCTTCCGTTTCTAATCCCCAGTATCGCCGAAATATTAACTTTTATAAATAGGTCCTCATACATGTATTTAGTCCCATAGGTATGGTGTGTCCCCCTGAAGCAGCCGCCTCCCCGCCGTCAATCATGTCTCTGTAGCGTCTGTGCCCCGCCCTCCCATAGCTGTCCATCATGCTCCTGTGCTGCCGTCTGTGCCCCGCCTCCCATAGCCATCCATCATGACCCTGCTCTGCCGTCTGTGCCCCGCCTCCCATAGCCGTCCATCATGCCCCTGTGCTGCCGTCTGTGCCCCGCCTCCCATAGCCGTCCATCATGCCCCTGCTCTGCTGTCTGAGCCCCGCCTCCCATGGCCGTCCATCATGCCCCTGCTCTACTCCTGTTCCCACCTCCTTCAGTCTCCTATGCCGGCGCCTGCTCTGTGAAAACAGTTCTCGGGTATGCGCAATGCGCGCTGCCTGTGAACTGACATCAGGCGATCACGCCTGCGTATTGTGGAGGCCCCAGATCCTGCCACACAGTGTGTGTTATGATATATTCACACTGTGGGGCTGGGAATCTGGGGCCTCCACAACACGCAGGCGTGATCGCCTGATGACAGTTCACGGGCAGCGCACATTGCGCATACCCGAGAACTGTTTTCACAGAGCAGGCGCCGGCATAGGAGACTGAAGGAGGCAGGGACAGGAGTAGAGAAGGGGCATGATGGATGACTATGGGAGGCGGGGCACAGACGGCAGAGCAGGGGCATGATGGACGGCTATGGGAAGCGGGGCCCAGACGGCAGAGCAGGTTCCCAGACGCTACAGAGACATGATTAAAGGCGGGGAGGCGGCTGCTTCAGGGGGACACACCATACCTATGGGACTAAATACAGGTATGAGAACCTATTTATAAAAGTTAATATTTTGGCGTTACTGGGGGGGTCAGAAACGGAAGAGCCACCTTCAGTGAATGCAGCCTTAGTGCTGCTGGAGGTGGCTCTTTAGTTAAAAACGCCCAGGGGGGGTGACAGGTTCCCTTTAAAGAGAACCTGTCAGCATGGTTTTGTAATGGAAAGTAAACACATAACTGTAATGGCACTGTAATACTGATTATATTGATACCCATGGTGAAAAAATCCACTTTGTTGCTGTAATCAACATTTGACATTTCCTGATAGTTAGATTTTGGTGCACAGGGGCCAGACTGTACAAGGGGTCTTCTCTTCCCTATCTGTAATTCCCTGGCCCCTCTGCTTGTCTACGGTCTGTGAATCACAGGTCACTGCTGAGATTTCAGTGGAGGCTGGTCATTCACAGATCAGAGGCAGGCAGAGGAGCCGGGGAATCCCAGATATTGAGAAGCCCCAGAGTACAGTCCGGCCCCTGTGCACCAAAACCTAATTAGCAGGAAACTTCATGGTCATCAAATTAGAACAAAAGTGGATTTATTCATCAAGGATATCAGCCCCATTACAAACGTCTTTATATTACAAAATCATGCTGACAGGTTCTCTCTAAATCCCATTCAGTGCAGCAGCGACAAAGCATGCAATCCATGCTGTACAAACTACAAAAATAATGCAAAAAGCAATTATTGTGTAATACTGTCAAAACAGGTATAATGGGGTGTAAAATTGAGCAAGTACAGTTGCTCTGGAAAAAGCTGACAGTGGGGTTGTTACCCTAGATCAACAAGAACTTTATCATGAATCCTCTAAATATTGTACGGTGTTGTTACTGGCATAGATAATTGAGTTGAGTGTGGAATATTTGGCAGTGTTATGTGCCACTATATTGTAGTGTTATTTGGATCCTTTATGGGTGTATAATTTAGGTACTGTAGGAAGCCATAACTTGGGCATTTATAGTCCGTACTGTGTGGAAACTATAAAGTATTATTTTGCAGTATTTAGGTACAGGCAGTCCCCAACTTTCCAACATCAGAGTTACAAACATAAGATGATAAAAACAACCGTATACCTAATTGCTGCCCACCGTCTTATCCTCTATCTTCAGCTGTCGCGACCTGGACCTCCATCCTCTTCACTACAGGCCACGTCAAGGCTTCAGAGGTAATTGCATCTTGTAAAGTTGCAACGTCAAGATGCTCACCCTGACCTTATGACACAGTGACCTCCAAGGCCTGAATGGGTCCAGCGGTTCTAGCCTATAGTCAGGAGGCTGTACATGTGGTGAGAACTGGTCAGTAGGCAGCCGGATACGAGAGTGATGAGGTGAGTATTGCTAAAAAACAACTAATACATCTCCGACTGCCATGCTGCTCGCTGTCCAGTCCCTTTCTTTCTGACTTGGCACAAAGCATCGCTACCATATTACTTGTAGGCCAGGACTTTTGGCCACATCCAAGTCTCAGAGGCCATTGTGTGTTCTTAGACTGCAATGTCAAGATGTGTGCCACGACTTATGAAGAGGACTGGATGGCGATCAATGAGCACCTGTAGAGGTCAGTGATGAGATATTAGATTTTTTCTTTTTGCCGACCATTTCAACTTACATGCCTAAAGAATCCATGTAGTTCGTAGCCTGGAGACTGCCTGCATATATATTTGTATATGTAAGTAAGCTAATCCTTGTTGTTATAGTGGTAAGTATCCCCGTCTGTCACGCGGAAGACTGGGGTTCGATTCCCCTACGGGGAGGTTTGTTATATTCTAGGCAATCCTCGTTAGTATAGTGGTAAGTATACCCGCCTGTTATGCGGAAGACCAGGGTACAATTCCCAGACGGGAAGGTTTATTATATTTGTTTATGTATGCAGCTCCCTGCATTATACAAATACACATCTATTTTCTATAAAAAAAAATAACTATTGAAATAAAATTACCAAAAACTTTGCCCAGTTAGACCACTCCATCAGGCATTGACTTCTTTAGGCAGGTGAGCAACGAAATACAGAAGCAGCAGCAGTAATTTTATAAGTGCACTGGTCACATGGGTCCTGGATTAACCAACGATTAATATTATAATACAATATAAAAAGTGGTGTAGTAATTTAACAAAATACACTGTATGGGACTGTAGTGTTGTCTCAGTTATTGAAATAATAATGAATAATAACAATAATAAAATATGGTCTTATGGGAATGATGGAAAATAGAAACATTTTAAGTGGAGAACATTTTGCTGCGAGTTGCATAAGGGTTAGCACACTTTTAGTATCTTAGGCTAGTTTCACACTAGCGTTTATTCCACACGGCGCCGCTAAGCCCCGCCCCCTGCCCGCCCCATCCGGTCATCGCCGCCTACTATCGCACATGGACGCATGCGATCTGCGCACCCTATCTTTAGCATAGGGTGCGCAGATCGTGCGCTGGCCATGCGCTAGTAGGATTTTGGCGTGCGCTGCGCACTTTTGAAGGTGCGCCCGTGTGCGCCGAACACAGCATGTTGCATTTCGGAGCGCTCGGCGCACCTTCAAAAGTGCGCAGCGCACGCCAAAATCCTACTAGCGCATGATCTGTGCACCCTATGCTAAAGATAGGGTGCGCAGATCGCATGCGTCCATGTGCGCTAGTAGGCGGCAATGACTGGATAGGGCGGGCAGGGAGCCGGCAGGGTCCGGGGCTTAGCAGCGCCGTGCGCTGCATGGAATAAAAGCTAGTGTGAAACTAGCCTTATTGTTGAAAACAGAAGGGCAGTCTATTGTTCTTTATAAGAGGAGTTAACACATTGCTGCTCTTGTAAGATCAGCTGTATACCGGGCCTGCATTAGGTCACAATTTGCTATCCAAATATCCTGAACTAAAAAGTAAAAAATAAACTGCAAATAATGCATAAAGATAATAATAATAAGGGTATTTAGTAAACATAATTTTGATCAAAATAATGTACAAGCCATCCCGCCACGTCACGGCAACCCTTGTGGGACACTCCATACTCTAGTGTTTAAAACCTTTTCACTTGCCAAGTGACGTGAATGTGAACAAGGATCGAGCGGCTGAACCACTAGTGAAAGCTTAGGCCAGACAGGATGGTTTTCCCAGCTCAGAAAGAGGGCGGTCACACTCATATATGCACTGAATGCACAATGAAATGAATAAAAAACAAATCTGAACTGAGAAAAGTAAGTTAATGTGTATGCACAATGTAAGTGCATATTAACACATGGCCTGTCTGGCCTAAGCTTTCACTAGTGGTTCAGCCGCTCGATCCTTGTTCACATTCACGTCACTTGGCAAGTAAAAAGGTTTTAAATACTAGAGTAGGGACTGTCCCACAAGGGTTGCCGTGACGTGGCGGGATGGCTTGTACATTATTTTGATCAAAATTATGTTTACTAAATACCCTTATTATTATTACCTTTATGCATTATTTGCAGTTTATTTTTTACTTTTTAGCTCAGGATATTTGTGTTTTTGCTTTCTGTTTTCTCTGGTTAATGGTCATGTGTGCACTTACATTGTGCATACACATTAACTTACTTTTCTCAGTTCAGATTTGTTTTTTATTCATTTCATTGTGCATTCAGTGCATATATGGGTGTGACCGCCCTCTTTCTGAGCTGGGAAAACCATCCTGTCTGGCCTAAGCTTTCACTAGTGGTTCAGCCGCTCGATCCTTGTTCCCATTCACGTGACTTGGGAAGTGAAAAGGTTTTAAATACTAGAGTAGGGACTGTCCCACAAAGGTTGCCGTGACGTGGCGGGATGGCTTGTACATTATTTTGATCAAAATTATGTTTACTAAATATCCTTATTATTATTACCTTTATGCATTATTTGCAGTTTATTTTTTACTTTTTAGTTCAGGATATTTGTGTTTTTTGCTTTCTGTTTTCTCTGGTTAATGGTCATGTGTTAATGTGCACTTACATTGTGCATACACATTAACTTACTTTTCTCAGTTCAGATTTGTTTTTTATACAATTTGCTATCCAGCCTGGTCTGGTTTCACCCTCGTTAGACTCCTTCTTCCATGCTCTCCTACATTGGGTTTATAAATAACAGTTGCCAATGATATCTATATTTAAATTACTGACTTATAAAGTGATCGCTGTCAACAGAGGGAAAGCCAAGAGCAGCTAGGGATCGCTTTGATGGCTGCACCTATGTGCCCAAATCCATGTATTTTTGGCTGTGCTTCAAAACAGTATTCAAAAGTTTGAGAGTAAGTTAAAAAAAAAGTGGAAACGAAGAATAAATGAAAACTTACAGCTGTGCAGCAGGCATAGTTAGAGTCCCCAGGGGGCAGTTAGTAAGACAGTTTGATTCTAGACAGGATAGACAGAAAGAAAGCACACAAATTGAAGACTGCATTAAAGCAAATAATCAGAATTAGTTGTCTTTTTCCAGTAGATGGATATTTCCACGTTGCTAAAAGCTGTTGCAAGGAAGAGTTACCAGAAAGAAATATCAGTAATATTGTTAGTTGCAAGGAATATGCTACACACATGGACTGGGCTACAACCAAGATCTACTGAAAGTCAACCTAATAAAACATCATATGAAAGCCAACAAGCATCTCTCGAAGCCAATTTTTACCATCAAGACTGAGGTTAGACAAATCGCAGCCATTGTGAAACACCCAGCCTATACTGAATTTACATTGGGGCAACACAAAGGACCACCACATCACAAAGTTACTCATTCTACTGTAATTATGCAAATTGTCTCTTCAGAGAGGAAGAGGACTAGAACTCTAGTGCCACCTATTGGAGGTAGCAATCCTAAAAGTCAATGTTGACCCTTTAACGAGCCTAGTTACATGACTTAGGATAAAAGCCAAGCCAGAATCTCCATTTGCAGACACTGTGTTTCGGGGTACTGCCCCTCATCAGTGCAAAGTGGGAGAAGATCTGGTTTGGCTGTGAGAGAGGCGTCTGACCGATATCCAAGAAGTATCATTTCTCCTTACGGAGAATAACATGCTAAGCATGTCGAGGTGAGGAGACTTAAAGCCGCAATGCTCCTCTAGCTAATATGAGAAATTGAGCTATTCCGTATCATAGAAATATCTAAAGTCATGTCTTGCCCAATGGGTAATCTTTTGGAGAAACCATGGTATTGTCAGCATTTCCAGCTTGTGGCCAATCTGCTCCTTATTAATTACTGGTTTTCAACTCTTGAGCAGGAACACTCATCAGGATAATGGTTAAATATATGGCTTGATTTTCGGCTCTATTAGATTATGGGAAGTGAACTGTAAACATTCCTGAGAATTCCCCGTCATTTTCTTTTATTATATATGTTTTAAAGGATAATATAAGAAGGAAATATCGGAACTAAGCAACGTGTTCAAACAATATTTTCCAGAAATGATAGTCCTTTTTTTCTCAACTAGTGTGAAGATCTTTACATGACACATTGTAATTTTCACAGCAGATGATACTTAATAGGAAACTAATACATTCTGCCTAGTACACTAAAAGATGGTTTGTTCACCAATTTGTATTGATAAAATATTTTTCTAAAACTACAATGCTACCAACATAAATCTCTTACCTCAATAGAAGCTTGCTCAATTTTTAACAGTTCAGCAGCAGTGTTGGCTGTGTAGCCTCTCGTTGGACTATCTGGAGGTTGATTTTGATCCTCAAAGAGTTTCTTGCTAAGTATTCTGGCAGCATTTTCTGTCAGAGAGAAGCCTGGAGGAGCAGAGAGGTCTTGTCTACTATAGCTGATATCAGAGTACTGATTCCCTTGGAGGTCTATAGTAATGCGAATAGGACTTGGTGACCTCCCCCTCCCATCAATGCAAACTTCAGGCATGGTCCCACACTCTGGTCGGGCTTCTGCTGATCGAGATCTGCTACTTGGTCTTGATGTTTTTTGCGAATGGTCACAAATTATTGGGCTGTGGTCAATAATATTGAACAGACTTGAAAGACCATCGTTGATAGTTGTATGAACTGGGCTCTCTCTTGTTGTTGTTGATCTGGCCCAGGCAGACTCATTGAATCCTCTTTGGGGAGTACCTGAAGTGACACGATTGGCTGGCTGATCTGCTTTGGCTAAAGGTTTCTTCTGCAGTTTTGGGGAACCATATTTTGGGGAACAACAACTACGCTCAAACTTGGCTTGCACTTTTTCAATAGCTGGAGCAACTTGTCTGTTCCTCAAACTACGAGAAGGTGAAGAAATAGGGGTACAACCACCTCTTGGCGTCAGACACTTGTGTGGACTGCTGGTAATGCTTCGTAAAGTTTCGGTTTGCAAGCCAACACTAATAGTTTTAGTGGTTTGTGTTCCTGCATTCTTTAAACCATTGGTCTGACAAGCAATGTCTCTAAATTGAGATTCTACCGGGTTTGTACGGATGGCATTCCTTACACAATTGGCAACTTCTTTCATGTCATCACTCATGTTTCTTGACAACTCTATACTGTGCAACGAAGACGCAAAACTGACAGTAGTGCAAACTGGTCTATCCATTGGGTGTAAACTGCTCTCTAAAAAGTCTTTATGCTGATTATTACGATCACATGGCCATCTCCCAAACACCTCAGTAGTAACATTTCTTCCTTCAGAAACATTTCCATTGACGTTAGGTGTAGAGAAAATTAAATCTGGCTCTACTGATTTCATCTCTTCATTGCCATTAACGACAGATTTATCAAACCTACGAACCAAAGGTGGACTATGAAAAACCCTGACCCCCATTCTTTCTGTAACATTGTGGCTTTTCGGAGACTGCTTCAGGCAGCGTTCAGGACTGGTCATTGTGTTTGTTGTCATAGTGACACTAGTAGTAAGAAACCATGAAGACGACTGGAATGTTTCAGAAGGTGACTTGGACTCCACTTTTCCATTTCCTGCTCTTTCCCCACCTGCTCTTGTGACTTTGTCACCTTGACCCACACTATTATAATCCCAATTATTGTTGAATTCTTCAATGTACTTCAGGTCATCAGGAGACAAGGGAGGAGTTAATTCATCCTTGTCTACAGAAAGATCTAAATTCTTGTCAGGAAGGAAAGGAGAGCTCTCCATTAATCGATGAAATTCAGACATGGAGGAAACAGACATGACCCTATAAGACAAAGGGCATGTTGTCATTAAGAAATGTGGCTCCATCCTTAGAAGTATTTGAATACACAGAAGAGCAAACCATGCATGAAATGTAAGGAGACCAGAAAAGTAGACATGAAAACTCCACTTAGAAATCTATACAACACATGTAATGAAATCTCATGCAGACTGATTGACAAAAATGACGAGTTTCTTACAGGTTTAGTATTAATACTTACCTCTGCAGTCCTCCTTTTTGCAAATCTTCCTGCAATAATAAGCAACATACTGTTATAGGCTTACTTGTCAGTGACCATGTAAATGTCGCATTACACATATATTCTTAGGAAGCAGTGTCCATTGATATACTTTACCTTTTGGATTAACAAAGGTGCCAGACAAAAATGTCAAACATTTCTGAGATTCTGCCAGATTTAGAAATTGTGTTAGAATGCCATACACATTCACCTTGAGTTTTGAACTGGGTATACATAGCCATAGAACAAGATTTATCAGATGGAAAGGTGGAAGGTGTTTAGGGGCAGGAGACCATTGAAGTACAGCCAACCATACCGTTCAGTTATGTCGCTTTACCCCTCCCTTCCATCATACACATACATGCTTGGTCGAGCATGCATGTATTCCGAAAGGGAAGACGGGATTATAGCCTCCGATACAAAATAAACTAGTGTTGGCCAAATCCACTGATATTGATGGGATTGGCTGACAGTGTAAAGAGATATGGGGGTTGTTAGTGGAGTTATTGATATGGGGTGGTCGTTTTCAGACTAGCAATCCTGTTGTTCTAGCGGAGATAAGCCACCACCAGAGAAGTCTGGCAGCACTTCTCTCATAAAGAACCACTGGAGCATTTGTCTTAATGAGTGGTCTCTAATTGGTATGGTAGGCTAAAGCCATTGCCAGACATTAATGTCAGCTAGTTATCTCCCTGGATAACAAAAAGATTGAGAGTCTTTTTCCTTCATTATCTGCGCATGACGGAGAGTCAAGAGGCCACCATACCCAGTAGATGGTCATCCGATTCCATGAGAAATGGGACAGCTTTATTCTATGCACAGAATGACAGCGAGTCTTTTGGAACAAGAACCTAACATCCGTCCCATCTACATTAGGTTGTGCTGCTTCATGGTTATGCGTCTCTGAAAATCAACATTCTGTACGTGGTTGATTTAGGGGCATTGTATTTGTTTGGGATAGGGAATGAACAGGTAAGAAATGTGGGAGAGTCCTTGTTATGCCTCTCAGCAGAATTCTGACATTCCAATCATACAAATCTGTAAGAAACAGTAGGGCAATAGTTGGATAGGCTAATGGCCTCCATAAACACTAGATGAAAGTTGCCCGAATCTGCTGCTCTTTAGGTGAGATAAGTCCCTGCCAGACATGTTTGCTAGCAGCTTTCTCCTCTCCCCCATTAAAAACACATGAATGCTTGGCCAAGCAGAAGGCTCATGTGTAAGGGGGAATTAGGAGGTCGTAATCTCATGTGTATGAGCAGCCTAATTCGATAACAATCACATATAAGACAGGACAAACTCAGTTCAAGAAAACATAAATGTACTAACCAGTTTATTTTAACAGACAAAACAGATTCCAACTTCTAAAAGACTATAAAAGGATGGAAATATAAGAATCTACAAAAGTACAGTACATAGATTAAAGGCATCACTGCAAACGTGTACACAAAGGAAAGACGTAAAGTTCAGGGCCCAAATAGGAATCATTGGTTGATGCATTTCAGTGCAGTACTGTGAGGTAAATCCAGCTACATTCTGTGGCCAAAATTGGAGCAGCAAGAGAAAAGGCGCATTACCTCAGCGGAGAACTTATCACGCTCCAGTTTGCGTGGCTGAGGCAAATCAGCCTCGTCAGCAGAATCCAGAGAAAGTGCATCAAGGAAGAGGTTCTCGGAGCCAGAGCAGCGGTCAGTCCCTCTTAACTTGGGAAGTATCTGTTCTTCAAATGGCATTTCGTCAGAATCAGAAAATGACCTGGCCGCATGTGCCTGGGACCTAGGCAGTGAGGCCGTGGATAAGTACTGAGCGACAGCGCCATCACTTTGGTCAGCAAGGAAGGGGTCTGTTTTTCGGGGGCTCGATTGTTTTTGAAGCTGGAAAATTAATATATTAAGATGACTCAACAGAAAAATATTTTTAAGGTAAAACATTGTTTATACAGAGTAATAGAGAAAAACTTAATAAACATGCTTTAAATTTTAATTTTTTTTCAGAATAAACTGTCCTTTGTCTGTACATGAAGAATAAGCTTTGTAGCCATTATATATCTTTAGTTTTCTCTGTTGTAGGGTGTGTCTCATAATTTGCAATTGACTTTGAGCTGGTACTTGCAGATTAGCTGCTATGGTATTCTTACTCTAAATTCCCTATTTACAATACAGACAGAAGCAAATATACAGCAGTAAATGTGAATCCAGCACTGAGGTCAAACACTTGTTAGAAAGCTCAGCACAATTTTCTGTGTCTCCCTCAGCCCATTTCCTCACTCTGCTCCTCCACTCCACTCTGTACAGAACATAACAGGCTGTGTAATCTGATACTTCACTGTGCTTGCAGTCTGTGTTCTGATGATCAAAATGCATTTGAGCTCTTTTATTCAGAGTGGATGGTAAGTTCAGGAGGCAGGGGAAGAAGTGGCTCATAAGTGGAGAAAGAAGCAGAATACTCTGATAAGATATATTACAAAGTTTCTTACTATTGATTTACAAAAGTATGTTGACCCATTTAAAGGGATTGACCACTACTCGGACAACCCCTTCTCTATCACCATAGTTCCTCACATAATATAATAGCAGCTATAATCACCTCTGATGCGTGCGCCATCCCTGCGATGTTGGTGCTTGCTCTCTCAGGGCTTGTGTGGCATTGCTATGTCACGCAAGCCTTGCTGTCAATCAACAGCAGCTTCCTCCTTACTTCTTTTCGATGAAACTGTTGCTGATCTCTGACTTCTTATGGAAGTCAGTTGCATCCAAAGGAAGTGAGAGCTAAAACGGCCGCTGATTGGCTGTAGAGCTCATGTGAGATAACAATGTCACGCGAGCCTTGGGAGAGCAGGTACCAACATCGCTGGAGCGGAGTCAGCACCGGAGATGAGTTCAGGTTGTTGTTATATTACATGGGGATACTATGGTGATTGACAAGGGGATGTCTGAGTAGTTGACAATCATTTTAATAAACACACAAATACCATATAAATGCAGAATTCACGGTTTTAAAACTGCAGTTTCACAGTGAGGTCAAGTTTTACATTGCACAACAGCTAGAAGAATTGCAGCAATCAAACATTTTTTGGAGCGGTTTGGCATAAGTAGATCTCACATGATAGAATTACTTTTAAGAATGTCCTTTCACTAGGTCAAAGTGGTTAGTTTTTGCTCTTATTTTATTCCTGCTGCTTCTCTGAGTTTTTTTGCAATGGAATCTTAGATCTGCATGAAGTAGGGGCAGAGAGCCTGATTCCAGCGATGTATCACTTACTGAACTGTTTGATGCAGGTTTAATAGGATCTCTGCTCAAGATGTACAGTAGAAGTACTCAGAATGCTGAGCTGTATATAACCCCGCTCACACCCCTGATTGGCAGCCTCCTTTGTACACTCTACATTGTCAGCAAGCTGCCAATCAGTGTCAGGGGTGGGGTTTATTCAGAGTAGAAGTTTAGACACCTAGTCCAGCAGTGATAATCTTCTGCTAATAAAACACTGATTGCATTGAAACTACAGTAAGTTGCTAAGCAAGTGAGACATCCGTGGAATCAGGCTCTTTGCCCCTACATTATGCTGCTCTCAGATTAAATAGCAAAAACCTGCGACATATTTCCTTTAAATCCGCCGCACAGTTCCACAGGAATGGGTCTTTTTAACTATTGCTAATTTTATGGTCTTTACTAAGGAAGCGTCGCTCACAGTATAATTATTTAGAGAAACACATGGAGAATACTTTAAGAACTAATTTTGGTAAAGACTATCATAACAATTTGCACTAATAAAAAGACACGTATCTCTGGAACCAAACGGCCGATTTAAAAGAAACAAAAAACTGCATACTCGGGAGCATCAGCAATGAAATAAGGACAAACACTGGCCAGTTTTGATCAGATGACAGGACATCTTTAACCAGGACTGCAAAATTTACTGGCAAACCGGCTTTAAGCACTATTTGGCCGGGGTCACACTGGCGAGGAATACGGGAGAGTGAGAGGCGCTAAAAGCACGCATTACACACGGACCAATGATTCTCTATGGGGTCCCTCGCACCAGCCGTATATTTCTCCTCAGTATCCTACGCGCCGTGCCACTCGCAGTATGCTGCGATTGTCAGCGTACTACGCCCGTAATACGCCAATGCAAGTCTATGGGTGCGCAAAAAATACGGATTACACACGGACCACACATGTGACTTGCGAGAAATATGCACCCGGCGTCTTTTAGCAAAGCCGGCAATTCAGTGCGCTATACAGTAAACTCACACTGACAGGTTTAATAAAGAAACGAAAGAATAGATATAGACACATAGAATACACATATATATATATATATATATATATATATATATATATACACATACACATAGAATACATACTGTATATATATATGCATTCTATGTGTCTATATCTATTCTTTCATTTCTTTATTAAAACTGTCATAGGGCTCCATTATATGTCCATTTTGCAAGCCTGCGAGAAAATCTCACCATACGGATTACATACGGATGCCATACGGATGCTTACATGCGCAAAATACGCGACCACACCTTGATTACGGATGACATACGGAGCACTGTTTAGGGGTCTGTCATCCGTATTACGCATGAAATATACTGACCGTATTTTGCGCAGGTTAGTGTGACTCCAGCCTTTAGATAAAACTAGAAAACCCCATTTAGGATGAACAATTATCTCTTTTCTAAATACAATTTCAGCCTGAATACACAAAAAAAGGTTCATTAAATATTCTTGTTCATGTCAGGCTGAAGAAACATCTATGGATTGTACATTAGTCTTTCAGATATTAATATAGATTGTGGAACTGAATTTATAGTCCAACAACTCAACATTTTTGGATGTCTATAGCATTGCGATAGGTATTGTTGTTATAACTGCCTGGGCTTCCTTTATTATTTTTCTATCCTGTTGACATTTTCTACAATATATTGTTGAAAAATACCATTAAAAACATATTGCTTAAATTTTGCTTTGATGTCTATATGTTATAAAATCATAAATGTTTGGCCTAAGTCACCCTTAAGGAGGACCTGTCACTAGGACACAAGTACATATATATACAAGTATATATATATATATATATATATAATCTATTTATTTATAATAAAACCAATGCAATAAGAGCAAAAACTATACCGGTAGTTTTTGCTCTTATTGCATTGGTTTTATTATAAATAAATAGATTATAATATATATATATACACACACAGTATATATATATATCAAAAACTTCAACAAACTTTACTGATGGAACAAGGTCAAAATAGAGAAAGTGCTGTTTAGGTATTCAGCAATGTTAAAAGTGTGCTATGTGAGACCTGTATTCCCACATTTCTATGCCCACAAAATGCTTTACCAGCTGATATTCAATTTCCTATGAGCTGCTTTTAAGAAACCCCAGAGAGCACAATGCCAAGATTGGTTAGGTGATAAATGCTTGAATGGTATCAAAGTTTCCTACTCATGTAAGACTCAGCGACCTATATTCAGAAGACGCACCCAGATACGCATGGCTATTCTTACTCTGATATTCCGGTATAAGGATATCCGAAGTTATAACAGTATATAAAACTTTTGTAATATGATGTTTTAAAGTACATAAAATGACACGTGGATATTTAAAATATAACGCTCTATGAACGTGTAATTACTAAAGTAAGGGAAAAAGCCCATCTGGAGGGAAATCAGAATTTATGTCTTCTGAGACCCTATAATCATGTTCCAGGAACATTATGCACTTTATTTTCATTTTGCAAACCACAGCAGGCCATTATAGATAAATCCCAATCAAAATGATTTATGTTTTATACAAGTAATTAATGTGCTAAAATTATAGTTTTATTCACCAGAATCAACTACTGGTCAAGTGAATAGTCAAATACATGCACCAACAAAAGCCACATGGGAATACAAACTAACAACTGACTGGCTGCACTGCATAGTCATGTGCAGAAAAGAGAGAGGTAAAATCCAACTTTATAAACTAGCATCCTTCTTTATTGGAGAGAGTAAATCCAGGTGGATGACGTGGCTAAAGCATACAAGTTACCAGCATCTATGCATTTCATGATTAAGGACACTAAGGCTGTGTGCACACGCTGCGGATTTTGCTGCGGTTCCGCAGCGGTTTTGGCCGCTGTGGACCCGCAGCAGTTTTTGCTGCGGTGTGCAGTAGCATGATTCCCAAGGGAATCAAAAACCGCAATGCAGATGGTGCAGAATTTTCCGCGCGGATTATCTGCGGTTTTCAATCCGCAGAAAGAATTGACATGTCAATTCTTTCTGCGGATTCCCCTGTGGTTTGCCATCTCCTCCATTGAGGAGATGAAAACCCACAGGGCAAAACCGCAGAGCAATCCGCAGGTAAAACCGCAGGTATTTTGACCTGCGGTTTCACCTGCGGATTTTACAAAATCCGCGCGGATGAATCTGCACCTAATCCGCAGCGTGTGCACACAGCCTAACAGCACCTTAAAGGCTTAGATGCTGGTACTTGTATGTTTTAGCCATTCAGAAGTTCTGGGCGTCACAGGCTCTGTCCAACCACTAAGGTTAGGGTGGTTGGGACCAGCAGTTCTGTCCAGTCTGACAGTATGGGTCTGTGTGCTGTCCAGCTGGAGTTAACAGTTCCCTGCTCCAGCTAGTTGGACAGCACCACACCATACTTAAACGTCCAGCTTACTGCTGAAAGCAGCCAGCTATAGCTTTGTGTTTCCCTGGTTGAGGTTTGTGTTGTCTGCTCCAGTTTAGTATTGTGTTTTCCTGTATTGACCTTGGCTTCTTTATTACAATTTTGTACCTTTGTGGCTTTATTGGTTTAATTCCAGCTACTTGACTATCCTTCTTGCCAGCTTACGCTTCCAAAAAGCAGCTGACTCTGTGGCCCTTGCCCAGAAACCCATGTGTAAGTCCAGATCCCTGTGTAGAGTTTAAAGGGTGAAGGGTCAGGGTAACCCCAAGGCTCTGGGAAATGGAGTAGCTTTGCTCCAGGCCTGTTCGTGGTAGCCTTTTATAGCCGTCAGGTGACCACTGACAGATCCCCATTACAGATGCTAGAAGTACTCAAGAGCATGTTGTGCTGATAAGGTACAAGGCTTTGGAGTATACATATTTATTCACTATGGGTACAATTATTAGACAAGTGAGAACGTTGACCATATCTTTAGTTTTATGCAGATTTTCCAACTCCAAGCTGTATAAACTTGAATGCTTATTGGATGAAGCCGATCAGGTGATGTGTATTTGTGTAATGAGGAGCTAAAGATATAATTACCCTGTATTAAGTTGTGCAGGATTATTTTCAGCTTTTTTTCCTCAAGTAGACTAAGCCAAAGATTTAACTTTTGTATAAAGTCTTTCAGAGGTATGCAGCTGTCTTGTATTTGATAAGATATTGGGGCTTCCCAAAAAGTTGATAGTCAACCGATAAAAAAAATGACAGACTCCATGGATGGAAGGCTTATGATTGTTATTGAAAAGAAGGGGGGCTATTTTGCTCATATATATATATATATATATATATATATATATTTTTTTTTTTTAAATGTCAGAAATACATTTTTGTACTTGTTGAGTTATTTGGTTATTATTCTCACTTTAACAGATGAAATTAAACAATTGAGATGTGAAAAATTATAATTTAGTTGCATAATAATTCTGCACATCAATATTTGCCCTATAATTATGCACCTAGATATTCTCCTAAGAAAAACCAAGTCTCCCTTTCTTAAATATTCAGGTTTATTAACCTTTTGGATTGACCGACAGTATTATAGATGCTCAATAATAAAATGAATCACCAAAAATACAAATTGTATATACCCACAAACTGTACCTGTTCTATTCTTCTCAGGAGTTCCCTGCGTTGCTGCTCCCAATCGTGCCTCTCTCTGTCAACCCGATCCAGAAGCTCAGCTCTCTCGCGGTTCCAGGTCTTATCACTCTGCTGGACTTGTCTTCGGAGGTCCATCACCAGCCTGTGGCTCTCCGCCAGCAGCTTCTTGTACTGACTGCGCTCAAGGTTAAAGGATGCCTTCTTCTCAGCGGGGCTCAAATCTCCTGCCGCTCTCGGCTTTCTTGTTTCAAACTGTAAGAAGGAAATAAAAATATTTTGAATTGAAGACATTTAACAAAGCGGAAAAGTGTGAGCTTTCATATTTGCTCATTTTAACTTTTCAGAAGACCTGAGACCCCTTGAGTGCGTGCCATTTTATATCTATGCTGCGGGACAGACACTGCTGAGCACCCAGAAGACAATAATAACCTGTTCTTTTTAATGTCACATACACAGCACTCAATGGGCCTCATTGACCAAAACCGTTTAAAATAAAAAAAATATCCATTATCTCTATTACAACCAATCAGAGCTCTGATTTCTTTGAGATAGCTTTAATAAGACCTCATTCAGACATCCATATTTCTTCACAAACGCAAAAAAGGTCGAAGTGTCACCAGTGTTTTGGATCCGAGTGTTTGGTCATTGTGCTGTCAGTGATTTTCCTGGTCCCATAAACTTGTATTGGTACTTTATATTCATGATGCTGGTAAATAATAGTTATGTATCTCTGAGCTTTTTGTACGGACACACGATCTTCAAAAACACAGACATGTGAACAGCTACATAGAGTACATTAGGTATGTGTTCTGCCCATAAATGTCATTGCTGTTGCCTCTATTAGTTTAGCTGGTTACGTGACTGTCACAAGATGGTTGGGATATACAGTGGGTGAAATATTCAACACGTCACCAATTTCCTAAGTAAATATATTTCTAAAGGTGTCATTGGCATGAAATTCTCACTAGATGTAGGTAAAAATCCATCCAATCCACACAGGTAAATAAATCAAACAATAGAGGACTATAAATTAAGTATAATAATGAGAAGTGACACAGGGAAAAAATATTGAACACATAAACAAAGACAGGTGCAAAAAGACAAGGAAAGTTATGACAGCAGCTGAAAACTATTGTAAGGTACTCCTGGGGTGGACCCACTAGACCGTGGCAACGAACCTCCCGAGGGCGAGCTGACCAGGTGGACCACCCCCTATACAGGGAGTGTATGGGGCAGGCCCACGGGGAACTATCACCACGGTAGCCGGTACCCGGGAAAGTCAGAGCGGACAGACAGGTAGATCCAAAGAGCAGGCACTGGACAGACGACACGGCTCGGACACACAGGAGAGACGGCACGTCTTGGCGAGACAGGAGGGATGGCAAGGCTTGAAGACACAGGAGGGACACGGACGAGAACCGAAGCCACAGAACCTAGGAGAGGAAGCACAAGAGGAACTAGGTAAATGCACGGGAAAAGGCAGGGGAGCGCTAGGAGAGCGGCCAGAGTCACTAGCAAGTACTAATGATAGTCAGGCATCGCCTCCAGAAGGAGGCGGCCTGATATAGGGAGAGCGAAGGCCTTCCAGGTCATGACCTCCAGCTGGAGGAGGAGACGCGCGTCCTCAGGTGGGGGAGAGCGCGCGCCCGGCCATAGCGAGGAGACGCACCCGCCGAGGAGGAGGAGCGGGAGCGCGCACCAGGGGGCTGGACAGAGGCGATCGTGGGCCGTGGACGGGAGGCCGGGAGAGACCGCGCCGAGACCCGCAGCGGCCGGTGTGGCAGAGAGGTGACCCCCGGAGAGCGGGTGAGCTGGGGCCGGAGGGAGGTAAGAGAGGAAGTCCGCGGCAGCCGCCGCGTGACAGTACCCCCCCCCCCTTACGCGCCCTCCCCCGCAGACCGGACAAAAATTTAGCCAGGATTCGAGGAGCTTGGATATTCTCCTGGGGCTCCCAGGATCTCTCCTCAGGACCAAAGCCCTTCCAATCAACCAAAAAAAAGGTTTTCCCTTTTTGCTTTCTCATGGCCAAAATATCTCTCACCTCAAATACATCGTCTGCGGCGGCAGGCGGAGGTGAGTGAGGAGCTTCAGAAAGGAAACGATTGAAAATAACTGGCTTAAGCAAAGACACATGGAAAGCATTAGGGATGCGGAGAGAGGCGGGAAGACGCAATTTATAGGAGACATCATTAATACGGGACAAGACCTCAAAAGGTCCAATATAGCGGGGGCCCAGTTTGTGGGACGGGACTTTGAGGCGAATAAACTTGGAGGCTAGCCAAACTTTATCACCTGGGTGATATGGTGGGACATCCAGGCGCCTCTTGTCTGCAAATCCTTTTACCCTGTTACGCACCAACTCGAGAGCGGTCTTGGTCTCCTGCCAGATCCTGGAGAATTCGCCGGACAGAAGATCAGCCGCCGGTACACCCGAGGCGGGGGGAACTGGTAGGGGTACACCAGGATGTAGACCGTAGACGACAAAAAACGGGGATTTGCCAGAAGATTCACTGATGTGGTTATTATAGGAAAACTCAGCCCACGGGAGTAATTCAGACCAGTCGTTCTGGTGGATATTAGAAAAGTGCCGGAGGTAGTTCACCAAACTCTGATTCGTCCGTTCTGCCTGACCGTTGGACTGTGGATGATAAGATGAGGAGAAGTCAAGGGTGACATCCATCGATTTGCATAGAGCTCTCCAGAAGCGAGAGGTGAATTGGACTCCTCTGTCCGAGACAATATGTTGGGGCAGTCCATGGAGACGAAAGATGTGCTGGACGAAAATCTTCGCCAAGGCGGAAGCCGATGGCAAGCCAGGCAAAGGGATGAAGTGGGCCATTTTAGAGAATCTATCTACTACCACTAAGACGACAGTACACTTGGCAGAGGAGGGTAGGTCCGTAATAAAGTCCATGGCAATGTGTTGCCAAGGCGACGAGGGTACTGGAAGTGGATGTAGAAGACCAGAAGGCAGCTGCCGAGGCACCTTGATTTTGGCACACGAGAGACAGGAGGCGACGAAATCCCGGACATCTTGGGAAAGGGTCGGCCACCAGTAATAGCGGGACACCAGAAGAAGTGTCTTTTTATGGCCGAGATGACCCGCCAGTTTAGAAGCATGGCCCCAGTGAAGGATTCGTCTTCGGTCCCTCTCAGAAACAAAAGTCTTACCAGGTGGGGTAGCGAGGAGAGAAAGCGGTGCCACGGTGATGAACCTGGATGGATCCAAAATATGTGCAGGTTCCTCCTCGACATCCGTGGAAAGAGAGGACCTGGACAAGGCGTCGGCTTTGAGGTTCTTGTTGCCTGGACGAAAATGCAGGTCAAAATCGAATCGGCCAAAGAACAGAGACCACCTGGCCTGCCGAGGGTTGAGTCTTTGTGCAGACCGCAGGTACGCCAGATTCTTATGGTCTGTGTAGATTGTGAAGGGATGTGCGGCGCCCTCCAACAAGTACCTCCACTCTTCTAGGGCTAACTTGATGGCAAGCAGTTCTCGGTCTCCGATGGAATAATTTCGCTCTGGGGTGGAGAAAGATTTTGAAAAGAAACCGCACGTAACGAGCCTGCCGGAGGAGGACCTCTGAGACAAAACAGCTCCGGCTCCCGTTGCGGATGCATCTACCTCAAGGACGAATGGTTTGTTGACCTCAGGGCGATGGAGTACGGGGGCCGTGGCAAAGGCACGTTTCAGAGATAGAAAGGCTTCTTCTGCTTCAGGGGTCCAGACGTGTGGGTTGGCTCCCTTACGGATCAAAGATGAGATAGCGCCAGTCAAAGAGGAGAAATGGGAGATGAACTGCCGGTAGTAGTTTGCGAAGCCGAGAAAACGCTGAATGGCTTTCACCCCTTGAGGACGTGGCCAGTTAAGCACGGCCGAAACCTTCTCAGGATCCATACGCAGACCAGAGTCGGAGATGATATAGCCCAGAAATGGAAGAGAGGACTGCTCAAAGGCACACTTCTCCAACTTGGCGTACAGACGATTCTCCCTCAAACGGAACAGCACGCGCCGGACATCTCTTCTATGAGTGGACAGATCAGGAGAAAAGACCAGGATATCGTCGAGGTACACAACCACGCAGGAATACAGAAGGTCTCGGAAGACGTCGTTCACAAATTCCTGAAAGACTGCGGGAGCGTTGCATAACCCAAAGGGCATGACGAGATACTCATAGTGTCCATCTCTGGTGTTGAAGGCGGTCTTCCACTCATCTCCAGAGCGAATACGGATGAGATTATAGGCTCCACGGAGATCCAATTTAGAAAAGATTCGTGCCCCACGTAGCCGGTCGAACAACTCGGGGATGAGAGGTAGCGGATATCTATTCTTAACGGTAATCTCGTTGAGACCACGATAGTCAATACAGGGGCGCAGGGACCCGTCTTTTTTCTTGACAAAAAAGAAGCCAGCTCCAGCAGGGGAAGAAGACTTTCGGATGAAGCCCCTAGCCAAATTCTCCTGTACATATTCGGTCATGGCCTGGGACTCGAGTGGACTCAACGGATAGATCCGCCCTCGGGGCGGAGTCGAGCCAGGAACAAGCTCGATGGGACAATCATATTGCCGGTGCGGAGGAAGGACCTCCGCTTCCTTTTTATCGAAGACGTCCGCGAAGGCCCAGTAAGCCGAAGGCAACTCCGCAGGGCCCGAGACAGGAGACGAGCATTTGAGGGGTCGTACTGGGCGGAGACATCTGGTTTGGCAGAAACGGCCCCAGCGAAGGATGTCTCCGGACCGCCAATCCAGAACAGGTTCATGCATCCGCAACCACGGAAGACCCAGAAGCACGGTGTGGGACAAAGACGGCAGCACGAAGAAGGTTATCTTTTCACGGTGCAAGACCCCGATCTGTAACTCCAGCTCTTCAGTGACCAGAGTAACGGCTTCGCGCAAGGGAGCACCGTCGACAGAGGCTAACTGCCGGGGAACCTCCAAGGACCTGACAGGTATCCCTAATCTCTTCACCGCCTCGAGTTGGATGAAGTTTCCCGCAGCCCCCGAATCAATATAGGCTAACTCCGAAAAACGTTTGGAGCCCAGGAAAAACACAACAGAAAGGGTCAAGGGTAGAGAGGTGTCAGTGACACCTAGGGAGGCCTCTCTTACCTGTCCTAGGCGGAGGAGTTTCCCGGCCTCACAGGACAGGAACGCAGGAGATGGGAGGCGCTGCCACAATAGAGACAAAGGCCATGAGCGAGTCTGTCCTGGCGGCGAAGCTCCGCGGGCCTTAGTCGGTCCACTTGCATGGGTTCGGGAGCTGCGGCTGCGGCGGAGGACCGTGAGCGTGGTGGGCTGTGTGTAGGAGGAGAAAAACGATTGGGCCTTCTCTCCCTGGCGATCTCGCGGGAACGCTCCCGGAAACGCAGATCAACTCGTGTTGCCAGCGAGATGAGGTCCTCCAAAGTCGAGGGTGTATCCCGGCCTGCCAGCTCGTCCTTGATTCGGGATGATAAGCCTCGCCAAAAAGCCCCAACCAGGGCCTCATTGTTCCACCCCAGCTCCGAGGATAACGTACGGAACTGGATGGCGTACTGTCCTACCGAGAGGGTACCCTGGCGAAGGCAGAACAAAGACTCGGTAGCAGAGACCAGGCGACCGGGCTCATCGAAGACCTTACGAAAGGTCTCCAAGAAAGTCGCGAGCTGGGAGACTATCGGGTCATCGCGTTCCCACAAGGGATTCACCCAGGCCAGTGCCTCACCCTCAAAGTGGGAAATCATAAAGGCCACTTTGGCCCGGTCGGAGGGATACTGTAGGGGAGCCAACTCGAAATGCAACTGGCACTGGTTGATGAACCCCCGACAGAGTTTGGGATCTCCGCTATAACGTGGGGGTTTGGCCAACCGGGGAGAGGAGTGTGGAACTGCCACAGGTGCCGGAACTGCGGCTGCCGCCTGTAGGGCTAGTAAGCGGTTATCTACAGAGGCAATGTAGTTCAAAATATGGGCCTGGGTGTCGCGCTGCTGGGCCAGTTCCTGCTGCAGGCCGGAGATCTGGGAGGCAATTCCCGGATCGGAGGTCTGCAAAGAGGAAAGTCGGGACTCCATCGATTTGAGGAACGACATGATCCTCGCCTGGTTCTCACGAAGGAACAAAAGTTCCTTTTGGGTCGGGGTCGAGGTACCAGCGGGATCCATGGCCTGACTATACTGTAAGGTACTCCTGGGGTGGACCCACTAGACCGTGGCAACGAACCTCCCGAGGGCGAGCTGACCAGGTGGACCACCCCCTATACAGGGAGTGTATGGGGCAGGCCCACGGGGAACTATCACCACGGTAGCCGGTACCCGGGAAAGTCAGAGCGGACAGACAGGTAGATCCAAAGAGCAGGCACTGGACAGACGACACGGCTCGGACACACAGGAGAGACGGCACGTCTTGGCGAGACAGGAGGGATGGCAAGGCTTGAAGACACAGGAGGGACACGGACGAGAACCGAAGCCACAGAACCTAGGAGAGGAAGCACAAGAGGAACTAGGTAAATGCACGGGAAAAGGCAGGGGAGCGCTAGGAGAGCGGCCAGAGTCACTAGCAAGTACTAATGATAGTCAGGCATCGCCTCCAGAAGGAGGCGGCCTGATATAGGGAGAGCGAAGGCCTTCCAGGTCATGACCTCCAGCTGGAGGAGGAGACGCGCGTCCTCAGGTGGGGGAGAGCGCGCGCCCGGCCATAGCGAGGAGACGCACCCGCCGAGGAGGAGGAGCGGGAGCGCGCACCAGGGGGCTGGACAGAGGCGATCGTGGGCCGTGGACGGGAGGCCGGGAGAGACCGCGCCGAGACCCGCAGCGGCCGGTGCGGCAGAGAGGTGACCCCCGGAGAGCGGGTGAGCCGGGGCCGGAGGGAGGTAAGAGAGGAAGTCCGCGGCAGCCGCCGCGTGACAACTATTAGTAATTAATTAGGAAGCAATCCAGCCACTTAATGAAATATAATACCAGCTGGTTCAACTGATAGCCTATAAAAAAGTGTCTCATAACCAAGATACCTCACAAGAAACATCTCATTATGGGTTTAACCAGTGAGCTGTCTCAAGACCTTCACAAGCTTATTGTTGCAAAACCTACTGCTGGCATGAGCCACATGCAGCATGAATCACACTGGCTTGACTGTGTGTCTTCGACTGACTTGTCCGAGGAAGGTCCCCAGCAGTTTCTCCTTGTCCTACTTCCCCAGACAGTCAGGTCTCCCTAAATGTGTGCTCATAATGAGACACCTGTCAGTCAAGGACATGGAGAAGCTGCTAGGGACCTACCTTGGATTAGTCAGCTGAAGATGCACAGTCTCCAGCTGACTGTTCAAAGTAGCGTTTCTGAGTAATATGTACACGGTTGCAATAGCACAGTCAGACTCTAACTGACAAGTCACATTTAATAAGTGGTGCCCACTTGATATTTAGAATATTTAATATTGCAGCCAAACTCTGATTTATGCTGCCCAAGATACAGGCAGCAGGAATCAGATAACAAGCTCCCTTTAAATATCCAAAAAGGGAATAAAGTTATAGCTTTTAAAGGGTTATTCCCATTGTATAGATGTATGCTACATCCACAGAATATTCCATAAGTGTATAGGAGATGTGAGCCCAACCAAGACTCGAGAACGGGGCGCTAATGAACACTGCTGTCAGTTGAGAGGTGGTTGGACTTTCCATTCATTTCTCACCACCTCTCCACTGGCCTCAGGGTATGTTCTCTTGAGATAGATGGAAGTCCTATTGGTGGGACCTCCACCTACTTTACATTTATGGCACGTCATTTGCATATACCTTAAATGTATGAAACAGAATTGCCCCTTTAAACATGCAATTAAAATGGCTAAACATTGTCCAGTCCTGAAGGTCTATAAATGCCCTGGATTTGAACCGGTTAATTTTCTTTTGTGTTTTAGGTAAAATGAGATATATGATGATGACACATTTTCCTCCACTTGAAAAGTTTGGCCAGTCTGAATAGTGGTAGAATTCAGGAAATGGGATAAAATTTTATGTGCAGACGCAATGACTGTCTCGGGAAACTCCCAGATCTAGGTAGGAAAACTAGTCATTTGTAACCCAAACATCTCATTAGTGGCCAGCGCCTCCGCTCTGCACTCAGTGATCGTGTTCCAGATATTGCAGTCATCCTGCTCATTTTCCTTCCACACAGACATATGATATAACCTGTCAGGATGAAGTAATTGCCTGTAGCAGTTGTAAAATCCTTGGTGCAATGTCCTGATTGCTAAACCACCTGCTACTGGGAGCACACAACCGGTATACATCAGAAGAGTCCGCTAATGGCGTGATCACAGAGCTCCCCAGCATCAAGGACACTGCTCACAACTACACCGCTCTCCACTCTATAAAGGAAAAGCTACAGGGAGCAGAAGACAAAACTCAATAGTAAATCGAATGCAGACTAACAATCCATAACAAGCAGGATGTAAGCACCAAATCAGAGCATAAAACGATGTGCCCGCTATCCCCCCACAGTCTGCAGACAGACAGCGCTGGTACTGGTGACAGCACAGCATATGACTCCATAGCACTCTTGTAAGGGGCTCCCCTTGGCAGCAAGTGCTTTATAGCTGCAGCCCACCATCATCCAGTACAAGAAATGCTCTTAAAAAGTAAGACGTCATTAGAAAATGAGTTTATCGTTGACATCTAGTCTTTATGCTAAACATATTTTTCTTAAATAAATGTGCTGAGCTGTAGCAGTTTTCAATAATGATGGCTGACATTTGTTCTGTGGAGATCGTTAGATTATTTTCATGGGCAGGTATCGCCATTATTAGGTGAAAGGCATAGCTCACCTCCTCCCACTCTCTTGCACAATGACTTCTGCATATGGCAAAGACCATGCAGACAAGAGTCCCCCATGCTCAGACACTTGCTCCAATGTCCATGTGGCTGCACTAAACCATTTCTCTGAACTGCTTTTACCAGGAGTGATCTGCAGCTATGGCAAGATGGCTGTCAACACAATTATCTATAAAAAAAATAAAATAACTGGGAAAATTAAAATGATTAGAAGTAAAAATTATGATTCTTTATCTGGGTTTACATAGTAATAAGTATAATTAATACATATAAGCTATATTCCCTTTAAAGAGCCCGAATGTAATTTTATGTATATGCATGATATTTTTACTCTGAAAAAACAAAAAAAAAAAGCCAAACCAATGCTTTTTATACAGTGAAATCTGTCTATGGCAGAGGAGAGGCAAATGTGGATTACTGGAAGTGAGGCAGATCTTATTCTCTGTGTTTGCAGATGTCCGTGTCTTTAGAGTGTTACGATGTATAGGCAAAAATAAGGGTTGGGAACAAAGTTCAGGACAATCATCGCATTAGTCAATGCTTCCTAATAGAGGCACAATGCACAACTGCATGTTATCGAGAGGAAGTGCCAACACTTATAGTGCTGGCAGATATTACAGTATGTGTACACACCTACACAAACTGGTTGGATGGATGAAAGCAGGGCAGTGGCTTTATAAGCAGGTGCGGGACTGCAGTAATGCAGGGAATGCAGAACAAGGCTGTATAACAAGGTTGTTTAATTGGTTAACAAGAAAAAGGATAGCAATGGTCTCCTCACAGGGAGCTAGTAACATTAAACAATGAATAGTAACAAGGGGAGTAAACAAAGGGTTAACGCGACAGTCCGATATGTCCATGGCACTTATCGTGATCTTTTCTGGTCCTCATCCACATATAGTCCGATGGGAGTTGGAGTACCGACAGCAGTCGGTGCGGTGTCCTCAGGTGAAATCCACAAATCACGGTCCAACTTCTGGCGGCAACGGGCGGTCACCGGTTTTGCCCGCTGAGCTCCTAGTCCATAAATCTGTGCAGCAGAAGTGGGGAGCGCTGCAGGAGTCTCTGTCCAACAAGTGTGCTGCTGCTCGTCGATCAGTAATGGGGGACACACCTCAGGGTCCTGCACTCGACACCATCTCCTCCGGGCGGACACTACACTCTCCTCCCCCGGGGCGGGCGATGCTCTGCACACTCACTGTCTTATTAGAGCGTCCGTGTGAACTTTGCAGGGCGCGCACTGTCTCTCACGCTGCGGAGCGCGCCGCACATCTACCTCCGCTTTCACTGCCGGCGGGAAACTCACTGCTTTTTCCCGCGCTTCCATTTCTCTGCCTGGCTTAGCCACGCCCCCTCTCTCAGGTCATGGGACCTGTCCGGTGGTCCCCTATTCTTTCCCCCCCTGGCAACACAGGACCCAGCCTTGACAGTTCCGGACCTGGCATGACGCAGGTACCTGCAGTCCGGTCTTCCTCCTTAGGCCTCTTTCACACTTCAGTTTTTTACAATCAGTCACAATCCGCCAGGTTTTGAAAAAAACGGATCCGCAATTTTCTTTTGAGGATCCGTTTTTTTCCCCATTGACTTCCATTATTGGCGGATTGTGACGGATTGCCGTCTGTTGCATCCGTTTTTTTTGCGGATCCGCCAAAAGTTGCTGTCCGTCACCATCCTCAAAGATCTCTCTCTCTCCTTTTCCAGGCTGCGATTCCTTTAAAATTCTTCATTTGTCGGATCCCTCAAAAAAAACGGACGGGTGGCATCCGTTGTCATCAGTACTAAAACGGATCTGCCATCCGTCCTTTTGGCGGATTTTGACTTATGCAAAAAACTGAACTGTGAAAGAGGCCTTACAGCTTTGTGGTACAAAAAGAGGCCAAGTAAAATGTATGGATGGCAGTAATGCTACACAAACATTTAGCAGCCTGCATCATAATACAAGCTTATCTTATTTATTTGTTAATGAGATGACAGAGCGCTTTAAGGCTGTGTTCATACATAGAATATAATTTTTGATTGTTTGGCTGTGTAATAGGAAGAGTCTGCAACAAATTTACAGTTCCCTGTACAGCTCATGGAGTGTTGCTGCGGAGAGACGTCTGTGAAAAGCTAACCCCACATTCTCAGGCTCCGTGTGGGTGATGGTAGTGAGACTCTCACTAATCAGCTGGTCGAATGAGGATCTGGTCACAGGAAGATTAAGAACGGCAAATCTGTGTCCACCAATAAAAGCATACCCAGGTGGACATGCACACTGTCACACAGGAGACTGCAGGGGCGTCACTGTAATCTGGCAGTAGTGCTACCTTCACAGAGCTTGTATGGTAGAAATGCTTATTCTATAATGACCTATTTGTTAAAATGCTTTCTAGATCATGGAATAACCCCTTTAATGTACACTTACAGGAAGTCTAGCGCTTTGTCTGTAAAGTAAAAAATTAAGATATAAGACCCGTAGATAGAAACAGCTTTCACCCTAGAATTCCTATAATTACAGGCGGGAGATTAGAGGGCACCGTGTACAGGCTTTCTGAAAGGATTTTGTTTCTAGAACAGTGCACTTTGGATCGAAGCAGAGAAATGAGGTTAATCGCAATTGTAATCTCCATTTAATCGTGCTCTGTCTCACTAATCTTTTCCCTGTAGGCACTTCTGAGTGGGCAGCCACATCCTCGTTTTTCAAGTCCTAACATATTCATTTTTTTATCTGCTTAATCTCAGTAGTAGTTTTTAAGAAGTAAACAGTCTGAAAACTAGATGGTTATTTAGAAGGAAAATTCATATCTTCTCGACTGATGTACAATTTGCTCCAAATGACATGCCTAAAGGGGTTTTCCCACGAATCAATAGATATTGTAATAATATTATCTTCCACAATTGGATGTGTTTAAATAAAATGTTCCTGTGCTGAGATAATCTTATAAATGTGCCCCTGCTGTGTACTGTGTAATGGCTGTGTCTGATCATACAGGAACATGGTCTGATCATACCACAGCTCCTCGGCAGAGGGGGGAAGCAAAAGAGAGGATACAGACATTACAGCAGGTGATCGCAGCTAATACTTTTTGTGAGGTAAAACATCTCACTGCCTGTTTTTATGCAATGTTTTACCTGAAATAAATAAATCTTTGTGATCCCGGGCTGTACTCTCTATATCATCTCTTTTGTTTCATCCCTTGCCCAGGAGATGTGATACGATCAGACACAGCCATTACACAGTACACACATTTATAAGATTATCTCAGCACAGGAACATTTTATTTAAACACATCCACTTGTGGAAATTATTATTATTCCAAGATCTACTGATTACAGTGTTGATTAAAAATAACTTTATTCGCAGGAAAACCCCTTTAAAGCAGTCAGAAAGTGTGAGTGTGTAGCTCTGCCAACTAATAACAGGTGGCCATCACCAAACATTAACAGTATATATTTTCTATTCAACAATTAAGATGCCGCTAGACATGAGGTAATCTGTAAGCAGAATAATACCTAAGGCCGGGATCATACATGCGAGAAACTCGGATGAGTCTCACATGTTAATACCCAGCACTGCCGCCGGCACTCGGGAGCGGAGCATACGGCTGCAAGTATTCACGCTCCGATCAGAGTGCGGGCGGCAGTGCCGGGTATTAACATTGCAAGACTCGTCCGAGTTTCTCACATGTGTGAACCCGGCTTAAGAAGCACTTTCACAAAGGATTGCACTTTTTTTCCCAAAGTAAGGACACCGGTTTCATCAGGTCTGAGAGATCTATTTAATGACGTATCAAGTCTGCATTGGGAAATCAGATTCGTTTTAGGCCTCATTTAGACATCAGAGATTTTTCTCATATAAAAAAAAAATGGTCCAATACTCATTAGTAGCTGGGATCAGATTTTTATCATTGTTTGGTCACAGTTTTAGTTTTCACCATCACTTTTTTTCGCATGATCAGTTCATGAAAAGAACACCACACGGGTGGCATCCTAGGGCTAATAATTTTTTCACAGCCCCATGGACTTACAGTGGCGAGTTTGATCAATGACGCTAATCTAAATTGGACATCCCTGCGATTTTCTCCAGACCGATCGGTCCACAAAAATACACTGACATGTGAACAGCCCCATAGACTAAAATAGGTACAAGGTCAATGCGTGAAAAATACTGAGAATTCACACATGAAAACCTGACGTCTGAATGAGGCCTTAGAGAGCAGATGAACATTAATTGTGTCCAAACACAGAAGTCAGCTGTTGCACAAACCTTTGCGCGCCCTCTATGCACTTTACATTTTCAGCAAAACGTATCTAATGTGGAATCTGAAATGCTGACATTTATCTGAAATATAGGGAAAATACTCCAATGTGCAGAGTTTATAGGTTGTATTCTTAGTTGGCCGCCCCACCATGATATATTACAAAACTGATGTAAGCCTATTGATCCAATGCATGGAGCAGTTTCCTTCGTATGCTGCGGCACTCCATACCTGCTCCAGACGACATCTAAGTTCTGCTTCCTCCACTTCCCAAGCAGCTTTGTTCTCGGCAAATCGCTGTTGGACTTCATGTCTGTCTGTGGCTTCATCTCGCAGTTCAGAGCGGAAATCATCCAATAAGCCCTTAAACGCACCAAGGAGGCGACGATTTTCACTTGCCTAAGGGAACATACATACACATAAATCATCTAAAATGCTAAAAGGAAACCTGTGTAAATGAGGGCTTTATAACCAAATGGGAAACTTAATATGAGCAATTTATCTACTACATGCATACAGTATGTGAATACAGTAAAAGCATTGGGGCACCGACACATTACACCACTTAACATTCCATTCAAAATCTATGGGGTAATGTTTCTCCTTGTGAAAAGTCACATGCCAGTGTAATGACATTTATAGGCCATGCAACGCTCCTTTGGGAAATTGAATATGCAAGTTACCTCTTCAGAGGCATTACTTGAAATGAAGGGCCACGAATCTCAATTTGCAGACATGTGTTTTGGGTGTCTCATCAACACCCTGAAACACGTGACTGCAAATTGAGATACTTGATTGGTTTTTATCCTAAGTCATGTGGTAAGTCTTGGTATTGACTAGTAGGATTACTACCTCCAATAGGTGGCAGTAGAGTTCTAACCCTCTTCCTCTCTGAAGATGTAATTTCCATATTCAAAATCTACATACTAAGGGCAGTTTCACACGTCCAGATAATTCCGGTACCGGAAAAACCGGTACCGGAGCTATCCGTGCCCGTGTGGATACGTAGGCCATCCGTGTGCTATCCGTATGTCCGTGTGACCATCCGTGTGCTATCCGTGTATTGGAAAAATTAGTTTCAATGTTAACCCTTTGACTTTTAAAAACGCACACGGACAGCATCCGTGTGCTGTACGTGTTTACACGCATCACATTTTCTGTGACGAAAGCTGATTTGAGCTGTTTGGTTTTCACTTTTCAGGTGAACTCTGATGTCCCTATTAAATGGGGGCTCATCCAATGCAATTTGATAAATTATAGCTACTTCATTGCACCTTGGTGCATATTGTAGCGCCTCTGGTCATCATTATAGTCATTTATAATTAACATTGTTATTTCGAGTGGATTGCAATTTTCTAATTCAGCAATCCTCTCTTCCTCTCTTTCAAATTCCCTCATCATTGTGAAGGCTCTTGCAAGTGGGTTAATTGCTTTCATTTTCTCTCCAAGAGATGACAGCAGTGCTGGGAGGCACTTTTTACTTGCTTGACTTCTTGTACTTAATGCTTCTTCAATGTCCAAGATATAAATCTGGGCATACTTGGGAGTACTACCCACAGCAGGATGCAATGGGTCAGTTCTGTGGTAAATTTGTCCATGAATTCGAAAACAGTATGGATCATGCCCAGGAGGTGGCGCTACTTGTGCTCCCATTGATGCCAAAGCAAGAGAGCTATTGTATTTCCTTATATTAGCCATAAAGTTATTGGAGTGCTGATGCTCTCCTTTCATCAACTTGACTAACTGATCATCCATACCAATGGGACATAATTGGATGCGCCCTCTCTTGCAGCAGGAAGGGAATGTTTTGTCCTGCACCAATTCGTCTTTGAAATTTTTAGATTGGCAGAACTGACATCGAAATGTCAGTTCGCCAGCATAGTGCTCTTCAATATGTGTCTCATCAATTTGATTAAGAAGCCCTCTAGCGGCAAATGTAACTTGCCGTCGTCGAGTGGCTCTTGCATTTTGGACACGTCTTCTATCTTGTTCTCGTCTTTGTGAAATTTGTGTATCGCTTTGTGCATTGCATGTTGCTCGTTGTCGTGCAGCATTAGATGTTCTACGTGATTCAGTGACGGCAGCGCAATCAATTTGATCCATCTTTGCTCACAGTGTTGCCTCACAGGCTAACGTTCAAAAAAGGCTTATGCCTTAACTCGTCACCAGGGAGAGCTCTTCTCCTTATTAGATATGTCACTTAACTCCTATACAGGGCCTTACAGTACTTAGGTATCCATGATTACGCCCACGCATATAGTCAGTTAGCTGCTAGTGGTAGTAACTATGGATACCTAAGTTACTGTTGAGCTGTGGATGAGTCATTGCACCCAGACAGACGGTCGGGCTGTGGATGACTTATTGTGCACAGACACACGGACACATCCAAATTAGGTATATGGATTTACTGCGGATTTCGCCTGCGTTTTTACACCTGCGGATTCCTATAATGGAAGAGGTGTAAAAACGCTGCGGATTCCGCACAAAGAATTGACATGCTGTGGAAAACAAACCGCTGCAAATGTGCGCGGAATTTTCCGCAGCATGTGCACAGCGGATTTGGTTTTCCATAGGTTTACATGGTACTGTACACCGCATGTCAAACTTCTGCGGATCCACAGGGCCAAACCTGCAACGTGTGCACATACCCTTAGAATGATCCATTCTATCACAAATGTTAGTAAAGGCAGACTGCGTGGCTGGAGCTGAATTTTATATACCGGAGGCAGTGGGGTGGAATGACAAGCCAGAATGCAATGATTCAAAAAGGTGTGTCCCTATACGCTTGTCCATACAGTGTACATCTGCTATAATATTATTATAACCACTCATCTGATCAGTGGAGGTTCAGGCACAGATTTCCAGTCCCTTACATCTCTGCTATTACATTAATAATGAATTCTGCTTTATCAAGTTTTGCCCTTTTATATATGGAGTATCCACAAGGACTGCATTGATTTTGTGGTTAGATGTCCATTATACAGTCCCCAAAGAGATGCTGGCTGTCATAATCCCATAATTTCCGCACATCAGACAGTGATCTTCCTGACAGTGAGACCATTTTCTTTTAAAGGGGTCATTGTCTCTTTTGTACATATTGCATGTGATAAGTCACATACAATTGAAAGTTTCACTCAATCTAAAAGGTAAAGAGGGTAAATAAATTATGTTTTACTTATTTCACTGACAGCATATAAAGATATTTACTCTGAAAGTCACTAGTATATATCTAAGGCCGGGGTCACACTTGCAAGAAACTCGCATGAGTCTCGTGTCTCAATACCCGGCACTGCCGCCGGCACTCGGGACTGGAGTGTGCGGCTGCATGTATTTCTATGCAGCTGAGCGCTCCGGTCCGAGTGCCAGCGGCAGTGCCGGGTATTGAGATGCGAGACTCGTGCGAGTTTCTTACAAGTGTGACCCGGGCCTAAATCAGAGTGTTGTAGACAAATACCTGCATTGTTACATGCAGGAGACATCCTGAATGAGCCATTTCAGATGCTGTAGGATGGGATCGGCACTTCTACCTGCTGACTCAATACTACTAGGACACTGCCTGTCACCTCAATGCTCTGCACCTTATCTGACACCACAGAAATACACTTCATTGATCAGAACAGACATGGCTCGCAGACACCAGTACATTATGAGAATTAGGGTACCGTTACACCTAGCGATGCACCAGCGATCCCGACCAGCGATATGACGCGGTCAGGATCGCTGGTGAATCGCTGGGTGGTCGCTAGTGAGCTGCCACACAGGCAGATCTCACCAGCGACATCGCTGGGGACGGGGATCGCTACTTACCTGTCAGACGTGGCGATCCTGCATCCTCCCGCCCGGCTCCACGCGTCGCTCGTCGTCACAGCAGGAAGCGCCGCAGGAAGTGGCTGACGAGGAATGGTCCAGGACCTTCTCGCGCGACCAGCGGGGGAGCCGGTCGGAGGTAAGTATCACATGCAGCGATATCGCTAGTAATATCGCTGCAACGTCACAAAATCGGTGACTTTACAGCGATATCGCAGTGTGTAATGGGGGCTTTACTCCTGCAACAAATATCAGAGCGGTTGGCCACTTTTAGGGCCATTTTTTAACTGAAGGCTGAAAATCATTTTCGCTATTGCCTTGTATAAAACAATTTGCACTGGTTGCCTTCTATAGTCTGTTACACTGTATGTTACTGGCTACAGAATGAGCTATCTGAAAATCTATCAGTGAGCTCTCATTTTGACATTATCATAGAAGAATTTACTCTTACCTGTTTTTTTAACCTGTCCTCTGCTAATTTATGACCACAAATTAAGACAAAAGATGCAAATTTTTAAATGAAAACCAATTGCAAAATGATTTTTAGCCCCTCATACATGTATTTAATCAGGATTTTGATGAGGCTGTCCATTACTTTTATATTAATCACATCTGGCCACTGCTGGCTGGTAGTGGTACTGCCTTATGTTTGCATACCATAAAAGTTTCCCTTTTTTGATCCATTCATTTTCCAAAAGGCCATTATATTTGCTAACCATTCCCCCCCCCCAAATATATGCAATGTACAGTAAAGGTCAAAAGAAAATTGTTCCAGAAAAGAAAGTACTAATACATGAAAATGATTGCAGCTACACATGTTTTGTTATACAGATGTTTATTTCCTTTGTGTGTATTGGAACAACACAAAAAAAAAATAGAGAAAAAAAGGCAAATTGGACATTATTTTACACAAAACTCCCAAAACAGGCAGGACAAAATTGTTGGCGCCCTCAACTTAACATTTGGTTGCCCACCCTTTGGAATAAATAACTGCAATCAATCGCTTCCTATAACCATCAACAAGATTCTTACACTTGTCAATTGGAATTTTGGACCACTCTACTTTTGCAAACTGCTCCAGGTCTCTCATATTTGAAGGATGACTTCTCCCAACAGCAATTCTAAGATCTCTCCACAGGTTCAATGGGATATAGATCCAGTCATTGCTGGCCACTTCAGAACTCTCCAGCGCTTTATTTCCATCCATTTCTGGGGGTTTCTTGAAGTATGTTTGGGGTCAATGTTCTGCTTATCCACCATCCCGAGTATCCTGTGTTGCAACCTTTCATCAGTTCATCAGATTAGCTACAGTGCCAGGGGTTGTAAACTTCTTGATTATGTTGAACACTGTGGACAAAGGAACATCATGATCTCTGGAGACGGAATTGTAACCTTGAGATCATTGATATTTTTCAACAATTTTGATTCTCAAGTCCTCAGACAGTTCTCTTCTCCTCTTTCTGTTCTCCTTGTTCAGTGTGGCACAAACAGACACACAACGCAAAGATTTACCCACACCTGTTACTTGCCACAGGTGAGTTTAAACGAGCATCACATACTTGAAACAAAACCATTTATCCACAATTTTAGAAAGATGCCAACAATTATGTCGTGCCTATTTTTTTTTTTTAATAATGTCTAATTTGCTTTTTGTTGTTCTTTGTGTTGTTCCATTAAACACAAAGGAAATAAACATGTGCATAACAAAACATGTGTAATTGCAATAATTTTATGGGAGAAATACTTCACTTACTGGTACAATTTCAAGGGTGCCAACACTTTCGGCCATGACTGCCCCCCTTTCAAGGGGGTTTAAGGGTAGTCACATTCTAGTTTCTTCTTTCAGCCGATCAGGCAGTTCCTGATAACAGTCCTTTGATTGGTGGAGGGTTTTGAGTGGGAATCAGAAAACAGCTACAAGCCCGGAATTCCTGTCATGGGTGTCAGTGCCAGCTAGGGAAGCAGATGGAAGCAGCTCCCCCATCCGCCCTCCGTGGGATATTTTATTTTTGTTGCGGTGTTTTTTAGTTGGATGGTCGCCCAGTTGTATGCTGTGCGGACATCGTCAGACCTATCAGTTTGTGGATTTTTAATGAGCAATTTTGTTAAGTATGTGATTTGATTGTTTTTATGATAATTTATTCAAATGGATAATTATTAGGTAGCCCATTAATAAACACTGCGGCCTTTATTGGTTAATTATGGGGTTCATATTTGGATGGGTGACCTGTGGTACTTGCAATCCCATGTAGTTTTTTGAGCAAAAACACTGGAAAAAAAGCTCAAAAAACACTTTTGCATCATTTGAGCATTCCATTGACTTATATTATAAAGCATGAGCATCTTCCGAGTACAAAATACCTGAAGAATGATCATCACGTCTTTTAACCACAGAGTTTTTGGAAATGTAAAGACTGAATATATGAACAGTAAGTCATTTTTACATAAAAATTCATACACGCATTTTTTTAGATTTTTTTTTCGGGTGTTTTTCGGAATGTAATTCACCTGAAAAAGAAGTTTTGTGCACATACCCATCTAAATCTCACCTTGGCCATTTTGCATGTGTGTTTGAGATAGAGAATTTGGAGAAACAATAAGCGATCTGTAGAATATGTTAGCGCTATAAAGGTAGTAGGAGATATATTGTAGTGACAAAGCCAAAGTTACAAGTACTGGAGGGGAGATATGTGTCACTGAGGTTATTAGCTTCAGTGATATGAACCTAGGAAAAAGCTCGAGCATAAGTGCTGCGAGGGGTTAATCCACCATGTTTAGGGCTAGGTTTAGTGAACAGCTGAAGAGTGGGTGGGAGGCTGTTCACCATAACTCCAACCCAGGATGGATCCCAGAAGGTAAATACACAGCCTTCTGGTTCATTCATAGTTTGGTGTGCCTGGAGATTTGAGCTTCAGAGCTGTGAGTGCTCGTAATAAGGAAATTTTAACCTTTTCATGTTTGTTCCTGAGCGGGCAGATCCCCGCATCAACACGGACTCTGCCACATGCTATGTTTTTTTTTTGTTTGTTATCCGTTAGGCCATGTTTATTTTGCCAACTATACATTGGTTTATGCAGCACTTTTAATAAACCTTTGTGAGATTTAAAGAGACAGCATTCCAGTGTCTAACTCTATGTGCAGCCAAATGAGCTGATCTACCACAATATATATTTATATATCTGGACTCTAAGAAATATAAAAACACTAATGAAGCAAACAGTCTGGAAAGAATTACATTTTAACACCCACAAATGATCTCATTTAATCAGTAACACTCCCTGATTATCTGCTTGTTTTTAACCTCTTGACTCTTGTTCTGCCTATTAGCCAAGATATCATGATGATGAAGAGGATCATCCAGGAAAGAGAAGGATTAGGTTAACCCCAAAATTACATAGGTCTCCTTTTTTACACCATATGATGTAATACCAGAAGGGTCTTGTAAGAGAATATTAATGAATAAATTGGTGACTTAGAGTGGGAGGAGGTGTTCTCTTCTGTGAACAGAAAACCAGTGAGGTGAATCATACCGCCTTATAGATCACCTGGACTCAATGACTCTAAGAGTACCGTTACACCTAGCGACTCACCAGCGATCCCGACCAGCGATATAGATCGCTGGTGAATCGCTGGGTGGTCGCTAGTGAGCTGCCAAACAGACAGATATCACCAGCGACATCGCTGGGGACGGGGATCGCTACTTACCTGTCAGACGCGGCGATCCTGCGTCCTCCCGCCCGGCTCCACACGTCGCTCGTCGTCACAGCAGGATGCGCCGCAGGAAGTGACCGACGAGGAATGGTCCAGCAGCTTCTCGCGCGATCACCGATAACCAGCGGGGGAGCCGGTCGGAGGTAAGTATCAGATGCAGCGATATCGCTAGTAATATCGCTGCAACGTCACAAAATCGGTGACTTTACAGCGATATTGCTAGCGATATCGCAGTGTGTAACGGGGGCTTAAGAGATTCACTCTGACTTCAGCCGATCACATGTGCTTGGTCTCATTCGCACATGCATGCTTTAGGTATGTGTTCTGTCTGTTATATTTACAGATAGACCATGTACTCATTACATGTCCTGTTTGTTTTGCAGACTGAAGAAAGAACAAAAATAAAACTGAGAAGCTGGTGACGTGTTTCTATGATACTTTCCCTCTGATTGTTCCACCCGATTTTGGCTTATAAATCCTGAGGTAAAAAACTGACCAAATACTGACTTTACTATCTGAGAAAATAAAGAACCTCACAACTACCACAAAAGACTTCAAGCTGTCATTGGTGTTAGAGGGGGCAATACACGGTATTAAGAAATGGGGTATGTAAACTTTTGATCAGGGTCATTTGGATGTTTGGGTTGTCATTATGATTTAAAAAGCGAAAACACAGTAGTTTGACCATAAATGGCTTCATCCAACCACTAACCAAGAGTGGAGAAAAAGTTTTGGTGTTATCATTTCATATTATCTGAAAGAAGGCCAAGAAAGCAAAAATTCTGCTGAGGTATGCAAACTTTTGAGTGCAACTGTACTTTTAGAGGATTCCTGATGCAGACGGCTCTGACATATGTCAATAAACAGGCACACATCATCCATACGTTTCCCTGTTAAAAGAATTGTATAAAAAAGTGGTATATTTTTTCCCCTAAACCTGTCTCCATAGACAAGCATGGTCTACCATGCTATTTTAGACCCCAAAACATATAAGCGTATACCAGCTTGACGAATGCTAAAATTCGACTTTTTACATAATGTATGTGGCATGCATATGCCAAACTTGCTTGTTTTATTCCTTTCTGCAGATGCAGTGTGACATGTTTCAGCTTGTAGGCTTGGAGCGGCTCAGTACCTGCTTCTGATGCTGGAGTATCTCTGCTGTCTGGAGCTGAGGGCTGAGGTCTCGGCTGTGCTCTGCTGTGGAATGTTGGGGATAATCTGTTAAGGCAAACACTCCATCATCATCCTCATCCTCCTCCTCTACTTCATCCAAGTCAGCATCACCTTCTCTGAAGTCAAAGTGTGCAGCAAATTCAGGAAGGGTGTCTAGCTGATCAACCTGCAAAGAATCAACGGGTCACATCACTTTTGAAAGAAATCTCAGTACAAACAAAGGTGGTGCTTCAGACTAGAACAGTCACCTAAAGCCCCCTTCACACATAGCGAGATCGCTAGCGATATCGCTAAAGCGTCACCGATTTTGTGACGCAACAGCGAAATCGCTAGCGATCTCGCTACTTGTGACACTTACCTCCGACTCGGCTCCCCACTGGATATCACTGATCGCGCGAGATCGTCCTGGTCCATTTCTCGTCATCGGCTTTCTGCTGGCGCCGACGAGCGACTCATGGACACGGGAGGAAGTCGTCATCAGAGCTGCCATCTGACAGGTAAGAGCGACCGCCGACTGCTGCTACGTCGCTGGTGAGATCTGCCTGTTTGGCAGCTCACTAGCGACCATTTAGCGATGCACCAGCGATCCTGACCGGGTCGTATCGTTGTCAGGATCGCTGGTGCATCGCTAAGTGTAACGGAGCCTTAATGCCATGACACATGCAGCCTCTGAGGAGCATCTCTGGCAATCATGTAACACACAACGATTCTTTGCAAGACGACAATGTAATCACTATCTAGCACTGATATTATTTAAAGGGTGTTTCTGAGCCCAGGAGGAATTTTTTTTTTACACAATTAATTATCTAGTCACATAACTAAGAATCCACCCACTAATTTATAACTTTTAGAACAAATGCCATGATGCACAATTAGCATTTCATGTTTGTCCATACAGATTTCTGCATTTGGAAGAAGGATGGAAGGCTCATTATTAGGGCTTCCACAGATAAGTGCATTGCATCCATAGTTAAAGTGTCCTAAAACTGAAGTCTCCAGCCCGATGTGCGTCCGGCGCGAAGACCTGGATGAAGGCTTGGCAGTACAGCTGATCGGGCAGTTTCATGCACCTTGAAATAATCAGAATATGACATATGCACAATAGTCTCCTGGAATTATAAGGTTCTAGGAATATCAACTATTGTAAATCTCAAAAAAATGAAAAGTATAGTTTGATCCTCCATTTAGTTTTCAACTAAACAGTAAATAACTACACTACAAACCAGATGAGTTTGTAATTGAAAAGCATGTGGATTAAGGTACCACCTATCGCTCTGCACATTCTCAAACCTACCTCCCAACTTATTTTTTATATCACAATGAAGGACACATCATCACCACTGATGAACGACCACTCTTCAACTTCTTCTGAAGGATGTCACTCATATGTTATTTACGAAGTGAGCAGCAGAGTGAAGCCCTTCTCATAACTGGTTGGCGCCATGATCATTTACAGATTTTGACCTTATTTAATCTGGACACTTGGATCCAGCACAACTGGCAATCTATATATATGGCTATAACCTCTGTAAACTAAGGTAAAATCAATAAAAACATTTAAAAGTAATTTAAAAAAAAGAAATAAAGGGAGTCACGGTGGCTGGCACAGTAGCCTTGCAGCACTGGGGTGTTGGTTTAAATCCCACCAAGGAGAACATCTGCAAGTAGCTTGTATGTTCTCCCCACGTTTGTGTGGTTTCCTCCGGGTACTCCGGATGCCTTATTGCAGTAAATTTCTATCCTAGATGCATTGGAACCAAAGGCAACACACAAATGACACAAAACTCATTTAAAGAGTAGAATAGTTAGAGAAACCCTACAGATATTAATGATCTACCTGCAATAACTCATCTCCCACTTCCTCTTCTTCCACCCTTTTGCACTGTCGCCAATGCGCCAGCAGCCACTTTAACTTGACATACAGAACAAAGACATTTTGCTTGAAGTTCCTTAGCTCTTGTTGCAGAACGCTCTTTTCCTGGCCCCATGTTTTCTCCTCCAATTTATTCTGCAGCGTAAGGCTCTGGACCTCTAAGTCTTTCCTCCTGATGTTCTTCAGATGTTCTTCTTCTAGCTGAGTGATGTAAAGCAAAAATTACTATCACTGCCTCTTCAACCTAATGTATTTCACTTTTCACATGCAATTACAATTATAGTAGTTAGCAGTTTGGTCAATGGACATATGCCCCAATCACTGCTGGCCAGTTAACTGATCCTAGCCTGGAACTTTTTCCCAACCTGGCTTCGTGGTGACCAGGTATTTCTGATGTATATATACACAAAGTGCTATCATGGGGGAGGGAAGCAATGTTCCAAATTAAAATTGAGCATGCAATTTTGAAGTTTTGCGTAATTTCTAGCAAATTGACTAACACAATGTTCAGACTGTACCTATAGAGAGCACGTCAAACTGTTTTCTTTTACCTACTAAATTACTAAAATTGCCCTACGCTGAAGAGCAGAAAGGGTGTGCACCACTCTGCAGCAGGAGATAAATATCTGATGACACCTATGGATTTGTCAGCAGAACCCAAATCTATCACCGGCTTTTGTTACGTGATCATTTACATTTACTGTAGCACACAACTGCATAATTAATATTAATCAGAGCGGTCAGTGAGATAAAGTCAATTTCTGGAGTAAAATATTCTGTGGCCCCCATTAAAAAGGCTTATATTTTTATTAAGACTGACTGTGTCATTTGAAATATGCATGACGCTTTGGGGTAAGCAGTGATGCCCACTTTGGTTATGATTTCACCCCAATGTCTTCCGTTATAGGATGATCTCCCATCTCCTATATCTTAGCCAAAGGAGGCAAATCAGCAGATTTTTGTTAGAACTGAGGTCAATGAAGATACACTGCACAGACATAGGGCACGATATTTACCCATGGATAATAAATGTTAAAGGGAAGCCATCTTCAGAAATTCACCAATCCAGAAAATCAAGTTTTTGTGTTACAAATATATATATATTGATAAATGGCAATGTGCTTTTTTTATTGTACGATCTTTGTTAAAAAAATAAAATAAAATCTTGCAATTTTCACACTAGCCATTTGGGTTTTTTACACTAATACTTCCTGTCCTTTAATGAAGTACAGTATTTACTCAAGCTTTCTTATCAGTAGAAGCAGAATTACAATGATAGGTGACAAACCTATACACACAATCTCAGTATGTGTTGTCACAGCTGCCCTGCTCCTCCTCCCTTCACAGTGACCCTTACACAGGCTCATTAGATACTTCAATGCAAGAGTGGGGGGGGGGGGGGGGGTTTCTGAACATTGTGGCTATGTACATGTATACATACTATATGTGCATTTAAAAATAATCTAAATATGGTTGTATTAAATTAGTTTTTTTTTCTAACTGGACAACCCCTTAAAAATAGACTGTCTGCCTGTATCAAGTAAATGTCTATTTTATGAGTCGTGAAACTACTGTTACGTTTAACATTTTAAGGATAAGTCACCAAACTGATATATATTGTGTAAAAAACAACTTACGCCTTAGACTACATGGCAATTTTGGCCATGACACAGGCTGCACAGGCAAAGATTGCTATGTGTATACTAGTTTATGAGATGCATTGCCACTTGCTGCGCTACTGTGACAAGCAAATCAGAAGAAATACAACTGGGTCTGATTTTTGGTGACTTGCCTCTTGCTGCACAATAGGGGTCACAACGTGCCCCCATTCATTTGTATTGCGTTGTGACGTAGCAGCGAGACATAGCGAACTTTGGCCATGAGACCTGTGTTGCATCAAAAGTAGCCATGTCACACACAGCCTTAAAGGGGTATTCCCATCTCCAAGATCCTATCCCAATATGTAGATGTTGTAGTAATAATAATATTAGCCAATACCTCCCATTTAGGAATGTAGTATAGTTTTTAAGATTCGTATGTTGCTTACCCCATGCGCAGGGCATTGAAGTAGCTTAGGTATCCATGGTTACAACCACTAACAACCAGCTATATGAGTGGTCATAACCATGGATACCTAAGCGCAATGCCCTGCACATGGGGTAAGCTACATAGTGAATCAGAAAACTATACTACATTTCTAATTGGAGGTATTTGGTAACATTATTACACATACTACATATTGGGATAGGAGATGGGAGTACCCCTTTAATCTTACAAAGACCTCAGAGTATTCAAAGTATTCAAGCTCTTTTTCAAAGCCTAATGAGACAACTCCTTACTTCAATGCGGCTGCCCTCACAATGAGTTAATGGAGGAGTAACTGCTGCTCACACACTCATATTGTAGTATTGCCCAGAAACCCCCCGAGAGCCGCTCTTTTTAGTCAGAGAAAGGGTGATAAGCCTGATCCTCTGAAACATACTGCTATGCATTTCACCCTCACATCCTCTTGTCTGGTTCTTCCAATGTCACCTTCACATCACTTATGTCTAGAGACACAACAGTCGAGATCATGTAACTGTGGCTAGCTCCTGACCACGGCTAGGTTTTACGCCAGCACAAGCCTTAGTTGCTCTCTAGTATCGAATAGACAAATGAAAGAGGATCTCCAAAACATCAGTATTAAGGAAAATAATATTTCTGAGAAGTATGCCCATAATTATCAAACAGGGAATAAGAAAAAGATGACAGGCACACACATAAAAGGAGCAGGTAAAAATAAGACTTTAATAAAATTGCCAAAGACAGCATATATCAGTAAAAACCCTTAAAAGACAAAATATTGGATCTCGTGTTATAAACCCCTGAGGAAGCTCCTGTGTGAATCGGCGATACTCATTTGGCTCAGGCCCCACTCTACTAGGGTGAACCAAACATTAATGGATTAAGGTCTAACTACATCTCATATACTGGTTTCTGTTACCTTGGTCGCTCACATTATCTATCTTTATGTATTGTGCGATATACTACCTGGGTAGCTTGTGATATATGCCCCTAATTTTATTAATATTCTGAGAGGTGACCAATGCTGACTATGGTTGGATTACTTCTGGCTATAGATGTTCGGCTATTGTAGTTGGCTTGGTGTATGTCAGACTAGGCTCACTAGCTTCTTCTTAGCTCTTGCAGTGGGGCTTATGTATCACACTGCCTGAATATACGCTTTGCTTTTTGAATAATCTTGGTCTTGTCGTATATATCGTGCACAGTGGTGCTGGGTCTTTTAATGTTATATGTTGTCTGCAATGATTTCAGTAAAGACTATTTTGACCTGCATCATTAATGTGTGTGTATCCATATTTCTCTCTAGTCTTTTCTTTCATAGAAAGAACTTAAAGGAGTTGGGATGAAAGTCTGCAGCCACTCAATATGACTGCAAGCTTGTGAATCCTTACAGTGGTATTGCCGATGAGAGCAGGCGGCCACTTAACCACATGTATGCGATTTGCATCCTTCCGCTCACATTCTGACTAGACATGCTCGTTCTCTCTCAGTGCACTTTTATTGAGAGCAGACAATCTTGTCTAGTCGGCACGTGACTGCAAATATGTAAATTACATGCCCGCTCTCACCCGCAATACCGGAGGAACCCTGACAGCATGTGCGCCACGCATCATCAGGATTCAGAAGCACAATCTAGAATGACTGTAGACTTTGATTCCAAGCCTGGACAAGTGAAAATCTAATTGTTCCCGCGGAAAAACTAGCGTTTTGCAAGCGTTATTAGATTGCAGAATTGCTAGCGTTTCCAAGCGATCTGTAGCATCGCTTGGAGAACTGATTGACAGGTTGGTCACACTCGTGAAACATAGTGTTTGACGAGTGTGACCAACTTTTTACTATTGAGGCTGCCTATGCGGCATCAATAGTAAAAGATAGGATGTAAAAAATAATAAAGAAAAAATATTGTTGTTCTTACCTTCCGGCGTCCCGTGCAGCCTTCCCGCCTCTCTCCACGCTCCCGGTCCCAGTAATCCTTTGCGAGAATTACCGCGATGAAGTCCGTTCTCGCGGGATCGCGTTGTCTTGGGGTCATTCGCGATGACGATGGGTGAATGACCGCAAGACTTCGCGATCCCGCGAGAACGGACGTCATCGCTCGCAAAGGATTACTGGGACCGGGAGCGTGGAGAGAGGCGGGAAGGCTGCGCGGGACGTCGGAAGGTGAGAATAACAATATTTTTTATTTTAAATTCTATTTTTTACAGGGTTATGGTACCCAAAGCCCGGAGGACAGTCTCCTCTCCTCCGGACCGTGGGTATCATCCGCAAATGTTCTGCTTACTTTTCGCATGGTGTGCACAGCCACATGCGGAAAGTAAGCAGAACAATGCATTCCTACGGGTGCGGGATCGCCGCGATTCCGCTAAATTAATGAGCATGCTGCGTTTTTTATCACAAAGCGATTCCACTGCGGTAAAAACTGCAGCATTAGCACAGCATTGCAGAATCTCATAGGAATGCATGGGATGTTTATTTTTCGCGTTTTCGCGGCAAAATCGCGCGGTTGAAAACGCGAAAAAACCGCCACGTGTGAACATAGCCTAATAAAAACTATAAAATCATAATGTCAATAAATAAATCTAATTTTTGTAGAAATACTTAACAAGTGTCTAATATTAAAATGACCATTACAATTGTTGAAAAAGCATAAACGATAACTGCCTAGATGTAGTCTAGACACCAAGGTTTTAAACCCTCTGAGCCATGAAGGTGAGAGCGGAGGAGACATACATTACTAGAATGATCACTAGTATTATTGTGGAGGGCATCAGAGGATCAGACACCCATTGTACGCCTTGTTGTAGTACACTGCAGACACATAAAGGAGGAATCTCATGGAAAACAAAGATAAAGCCATCTTCTACGTAGACGTTCTTGCTTTGCAGTGTTATATTTCTCTGAGGAGTGAAGTGTGGTTGGTGGTGGATTAGGGGAGCACAATACCTGAATCAGCCTGTCTGTCACCTTGTCGTGCTCCTCTTGGTGAAGTCTCCGCTCCTGTTCTAGAATAGCTTGTAGTTCACGTAAAGCTGAAGTCTTTTCAGGTGACACATGATTGCTGAGCTGAATATTGGAGAATAATTACATTACAGATAAGACAGCGCCGTACAAACAAAATGCTAAAAAAAAACGGATAGTATGACATAAGCAAATCAAACATCTTGAAAGCGACACTATTGAATAGAAATCTAATTCCTGAACAAGAGCAATATCATATTCAAGTAACTCATCTAAATGTGAATGTTCACATCACAACATTATGACGGGAGAGAGTGTAAGGCCAGGATCACAATACTGTGTGTGATGGGAGAAACTCGCACGAGTCTCTAGCATCAACACCCGGCGCTGCCGCCGGCACTCAGGACCGGAGCTGCGGCTGCTTAGAAATACATCTAATACACAAATGCAGTGCCGGGTGCTGATGCGAGAGACTCGTGCGAGTTTCTCCCATCACACACGGTAGTGTGATCCCGGCCTTACACTACATCTGCTAAGAAGCGATCCTTCAGAAACCAGCCAATAATGATCAGTTCCGTTCATGTTATAATGGTATTCACCAGTTTTACATTATTTACATGAAAGAAGCACTCATTTTTTGTTTTTCTCTATAGAATTGAGTGAAAGAGCACTTTCCTGTGTCCTTAAAGGGAATCTGTCACTATGTTTTTGCTATCTCATCTAAGAGAAGCACAATGTTGGAAAAGAGACCCTGATTCCAAAGATATGTCACTTAGTTTACTGGGTGTAGCAGTTGTGACACAGAGTTTTTAGACGCAGCATGAAGCAGAGCTGAGAAAGTTAACACCGCCCACACCAGGCTTTCTATGTACATCGTTTATTGACAGTGAGCTGATTATAAAACCTTCATTGTAAATAAACAGCACACAGACTAATAGGTGACACATTGCTTAAATCTGCGTCTCAACCCCTATCCCTTGCTGCTTTCAGATTACATAGTACAAACTTGCTGACAGATTCCCTTTAAGACTAACCAATAGAGAACAACCACAAATTATCATGGCCTGCAGATTAACTGGGTTAGTTTTGCTCCCTACTGCAAACTGAGAATCAGTAGGAGTCCTAGTGTATGGATCCCCAATGATAAAGCCATGTCATATAAAACTATCGTGAGGACATTATATAGTTACTCAATAGAATATAATGCCTTTTTAATGATTGACTATTGCAGGAAGTAGAAAATATGGAGATCGGTTCATGCATGTCCAGCTGCTAATTACAGTATAAAGAGAATAAAACTAAATGCCAATCACATGAAATATGACGGATCTGCACAAAAACGTGTTACATTCAATGGGATAAATCTGCATAACTACCTCAAGAAGTGACATGTCTCTTTTTTCTGCAATGTGGATTTTGAAGCAGAGAAGAGATCTGTCTGCACTGTGTGAACTGCAGCTCAGGCTGCTATTGAAAACAATGCGATATTTATGTGCTCATTTCTTGCTGATTTTAGATGGGAAAAAGAGTCAGAATTAGTGAGAAAAATTAGATGTGTGGCGGAGCCCTAAGGGTGGGCAAATCAGCTAAGACAAAATTATCTTTGGCATCTATGTGTCCTTAAGAGGTTGCACAAGAAGTACAGACTACCCAAAGACTGATTCTGGAACAATCATGGCGTCAATTTAGGCTTCACACAACACCATCAAGACATAGTCTAAGGGCCCCGTCACACATAGCGACTCACCAGCGATCCCGACAACGATGTGAACTTGTCAGGATTGCTGGTGTGTCGCTACATGATCGCTGGTAAGCTGCCAAGCAGGCAGATCTCACCAGCGATCAGCACCAGCGACACGCAGGTAACAAGCGACGCATGTTGCTTAGTTACCCACTGTGTACCTTAGTTACCAGCGCGCTGGTGCAGGGAGCTGGTAACCAAGGTACACATCGGGTTTCTAGGCACCGCGTGGCGCTTAGAAACCTGAAGTGTACCTTGGTTACCAGCTCCCTGCACCAGCGTGCTGGTAACTAAGGTACACATCGGGTTTCTAAGTGCCACCCGATGTTTACCTTGGTTACCAGCTCCAGTTCGCTGGTCTCCCGCCTGCCACATGCAGTGATGTGTGCTGGCCAGCCTGAGACCGGTGATCAAAAAATTGTCCTGGCCATTCCAGGACAATCAGTGATACCCGGCAGGGGGGCCGGTCGCTGGTCAGTGTCACACACAGCGATCTCGCTGGTGAGATCGCTGTTGCGTCACAAAACTTGTGACTCAGCAGCGATCTCGCTAGCGAGATCGTTGTGTGTGACGTGGGCTTAAGGCTATGTTCACACGTTGTGTTTTTGATGCATTTTTTTTCTGCAGTAAACAAGCTGCCTCAAAAAAGCAGGTTATTTTGTTAAGTTTTTGCTACGTTTTTACTGTCTCTTGTACATGTTGATATAGTTTAGTGACCCCAAAAAAGGCATGATTTAACTTCATAAACACACCACAAACTGGTACCTGCGTTTTTTGCTGCGTTTTTGTACTTACTCATTGTTTCCCAAGGATAAAAAAACGCTGCAAATATGCAGAAAAAAAAACCTGAAACAAGTGACACGCTGCAGTTTTCTAAATCGGTAAAGAAAATAAAACCAATGTGTGTACATAAGATTTCTAAAATCTCAGAGGCTTTGCTGGTACTGTAAAACGCAGCTTGAAATTTGCATTAAAAAAAAAAAAAAAAACGCTGCAAAATGCAACGTGTGAACATAGCCTTAAACAGCATCCGAACTCTATAATCACTGAAGTGGTGCAGATTTGGCAAAAAGGGTGAATATTAGAAAAGTGCATTCAATGCCAATTTGCCAGTGCGAGACCGTGGGGTGCCATTTTGGTAAAGATTTTAGTTTGGACAACTGAACACAATATATTACACGGCTTACAAATCATCATTATATTCTTCATATAAAATGGTCCCTTTGTTTCATTACAAATTTGGGTTTACTGTATAGACTAAAAATTCTGAAAAACTATTAGAATTTTAAGTATATACAGCATACCCAAAGAGATTTATATAGCCAATATTGTCAAATCTGCTCATCTAAAAGTATACTGTCATTGTCCACATTTCCTAATAACAATCTCATAATAACACAACACTTCTATAAATCCGCACTGAAATCCACAATAAAATGGGCATATTACATGCTGATTTTCTTGGGAATGTAACTTGTTGATTTGCAATCAGTCTTCTGCTACAGACAGTGCTTGATGTGGATGTTAAAAATAAGCAGCAAGTTTAGACTTTACACTGCATTTTGTATCGCTGTATATGAATGGGGCTCGTTAAAACCCAGCTCACTCCGAATGTCCTTTACGTGGGTGTGAAATTTTGATGTAACAAGTGAGTATGCAATGTGCGCCCCCTGGACATGGGGAGAACCACTCATGGCATAATGATTTTGGGAGTCACATAACACCAGGATGGGATGTCATTGCAGCCGTGTAGTGATATTCCTGCAATAAAATTGAGAAATATGGCACAAAACCAGAAAGCGAAACAAAAAACTGGTTTTTAAAATTGTTAAGAAATCTTGATAGTAAATATTTACACGGAATTATATAAATGACTAATTAATTCAGTCACTGTAATCTGTGACCATTGTATGAATTAGTAAAAGCAAATCCTTTTTCACATTTGCGGTTGTGTCCGCAGCGTTTCATCCGCCTGCGTCACGCGTACCTATCCTTAACATGGTGTACGCATGGACATGCGATGCGTTCGCCCGCGTTCGCGTTGTTTCGCGGTGTGCGGCGAACGCATTATGTTGCATTTTTTGTGGCGTCAAATATCCGCAGTCATCTGCATGCGGATAACTGCGGATGAAGTGCGCAAAAAGAACACATCACTATCTATGGGAACGCAAGCGTACACAACGACATGTGTACGCTTTGCATACGCTTAAATTTACATAAGCCACGCCCATTGGGTTCAGGGCTGTGTCTCCATCGCTGCAGTCAATAAGTGAGCTCAGCGGCTCTGCCGGAGCTGACGGGATGAGCCACTGATTGGCTGCAGTACTGTTGAGGTGATGTCAATGCTGCAGACAGTAACAGACTGGGAGCTGCAGCAGAGACTCATTGCTGGACCCAGGGAGGGCAAGTAAAGCACACTTGTTTTTTTAACCAAACTACAGATGTGGGTCAGGGGTTTTTCTATCTATCAATGTTTGGTTTATACATAACACAATGAGATTAAATGTCAATAAAAGGGGATATACAACATTGCTGACCTCTAGACTGAAACCGCCCTTGTCTCCTGGCCTGCAGTGCTTACTGTCTCCATCTGCTCTGCGATGTGACTCATGATTAACATGGAGACCGTGGGCATCTTCTTCATGCTCATGATGGAGTTGCCATTCCATTTGATCCCTCAGCTTGGGCTGCTAAGTGCATGAGCAGTATATAAACACAAAATAAAAAAAAGACCAATGTAGGGGGGTAAAGAAAAAGAAAATAAACAGACATATACAACGCAACATAAAGGAGAAAGACTTAAAACACTACAAAACAAAGAAAAGCGTGAACAGGAAGACTAACTTAAAAATGGTGGCGTAAGACAGAGATGAAAACAAAACCAAAAACAGGATGAGCAAAATGATGGGCTGAAATATCTGCAAAGCAAAAGAGAAAAAACGGGGGGAAAAGAACGCAAACACTGGTTATGAGACGCGCATGCAATGAGAGATGCATGTGTCACACCAACAGCAAGCGTGTGAACAATGAAAGCATCGGCAAACCAATTTCTTCCCCAATTTATAGTCAGATGGCTAAGACTATGGTGTGATTAGATTCATGCATTAGAAGGACTAGAGCAAATAAATGGCATTAAAGCACTACAGTGCAGTCTTTTTTTATTTTACCGTTGGAGTGGTGCCACTAATGTAAGTTCCTTGCCCCTAGTATTATACTTACCAGCTGCCATCTTCATCTGTTGTCGGCGCCAGCAGTTTGTGACCTGCCGGATCGCTCCAGTGTTTGCCGCTGAGCCGGAGATCATTACTCTTTGTAAGTCTATGAGAGCCAGAACGATGATCTTATAGACTTACCCTGAGAGCTTGTGACCGTTACCTCTGACCTCTGATCAGTCAGAAGTTGCAGTGACAAGATGGTGGAGCGGGCCTGGAACGGCGCTGGGAAGAGCTGAAGATGGCAGCTGGTGAGTATAATACCAAAGTCAGGGCTCTTACATTAGCGGCACCACTCCAGCGTTGAAATAAAGAAAAACAATGCTGGAGTGGTGCTTTGAAAATGATCATTAACGTGAATTGTTCGAAACCTAATTAGCTATTAGGTTATAATCTAATAACGGTTATTGCAAAAAACGTGTTCAATTAGTTGTAAGTTTAGCTTTGATTATCATTTTCTAGTGTATATACAGATGAAATCTACATTAAAAAGTTACTTTATAATTAAAATGGATTATTATCTTGCACTGATCCTGTGTTACAGTCTGTATTATTGGTCAGAGCTGCATTTATGATTCTGAAAGGTAAAGAGCTGAAATCTCCCAGCATGCTTTCTAAGAAGTGTCATCTCAGTGACACTAGTTATAGTATAGGGATCTGATATAAGGAAAGGAAAATGTCCCGATCTATAACAGAGGTTTTGTATCTGAGGGCAAGCTTCTTTCTATTAACAGCCCGCAGACTATATAGCTGGTCTGGACTATACTACAAGCTGTAACTTATGACCAGTACATGTAGATTAAATGTGTATACAAACTCTACAACTGTGTTCAAAGGCGAGTGTTTTAGTTTTGATTACTAGTTAGCTGGGGAAAAAACAGTATCCATGTGTAAATGGCAAAAAAATAATGTGAATATGCAACATATATTTACCTGAAAGTCAGTCATCAGATCTTTTCCAAGATTTCCAATAGGAGAGTCTCGAGAAGCTGAAGTCAAGTTGGACAAGAAACTTGACGATTCAGTGAGGTGTGGCATTGGGGAGAGATCTTCTGCACGCTCTTTTAGACCTTCACCTGTATCCTCAATCAGGTCGAGAAAACTATTCAACTCTTTCCTGAACACTTTCATTTTATTATTGATGCTGTTTAAAACATCTGACCCGGCAGCATCTTCCTTCTCTTGACAAGTCTTCAGCACCTCCTCCACAGATCCTCCAATCATCTGCAACTTGGCATCATAGATTAGGCTCTCTGTGTCTGAAATAAGACGGTCTACAGTTTTTCCCAGTCGATCGGCCTCATGTTTTATGCTTGTAAAATATTGTGCATCTTCTTGCTTTTTAGCCAGTTCCATGCAGAACAAGCCACCAACTTCTGATGGTTTTACACTTTCAAAACCAGAAGTTTTCTCATAGGCATCTTCGGAATCACTCTCTCCACCAATAGGTCCTTCCCTCTTTGGTTGAATAAGACGTCCATCATCACCGTCACTTTCTTTTTTCCCTGCATCACTTTCTGCATCACTATCCCTTGGACTTGCTGTTCGCATTCCCAGGTGTGAAACAAGGTCATAACGTTGCACGTTTGACAGTAGAACTCTGTTTTCGTATTGAAGTTTCATAACTTTAGCACTTAGGTCGCTTATCTGGATTCTAGCAGACTTTAGCTCCTCCTGTAAAGAACCATTGCATTTGGAGGAATTGTCATCAATCCAGACAAGGTCCTCAACTGGTCCAAACTTGAATCTATTTAGCTCTGTTGTAAGTTGTTTATTGTGATCCTCTATCTCTGAAATGGATCTCCTCAAGAGATCTGCTTCCTCCTCCACAAATTGGAGATGGCGCCGCAGCTCTGTGGCAGATTCCATGGAATCACCAAATGGTGAGGTAGGAATGCTTGAAACATACTCCCTGCTTAGAAATTCTTTTTCATACTGACACCTGAGGTCTTCCATTTCTGCTTTTATGCCCCTATTTTCCACCTCCAGCTCAACTATTTTTCTACCGAGGATATTTGCTTCCTCTTCCACCAACTTCAGACGCAGTTTTAGCTCAGCCTCTCTTGTGCTGGGTGGGCCTCCGGATTCCCCCGCTGGGAGAGGACTTTCAACATCTCCGTAAATGGACTTGTATTTCTCTAGTTCTTGCTCTAGTTCATCTTTCTCTTTTCCAAGTTTTGCCATTTTCTTTCTCATTAATGCTGCTTCGTCCTTTGCAAATTGTAGCTGGCACTTTAGATCAGCATTGTCCTCCTGGGCATTAGGAAATATACATCCATGTTAAATGTCTGCTATTATGAATAAATTATCATGACATACTAACTCAGAGTATGAACCATGGGCAGCATTTCTAATTCCTATATTTAACCCTCTATATGTTTTATTACCCTTTAAATACATTTTACAATATTTGCTAATATCTGCCTAGGTGATCTCTTGTGGTTTCTTCTTTCCGATCATTGAGTATAACATAAAAAAAGATCTGGATTACTAAATGCATAGGTTCGCACAGAGGGAATTATTCTTTCCTTGACTAAAGTCTTGTGAGCACAGTAGCAAATATTCAAAAATAAAATGAGGCAAAAATCCATTCAACTAAGTCACATTTCAGAAGACATGGGGGCATATACATCCCATGAGGGGCTGGGGCCATATACATCACAAGAGGGGCTGGGGTCATATACATCACAGGGGGCATGGGAGCATATACATCACAGGAGGGGCTGAGGCCACATACATCACAGGAGACAGAGGGGCATATATATCACAGGAGGTGCTGGGGCCATATACATCACAGGGGGCATGGGAGCATATACATCACAGGAGACATGAGGGCATATATATCACAGGAGGTGCTGGGGCCATATACATCACAGCGGGCATGGGAGCATATACATCACAGGAGACAGAGGGGCATATATATCACAGGAGGTGCTGGGGCCATATACATCACAGGGGGCATGGGAGCATATACATCACAGGAGACATTGGGGCATATATATCACAGGAGGTGCTGGGGCCATATACATCACAGGAGGCATGGGGGCATATACAGCACAGGAGGGGATGGGGCCATATACATCACAGGGGGCATGGAAGCATATACATCACAAGAGGGGCTGGGGCCATATACATCACAGGGGGCATGGGAGCATATATATCACAGGAGGTGCTGGGGCCATATACATCACAGCGGGCATATACAGCACAGGAGGGGATGGGGGCTTACACGTCACAGGAGGGGCTGGTACAGGAACACATACATTACAGGAGACACTGGGACTGCGGTCTCCATTGGTGGGACAGAAGTGCAGAACGTGCTAACTCAGGCCACAAAGTATGCAAGGCCAGTGTGAGGACATAATTAAGGAGTCTGCGGTTGGCAACTTTGCCAGCCTGAGCACTCCGGTTCCTGTGGGCCGGAGGCTCCCCATCCCTGTTTTATAGCTCATATTAATTGGTGGTATATTAGTATTATATACATATAAATCTGAAATATCACACTTCTTTTACACAGCTGAAGAATTAAATAATGTTTTGGTTTTTTTTTTAAAAAAGAAGTCAAAATCAAGATACCTGACTGGAAGTCTTTTTATCTTTGTGCATCTCTCGACTTCCTCTTCGCTTTAGTGTGGTCTGAAAAAAAGATAAAACCTCTGGTTATTCAGAAATACTGAACCCACTGGTGAGAAGAACTGTAAACTTAACCAGCGCACTGAGGTCTAAGGGGTGAAGTTTCCCCTTATGTATAGAATCAAGATGGTGTAAGGAGACTTATAGGCCATGCAATGCTCTTTGGGGAATTTAAACATGTCAATGGCCTCTAAAGAGAGTTAAGACTGGCACTGTAGAGCAAACAGTTCAAAGTAGCAATGCTAAAAGTCAAAATAGACTCTTTAAAGGTCATTGCCATGTGACTTAGGATAAGACGCCAAGCCAGAAACTCCATTTGCAGGCAAGTCTTTTGTGGCGTTTTTCCCTCATCAGTGCAAAGCAAGAGAACTGAAAGAGAAACTTCACCCCTTAGTACTCCTGTCAGAGGTCTCTTAGAAAATCAATTTTCCTGCTTAGCATTGAGTACGCCTGCGCAGGAGTCAAGGGAGAAGGAGGAGAACATCATCGTATGAAGATGGGAGGGGCCGGACCGGACCACGACACCCACCGCACCTGAACGCACCCCCCAGTGAGTATAATCTAACTTGTTTTTCTTATCTTTCAGGTTATATCGGGGGGCTTATCTACAGCATTATAGAATGCTGTAGATAAGCCCCTGATGGCAGTGGACGCAGCTCACAGGCTGAAAATGGGGTGACAGATTACCTTTAAGTTGTTTCAATTGTACAAGCAGTGTACCCCCCAAAAAAACACGCGTCACAATTGTGCAGCAATTTGTACTGAATGGGTATAGTTTTCCCTTTCCCTGCCATGCGGCACAATAACGGTGTTATTCGGCAAGTCAGAATGCACTCTTATGGATGTAACTGATAGCCTACGTTACAAAAATAAGCATAAAACTTTTTTTATTTACAGAAAGATACTAATATAATGTTTAAAAAAAAGGTATACCCAATTTGTGCGCAATAGACAATTTACATCACATATTAATGAAACCTAGTATTGGCAAATCCTAGTATGTGCAATATAGTGGGAATGGGAATCCCTTTCAGTGAGAGTCTGTGCGCCCACTCGTCTGAGCAGTGTAACATTGCATACTGTACAGGATAACTGCTGCCAATGATACTCTATAACCCTGTCTCACTGTGGGTTCACGCCGGGTAAAAACAGCTCACAGAAAAGCTGCTACTTTGCTCTGTGGTGGCAACGACATAAGGCATCTATGACTTGAAGAGTGCGACTTGGCTAGCTCTATATTTAACTAGAAACTCAGATGTCATGGCTGCAGACATTATACACATGTTATAAGGTTACAGAAATTATTAGGAATAAACTCTTAAGAGCTCTTACATGGAAAAAGAAAATTAATAATCACAGCTGTCCTCACATACTCCTAAACAGTGAGCAACAGGTCAGGTGTCAATCCACAGAAGTTCCCATGGTGAACCCACATTAAATACACTGCTCAATAATGAATCTACAACACCAAGAGGTAAAAAGTCAGGGATTTATGGAAATGACAAAATGGAAAGCTGAATTAATGATATGCAAATACTCAAAAAATGGAAAAGAAAAATGTCAGAATGTAACGAATTATTCAGTATCGGATACGAGCGCCATGCTCAGAATTCTCTGCATTTACACATCTTGCTTGCCATCAATGCAGTTGTTAATGGTTGTCCGAAGACTGTTCTGCCACATTGAATGCACTTGGGTTGCAAATCATCAAGATCCGCTGCCGACAGCTCCTTTTCCTCCAATCTTCATTCCCGATACACAAACATTTCGGCATTACATTGGTTTGGGGGTAGAGCCAGTGGTACACCATTCCTCCAAAGTGTCCCAGGAGCCGTTTTTTCAACATGAAAATTTGAGGTTGCATGTTGCTTGTGATACTGTGAGCACCATGCGTGGCCTAAACGTGCTGCCAAGTCCTGCAGAGTCTCCAGACATATCGTCCATCGAGCACATCTGGAACACCAATAGCAAGTAATCGCAAAGGGAGATGCCAGAAGCGGATCTCGAAGATTCACGTGTCAAAATGCATTCAACATTGCAGAACATTCTACTGTACAGACAACCATTAAAAAGCTCATTAATAGGTCAAGGCATGGTAGTGCATTTACTTCTGCACATAGCGCTCATGCTGAATAAATCAAAAGGTTTTAAAAATGTTGTTTCCTTTTAAATCATTTATATACGGTATATATCATTAATCATCTATCGATCCTGTGATTTTCATAATTGCATAACGTTTCCTTTTTGGTGTTGCAATTTCGATGTTGAGGAGCATATTATCAGGCCTGGCTTCCAAATTTGAAGAGTGATGCAAATTAAAGGCCCTAGACTACTTGGTTCAGTACATGGCTTCTTTCTGGCCAACAGAACTGTATGGGCATGCTAAAGCCACATTTACCATGCACACAACTTTGTAAATCTGGAGTGAAGAAAACGTATTGCCTGGTCAAGGTAAGCACATGTATGAAATATACCATATTTTTTTCTCTAAAGAGACCCTGGATTAGACAAGTTGATGAATAGGTGTAATTTTAGCAAGTATAAGAAAATGAACAGTAGTAAAGTATTTTGTGACATATTTATCAAAAATGGTAAATTTACCACACCAAACACCATATAGTTATAAACTATCTATACTTTAAAGACTTGTTGCCAGATAAAAAGTGTCCGGTTTTTGCTCCTATTTTATTCCCGTCCTCCTAATTATCCTGTTTTCTTAATTACGGTAAGTGTTGCTTTTTATGGTCTTTACCAAGGGGGCATTGCTTGCAGGATAATAATGCAAAGCTGCCCCATGACATGCCTCCAGATAATCCGATGAGCCATGCCATACTTGTAAAGACCATAATAATTAGAACCAAACACAAAGGCCAAAATCTCTGGATCTGTATGAAAGATTAAATAAATAAAAAAACTGAATATGTATTGGATCAGTGGGAATAAAATAAGAGTAAAACTGGAAACTTTTGACCTTGTGATGGGTCATCTTTAAAGGGTTGTTCTCAGCTGTCATCTTTATCTGATGCTGCATCAGGATCGGAGGAGCATGCTAAAGCTGGTGGGATCGTTTGCTCCATGGATCCAGGCAGCTTTAGATCAGTGCTTACATTGCTGCCCTGGAAAGTACGACCTGTAAGCACTGTGCATGCTCAGCTACGCTGCTAGACTGCGCGAACATTAAGCAATAAAATTATAAATCCCTCCATCCTTGAAAAAGAGATGATTTTTAATAAGATTAAAATTGCAGAGCAGCTTCCTTTACGAGCACTTTGCCATAGTAGACTTTGTTAAGGTGGAAACAACTCATTTAAACACTGGTTAGGCTGACATGACATTTGATAAATGTGAGTCAATGTCTACAATATATATATTTACCCACAAATTGGGCCTGCATAATTTCCACTCATCCTAATGTGCCCTCATAGCCTGTCCTTGCAGTGTACCGGGAAAGGCACAAGAGGACTAATATGGATCCTGTATATGAGCACTACAGGTCAGCTTGTCACCATCCCATGAATTACAGTCCACGCACCTAATAAGAGGCCTAGGGCACATTCCCGCTAGTTATTTAACATATACTGAGCAATATGAAAAGTTGCCAAACTATGTAAAATATTTCTCCGTGCCATCTGCTGCCCTGGCAGCCTATACATGCTTGTTTTGGCATTTCTATCTCTGTCATTAGACTAACAACATATCCAATATAACAGATTATTACAACAGTTCTCTATTCAAAGCAATGCTGAAAGGTGGATAACGTTTCTGTTTGTCCAACCTTCTCCATCAGATATGACGTTTCATTCCCCTTTACTCCGCAGTATTACATCTGCTGTGACATGATGGAAGAGGTTCTCGTTCAGAAAGTCTTGTTTCATGAATGGGGTTACGGGAAACTGAAATCAGAAGAGGAGAGCGGAAGCGAAGATTGTCTCTGGCTCTGCAGGACAAGACATTATACAAACAACCCAATGATTTCAATGAGCACTATGTAATGTCTTACGTCCCCAGTGGTGGCGCTACTGGGAAACTAAACAGATCCTGCCAGGATTTCCACAGATTGCAGCTGATCGCTGGGGATCTTGGTAGAGGACACGATCTGATCAGCCTTTTGTCAGGAAACTCTTAACAAGCAGGCATGTACAAAGTGGAGAATTGCGTTAGAAAGTGGCCACAAGACAATGTACACATGTGGCATATTGAAAAAGCCACAACTAAGAACACGGGAAGAGATTCACATGGATTTGAGGGCAAAATGTCAATTTTCAAATAAATATATATAAACTTTGTCCACAGGCGTGACTAACAATAAACACCTAATTGTATCCCCTGCAGCTGAGTAGTATTCTCATTCCACCAGAGAATCACACAATAATAATAGCACAAAACTATTTCCGCAAAATGACAATAGTGGCCAATATACAGTTATGCAAATTTTTTCAACGTACACACATGACACAAAGGGTTGGCCAACCGATTCAAAGTCAATATTTGTCCCAATGTACCACTTGGTGATGGTATCGCCAAAGCTTGTAACCCGCCGTGCTAGTCCGAGGAGTGTTTGAGGATAATGTAACGGCCGACGGCACTTTCCAGTAATATCGTCCTTTCTGAAACGGAGCTGTAGGTTCCTATGTGATGTCACAACTTTGGTGCACAGTATATACCAAAAATTCCAACACGTCTCTAAAAAGCTCTCTCTCCTTCGTCAGGGACAGGTGGACATTGCATGTGCTATCCATGACGCAGGAGATACTTTGGTACAGTTGGACACTAGCGATGAGCGAGTATACTCGCGTAATCTCCGAGTATTTGGATATGCTCGGAGATTTACTTTCTGTCGATGCAGCTGAATGATTTGTGTCTGCTGCACAGGCTGAATACATGTGAGGAATGCCTGTTTGTTAGGGAATCCCCACATGTATTCAGTCTGTCTACAAGTCGCAAATCATGCAGATAAGATGATGAAAACTAAATCTCCGAGCACACCAAAATACTCGGAGGACACCCGAGCAACGAGTATACTCGCTCATCACTACTGGACACATGTTGGCTTTGGAACAAGTTGACCAGCCCTTTGTTTTATGTGTAGTTTAATTCATTTTGCATAATATTAAATTATTTTCAATTGTCATTTTGAGCAAATAGCTTTTTACTATTAGATTTTCAAATAGGTGACATGCTTCATCTGTGGCACATTTACTTAGGTTCTATTTGGAATTTCAAAGGGTGAAATATGGAGCCAAATCCTTCACAAAATCCCCACAAAACAAACATTTTGTGTTGCAAATAGGCAGGTGATTCCCACAACAGATATTTTAGACTCTGAAGAAAATCTAGGCTATGCTGCCAATTGGAAAGCATATTGGCTGATTCTAATTTCAAAATAAAATCTAAAGGAACATGTAAAGAACCTCAATTGGATCTGGTCACCAGATTTTACCAAATTAATTGCATACATTATTAAATAGATCTCTTAGATCTGATAGAACGTAGTTTAAACATGTATGCCAGAATTGCTGTATAATCCTTTTTGAATATTTCCTGATTATGCTCATCTTAATACCAGGATTATATAGCCATTCTGAAATGGATTTTCTATGCAAGAACATAAATCTTGATAAATTGAAGCTTTGTCTTTTTGGATTTGGAGAACACCTAGAAATGTTATACACAAGTCAGCAGGAACGCCATAACATGACCCGATGATTAGCTACTGTAAAGGTCTGATGTTCAGCATCATAGACAAGAAATGGCCAGTATTAGTGTTACCACTTAGTAGGAAACTATAATGTACCGTAGAATACCTAATACCGAGGTGGGCCATAATAGAAGCTATTAACAAGAAGTAAAGAGAGCACCCGATCAATAAAGCTTTAAATGGTTTACTAGATCAGTCCTTGAGATGTGATAAAATGACTGATCGCATCCTGGGAAGCCACTCAATAGCAGAATCAAATTCCTCGAGAAGACTGAGAAGATGAAAACAGATAGACGAGCCAAGGCCATGACACTAATAAGGTGACTGGGAGCACTGGAGACAGGTGGTTTACAGGGCATACAGAAATATTCACATAGGAAAATTGTAAATCCTCATCTAGGCACGATGAATTCCCATTATTTGGGAAAGTGGAAACCCTGAATTAAATCATGTATACTGTACTTCAGGCAAGATCAAGGATTATTAAAAACCCATTGTAAACAGAGCTGTAATATTAGTGCAATCCCATCTACTGTGCATGATCTGTAACATCCGAGCACCCTGACTAATGTATAGCCACATTAGGATATACAGTTGTGGCCAAAAGTATTGACACCCCTGCAATTCTGTCAGATAATACTCAGTTTCTTCCTGAAAATTATTGCAAACACAAATTCTTTGGTATTATCTTCATTTAATTTGTCATAAATGAAAAAACACAAAAAGAATTGTCCTAAAGCCAAATTGGATATAATTCCATACCAAACATAAAAAAGAGGGTGGACAAAAGTATTGGCACTGTTCGAAAAATCATGTGACGCTTCTCAATTTGTGTAATTAACAGCACCTGTAACTTACCTGTGGCACCTAACAGGTGTTGGCAATAACGAAATCACACTTGCAGCCAGTTGACATGGATTAAAGTTGACTCAACCTCTGTCCTTGTGTGTACCACATTGAGCATGGAGAAAAGAAAGAAGACCAAAGAACTGTCTGAGGACTTGAGAAACCAAATTGTGAGGAAGCATGAGCAATCTCAAGGCTACAAGTCCATCTCCAAAGACCTGAATGTTCCTGTGTCTACCGTGCGCAGTGTCATCAAGAAGTTTAAAGCCCATGGCACTGTGGCTAACCTCCCTAGATGTGGACGGAAAAGAAAAATTGACAAGAGATTTCAACGCAAGATTGTGTGGATGTTGGATAAAGAACCTCGACTAACATCCAAACAAGTTCAAGCTGCCCTGCAGTCCGAGGGTACAACAGTGTCAACCCGTACTATCCGTCGGCGTCTGAATGAAAAGGGACTGTATGGTAGGAGACCCAGGAAGACCCCACTTCTTACCCCGAGACATAAAAAAGCCAGGCTGGAGTTTGCCAAAACTTACCTGAAAAAGCCTAAAACGTTTTGGAAGAATGTTCTCTGGACAGATGAAACAAAAGTAGAGCTTTTTGGGCAAACGCATCAACATAGAGTTTACAGGAGAAAAAAAGAGGCATTCAAAGAAAAGAACACAGTCCCTACAGTCACATGGCAGAGGTTCCCTGATGTTTTGGGGTTGCTTTGCTGCCTCTGGCACTGGACTGCTTGGCCGTGTGCATGGCATTATGAAGTCTGAAGACTACCAACAAATTTTGCAGCATAACGTAGGGCCCAGTGTGAGAAAACTGGGTCTCCCTCAGAGGTCATGGGTCTTCCAGCAGGACAATGACCCAAAACACACTTCAAAAAGCACTAGAAAATGGTTTGAGAGAAAGCACTGGAGACTTCTAAGGTGGCCAGCAATGAGTCCAGACATGAATCCAATAGAACACCTGTGGGGACATCTAAAAATGGCAGTTTGGAGAAGGCACCCTTCAAATATCAGGGACCTGGAGCAGTTTGCCACAGAAAAATGGTCTAAAATTCCAGTAGAGCATTGTAAGAAACTCATTGATGGTTACCGGAAGCGGTTGGTCGCAGTTATTTTGGCTAAAGGTTGTGCAACCAAGTATTAGGCTGAGGGTGCCAATACTTTTGTCTGGCCCATTTTTGGAGTTTTGTGTGAAATGATCAATGTTTTGCTTTTTGCTTCATTCTCTTTTGTGTTTTTTCATTTAAGACAAATTAAATGAAGATAATACCAAAGAATTTGTGTTTGCAATCATTTTCAGCAAGAAACTGGGGTGTCAATACTTTTAACCATAACTGTACAGTAAAGGGGTGTTGAGAAGGACGAAAAATGTCCAACAGCAATATTTATATTCATGCTAGCTGAAGAGCCCGGCACTGCCCGGGCATAGTAACTAACTACGGTTAGTTATAACAAATTATAATGATTATATCTATATATATAAAGCTGAGTGTAGAGCCCCGTCCACTCCGCATAGCCACATTCACTATAATATCCCACATCATCCCGTCGGCCTGAGCCACCGGACCACTAATATCCCACATCATCCCATCAGCCAGAGCCACCGGACTACTACCCCTAATATCCCACATCGTCCCGTCAGCCAGAGCCACTGGACTACTACCCCTAATATTCCAAATCATCATGTCAGAGCCACCGGACTACTAGCCCTAATATCCCACATCGTCCCGTCAGCCAGGGCCACCATACAACTACCACTAATATCCCACAACATCCCGTCAGCCAGAGCCACCGGACTACTACCACTAATATCCCACATCATCCCGTCAGCCAGGGCCACCGGACTACTAGCACTAATATCCCACATCATCCCATCAGCCAGAGCCACCGGACTACTCCCCCTAATATCCCACATCATCCCGTCAGCCAAAGCTACCGGACTACTACCACTAATATCCCACATCATTCCATCAGCCAGAACCACCGGACTACTACCCCTAATATCCCACATCATCCCATCAGCCAGAGCCACCGGACTACTACCCCTAATATCCCACATCATCCCGTTAGCCTGGGGTCAGAACCAGAGCCCTGAGTGGAACGGTCCTACCTTCCATACCCAGGATCCCTTTAAGAGAGGCCTGGAGTCAGAACCAGAGCGCTGAGTGGATTTGTCCTGACTTCCATGCCAATGATCCCTTTAAAAGAAGCCAGGGGTGAGAATCAGAGTGCTGAGGGATTTACCCTAACTTCCATACCGGAGATCCCTTTAAGAGAAGCCGGGGGTCAGTACCAAAGCGCAGAGTGGATTTGCCCTCACTTCCATACTGGGGATCCCTTTAAGACAGACTGGGATCAGAACCAGAGCACTGAGTGGATTGGCCGTGAGGTGCATACTAATGATCACTTTAACAGAACCCTGGGGTCAGAATCAGAGTGTTGAGGGATCTGCCCTAACTTCCATACAGGAGATCCCTTTAAGAGAGCCTGGGGTGAGAACCAAAGCGCTGGATGAATTTGCCCTGACTTCCATACTGGAGATCCCTTTAAGAAAGGCCTGGGGTCAGTACCAAAGCGCAGAGTGGATTTGTCCTAACTTCCATACCAATGATCCCTTTAAGAGACCCTGGAGTCAGAACCACAGAGCTGAGTGGAACGGTCCTAACTTCCATACCAGGGAAACCTTTAAGAGAGGCCTGGGGTCAAAACCAAAGCCCTTGATGGATTTGCTCTGACTTCCATACCAATGATCCCTTTAAGAGGGAAGATGTGCCTATGGGATGGAGGATGTATGATGGGAATATGGGCAGGGAGGAGGGATTCATTTCTGTCATGTGCTCTCTGCAACTTTCAGGGGGGCAGACAATAGCTGGGAGCTCATGTTCCCGAAGATGCTAGATTTCTCCCACCATATCAGTGTCTGCTGAGGTGTTGTCAAGTGGGAAAACTTGCTCATAGCAACCAATCACAGCTCAGCTACTTTTAACCAGCTCTGGTGAAATGAGAGAGGCTTAGTGATTGGTTGCAAGGAAAATTGTTGCTCATAGCAACCAATCACAGCTCAGCTTCTTTTGAACAGCTCTGGTAAAATGAAAGATGCTTCGTGATTGGTTGGTGATACACACACACACATACACTTTTATATAGAGAGACTAGCTGAAGAGCCCGGCGCTGCCCGGGCATAGTAACTAACTACGGTTAGTTATAACAAATTATAATGATTATATCTACTGTATATATATACAGTAGAGCCCCACCAACTCCGCATTCACTATAATATCCCACATCATCCCGTCAGCCAGAACCACCGGACTACTACCCCTAATATCCCACATCATCCTGTCAGCCAGAGCCACTGGACTACTACCCCTAATATCCCACATCGCCCCATCAGCCAGAGCCACCAGACTACTACCCCTAATATTCCACATCATCCCGTCAAAGCCACCGGACTACTACCCCTAATATCCCACATCATGCCGTCAGCCAGGGCCACCAGACAACTACCACTAATATCCCACATCATCGGGACCTGGGCAATCTGGACCTACTGATAGGATTGATTGTCCTGAGTGGGTTTATACCTCTCATTGTACCAAAGCCTGGACATGGGGCTAGTAACTGTTTTGTGACATCTGAGCCAATGGACTGCGGGTATACTCGCCATGAATCTATGTGTGCCCAGCCGGTCTGTACCACCACTATGGGCCCTGCTGACAGCGAACAGCGACTGTGCCAGGTACTTGTGAACTGGTGCTGCACAGAGGCTCTCCAGAGGCTCTCCACAGAGGCTCTCAGACAGCAAAGTGACTTTGGTCAGTAGGACCTTGGTTGCCGGGGACAACCCCAAAGGATGGAAAGTGGAGATGATGGGTATCCATGGGGAAATCCAGGAGTACCCGACCGCTGTGGTCAATTTTTCTACACCATGTGGGGACTTAAAACATGTGGTGGGAGTGGCGAAGACCCTTCCATATGGGACTGTGTTGTGGAGAGACTTGCCCCTGTTTTGGTCCGTGTGGGAGACCATGGTCAACCCTCTCATGGTTAAAGGTTGTGCCGGGCATAGAACCCGGAGATGTTGAGATACCTGCAATAGGGGTCGCCAACCTATGGACAGAGTGTAATCCCGATAGGCTCCCCCTAGAGGTGGTGGCAGGACAGGATGAAAATGTTTTGCCGGGCGCAGAACCCGAAGATATGAAGTCAAAGATATCTGCCACAGGGGTCGCCAACTTAGGGACAGAGTGTAACCCCGATAGGCTCCTCCAAGAGGTTGTGGCAGTAGAGGACATGGAGAATCCACTGAACCCAGAGCTGGAAATGTCCCCTGGTAAGTTCAGGACAGCTCAGTTCCAAGTTCCAGGGTCCCACGCAGAGAAACTGGGGTAAAAACCGCAGGTTTAAAAAGAATGCCGGGAGGAACTGGGCATGTGTGGTCGCGGAGGCGACTGGGGACGTGTGCACTAGGAACCCTCTGGCACCTGCCAAAGATGTGGCCGGGGGTCAGGGTAAATCAGATAGAGCGCTCGCTAGACAGCTGGGTCGGGAGGCTCAGGTTCGGGTGCGATGCAATAAAGATGGATGCTTGGAGTTGCCGGGGCAGACTGCAGAACTTTAAGGGTGATATAGTCACCGAGGCACAGGTAAGGGTACAGAGTAAACAGTACCAAAGGCCAGTAGGTAGGTACCTTGGTGACAGGATGAGTTGCAGGGTTAGTGAACCCAAAATAAACAAGGTCGAGACCACCCAAAATCAGCCCAAATCTACTGTTAAACGTGAAAGTGAGTGTGGCGTTTGCAACGGAGAATGGCCAGGTGGGTGGTCCCGTAATGAAGTATGGAGGAGAAACGCAAAGGGGAGGGATGCATGTGCTGATCGATGGTTCTGGACCCTATTTTGGTTTCTTAATGCAGTGTCCGGCGGGGATGTCACAGGAGCATGCAGATGCCCTGTCTCGCGCCCATGCGGGGTGTCAAGTGTTCAACTCTACAGGTTTGAACAGGGGAGGGGGATATGTGAGGCAGTGACCCCTGTTACAGCTAGGGGCCGCTGTGTGTTCTCCCCAGGATACGCACAGAGGCATATTGAGGCTATGAGAATGCATTGCGGTCACAGGCGTAGCTGGGATTGCAATGAGGAAACATTGACCAATGTCACAGGTAGGGGTCGCTGTGTAGTCTCCTCAGGATATGCATAGAGGTGTATGAAGGCCATAGGTGTGCATGGCAGTCATGGGCGTAGCTGTGACTGCAATGCAAACTGATAATAAAAGTAAGTGTTAAGGCCCCGTCACACAGGGCTGATTTTGTGACGCCACAGCGATCTCGCAAGCGAGATTACTGTGTGTGATGGGGATCACCATCAGCCCCCCGCCGGGTATCGGTGATAGTGCAGCATCGGCCTGGGCCATTTTTTCATCGTTGCTCTCCCGCTGGCCAGTGCGCATCGCTGCGTGTGGCAGCGGGAGCCAACGATCAGCGGGTTACCAAGCGGCGCACGTCACTTAGTTACCCGATGGGTACCTTAGAAACCTACATGCTCGCAGCACACAGGTTTCTAAGGTACACATCGGGTAACAAAGTGACGCACGCCGCTTAGTAACCCGATATTTACCTTAGAGACCAGCGCCCTCTCTGGTGCTGATCGCTGGTGAAGCTGCCTGTTTGGAAGCTCACCAGTGATCACGTAGCGATGCACCAGCGATCCTGACAAGGTCGTATCGTTGTCGGGATCGCTGGTGCATCTTTATGTGTGATGGGGCCTTTAGTCTTGGACATGTTAATGTCCAAGACAGAGGTAGGGAAAACCTGCTCTGGATGTTGTGTATGAAACAGATTGCAGTATGATAGTAGTTTGTGCAGTCTGTTCCGTTCCAGACCCAGGCTTTCCATGTGGCTGAAAACCCCCCTAGGAAGTCTGAGTGAGTGCTTAGTGAGTCTCAGGTGTGTCAGGGCCAGAGTGAGGCCTGGCAACCCGCTGTATACACAGAGATGCAAGTCGTCCACGGTGACTGGTCTTGGATGTGGACAGTCCTGGGCCGGGAGGTGAACCGGAGGCGGATGTCCAGTGCCCAAAAGTAGACTGGTGTGTGTAACGATTGCAAAACAGGCGGATATCGTGCCCGGCTGCGATCCAGAGGATATCCTGGACTGTGTACGGCTGTGTGAGTAAAGAGACTGTGATGCAGCGGTGCAAGACACCCACGGGAACTAGTCAGAGGAGGACTAGAGTGTGTACTGCCTGCAACATGTAATGCGGTGTGAAAAGAGTCTTGGATACGGCGCATAGACACCCACGGGAACTAGTCAGAGAAAGACTGGCGTGTTTAGTGTCTGTAAAATGAACGTTGTCGTAATATATATATTTTGCAAATGGTGAAATGGATACTAAATACATGCACTGAAGTTATATGCGCTTGTGTAGATTGGACTTTTCTGTAGGAAGATAACACATTAAAGAGACTTTTATGTTTGAACTTTGCGGGTCACTGCCTCATCACTGTGTACGGTGCTACCGCTGCCTTACAGGGTGTACACACTATGTGTACATACTTTGTCTCTCTACATTAAGTGGTTTGGTTAGTACGAGGTATACACTTGTTTGCCATGTTTATTCAAATGCACTGGCACCTTATATACTTTTTAGGGATAAATAGCTTATACTGTATGTAGCACTTATAGTCCTGCTTTTCGTTGGCTGTTTACATTCATTCCATCTAAGGTATTTTTGTTTTTTTCTTTCCTTTGTTGATATGTTCCAGTATTTCTGACTGTACTTGCAAACTACTGGTCTTCAGCATTGACAAAGTTTCTTTATACACTCTGTCTATACTTGACTCTCATGATCCATTTGGATCACTAGGGGTCATCATCCCATTGCACTTGCACTTTTTGATTATGATTGTCTTCTTCAAGGAATTAACTGTCAAGATTACCGTACCTTTTGATACCTTATTCATGTATATGTGGTGATTGCTACTGCACAGGCTTCACTGCCCTTATAGCCCTTCTATTACATATTATATTTTATGTATCTCTCAATAAAGACTTGCTATTTTTTATTACTTGGGCTCTATTGCTTTCCTTTCCTTTGGGAATAAATATACTTTTTGTAAGTGCCCCTAACGAATTATGGGTCTCATACAGGTACTCAAAGGCAACATGCAGGTGGCAGCTGGTTCATGCTGCCCAAACCTTGGATACCATGAATTAGAACCTGGTTGCACAATACGTTAGTATCTATGTCTGGACAAAGTATTTAAACCAATGTAATAGAAATACAGAGCCTTGACCACTCAGCCATATAAGCTAGAGTGTATGGGCACCTTTAGGCTGTGTGCACACGTTGCAGATTAGCTGGGGATCCGCAGCAGATTTTCCACGCGGATTCGCTGCAGATCCGCAAGTGTGTGACCAACAAATGTTATTCAATAGGAAAACAAAAAGCTGTGGACATGCTGAGGAAAATTCCGCACGGAATCCGCAGAGGTTTATTTTCCGCAGCATGTCAATTCTTTTTGCGGATCCGCATGTGTTTTATACCCATTGAAATAATTAAATCCACAGGGCTAAAAATGCATGACAATCCGCAAAGAATCCGCACAAAAAAACAATCAGATTTTGACCTGCGTTTTCTGCTAAGAGATGCAGATTCCGTGCAGAAAATTCTGCAGCATGTGCACATACCCTTACACTGTGTTCCAAATTATTATGCAAAAAATATTTCCTCATATTTTCTCTAAATTACCTATATGAATTGCAGTCATTGTTATTTTCCAGTCATCTACTATTCTAGTATACTGTAATTGCAATGTTTTTGAACAAACTGCCTATGAAAACAGTATATTTTTTAAAATAATAAACACTCAAAATGCATGTTCCAAATTATTATGCACAGCAGAGTTTAACCTTTTTATTTTGAACAAAAAAATGGTCAATTGTGAAATTATAAGCATTATCAGCTTATTACAAAATGAAATCAAACAGTTTTCAAGTCAAAACTTTATTCTAGGTGATGTTACATTTGCACATAGGACCCCTTGTTCGAAAGAAGCTTCTGAACTCTCTCGTCCATTGAATTTGTCAGTTTTTGGATGGTTTGTGCTTCAATTGTTTTGCATGTGGACAGAATACCCTCCCAGAGCTATTGCTTAGATGTGAACTGCCTCCCGCCATCATAGACACTCCTTTTGATGATGCTCCAGAGGTTCTCAATGGGGTTGAGGTCAGGGGAAGATGGTGGCCACACCATAATTTTGTCCTCTTTTATGCCCATAGCAGCCAGAGATGCAGATGTGTTGTTTGCAGCATGAGACAGTGCATTATCATGCATGAAAATGATCTTGCTGCGGAAAGCACGGTTCTTCCTCTTGAACCATGGCAGGAAGTGCTGTTTTAGAAACTCCACATAGATTATGGAGTTCATCTTTACCCCTTCAGGGATCCTAAAGGGGCCGACAATCTCTCTCCCCATGATTCCATCCCAAAACATTACTCCACCTCCTCCTTGTTGGCGCCTTAGCCGTGTTTTCATGGGGTGTCCATCAACCAGCCATCCTCTACTCCATCCATCTGGACCATCGAGCGTTGCACGGCACTCATCGGTGAACAAAACAGTTTGGAAGTCAGTCTTCATGTATTGTTTGGCCCACTGGAGCCATTTCTGCTTGTGTGTAGTGGATAGAGGTGGTCGACAGGATGGCTTACGCACAGCTGCAAACCTCACCAGCTTCAAAAACTTGTCTGCTGCTATGACAAGGCATTTTTGCAGCTGCTCTTTTAACCTGACGCAATTGCCTGTTGGAAAGAGTCCTCAATTTTTCCTTATCAGCACGCACACGTGTGTGCTGGGAATCAGCTACATACTTCTTGATTGTGCGATGATCACGATGAAGTGTCTTGGCAATGTTGATTGTAATCATGCCTTGACCTAAATACTCCACAATTTGTTGCTTCTCAGCAGCCGACACATCCTTTTTCTTTCCCATTTTGGCAAAAAATGTAGGCTGCTTAATAATGTGGAACAGCCTTCTTAAGTAGTCTTGCCTTTATTTGGACACACCTGCCAAACTAATTTGCACAGGTATCTGCAATTGCTTTCAGTGATATAAAGAGCCCAGTTTATTGCTCTAGTATAAGGTAACAAAGCACTGCGGTCCATCTTCTTTTTTTAGTTAGCTGCTTGATTTCATATAGACTTTGAACTTCTCACTATACGAGAAGTGGCCAAGTTACTGAAAACGTTATGAGCCAGTGAAAGCCCATTTTGTCTGACCATAAGAACTCTCAAAGATATCGACAGAAAACAAAATAAAAACAAACTATATTTTAGGTGAATTGTCAATCTCTAAAATGCTAGTTAATCTCATCTGGATTCCAGCCTGAAACAAGGCTTTCTACTGAACAATGGCAATAGAGAGAATAGTAACTTATCTCACTAATCATGAGTGCCATTTAAGAACGGCCATGCATCCATTACCTTAAATAATTATCAGAAATCCAACAACCATAGTATCCAATATCACATCTCATCTGTCACTAATTGAAAAAGTGTCCTCCATGTTATGACCTTGCAATGTTGACTGAAGGTCACCAGTGGTTGGGATCAGTGACTCACACTGTGCCATAACTCTGGGACAAGCAGCGCTATCCTGCATACCGCCTGAATAACTCAGAAAATCTCTGCTCGCTACACATGCACTTAATGGTAAAACTGACATTTTAAAAACGCATGTGCGTAGCGCAGATCAGGTCTTCTGAATGATGGACATGTACAAAACATAGACATGGATATACAATGTAAAAAATAATTATTCCCTTGGTATAAGAAAAAGCGCTGTATCGGCTGTGAGCTGAGTGCTCTTCTATGCTATAAATGGAAGAGATGTCTAATGGCTGCCAGGATTCAAGTACTTAACCATTTACAAGCATCCTGAAATTCAACAGCCCCCAAGGTAGCTCATAGAAGACGCCAAAATCAATAGGTCAAGATACGGTTGTAATCTCTTCCAGAGCTATATCTCCTTATTTCTATGCTTGAAAGCAATTTATTCCAAACTCTAAACGTGACAGATGATAATTTCCATCTGCACTATTTCAGCTGAGAAATTTGTAATTTAGTGCCCATGGGTCTGCACACATATTGTGTCACCGATCAAATGTAGTGTTAGCTGTATCACTGCCAGGTCAACTTATTATAGGAAAACTAATCACAGAAAATGTACAAACATTTTTAAAACTTCTAAGAACTTTTCTCCCTATCTCTTCCTTAGCATTGAATCTTTTTTTGTCTCACATTTCAATAAAAAAATGAGACATTCCGAATATAAAGGAATCTTTTCTATGTGTGTCAGGAGCTCTGCCATGTCCTCTCTTCTCCTCCCTCTGCCTTGTGTATGGCTGAACAACCAGCTACAGCAGAAGCCTCCCTGCTGTGTCCTTCCTGCAGCAGAACATACTATTGCCAAGCCAGCACCACTCGATACGCGGAGAGCGTTTCAGTCACTCACCAGCCTAAGGGTATGTGCACACGTTGCAGATTCGTGTGCGGATCCGCAGCGGATTTGGCCCTGCAGATCCGTAGCAGTTTTCCATGGGATGTACAGTACCACGTTATCCTATGGAAATCAAAAACCGTTGTGCACATGCTGCGGAAAATAAACTGCTGCGTTTCCGCGTGTAAATTTTCCACAGCATGTAAATTCTTTGTGCGGATTCCGCAGCGTTTTTACTGGGTGTAATTCCATTATGGGAATCCGCAGGTGTAAAAACGCAGGCCAAATCCGCAGATCATTTTACCTGCGGAAAAATCCGCACACGAATCCGCAACGTGTGCACATACCCTTAGGCTGCATATGATCAGCAGCTTTTACCCATGCTCTCTGCAAGATTCCTACAGGACTGACTCTTTCGGGTTCATACAAAAACCGATGCAGACTAAAAGTAAGGACAAATATGTTTCTTCTATCATTTTATATTAGTCTTCTTTCAATCTTGATTTTAGTGAAATCTTTCCAGTTATTAGTTAATTTACAGTTAGCAGTCAAAACAGCTATGTTAGGCAGAACATTTGACAATTTGTCAACTATCTTATACATGTTTGAAAAATGATGTTGATGGGTAAATACAACCACCGTGTCTATAAGATAATAAGCATTCTTTTGTGAATCTGTACAATAAAATGTTGTAAAAGGCATGGATGAAAATAAAGAAGCTTGACTCACTGACTCTAATCCATCGCTCTACTGACTGTAACAGGACATCATCCGATCATGTCCCGATTCTGTTTCAAGACCACTGAAGCCAATCACAGGTCTCAGCAGTTAGGTGAACGAAAAATGGGGTACCATCTCCTCTTACCCCACCGTAGTCCACCAAAGTGGTCTGCACTGGAGCCACTTGAGACTGTCGGAAATAGTAAAGCGCCGTAATCGGCAGTGCCATAGACGATGAGTGGAGCGGAGGTTTCTCTCCATTCAGAACGGGGCAGCAGAACCCTCAGATAGGGCATAAGTAGATTTCTTGGGAATAACAATTAACAAGTAATGCTCTCCTGAAGTCTGACATTTAAAAAAATGCCCACAGTCACATCTGTTTCTAAAAAATACAATTTCCAGCAATGAAGCATCTGACACTCTGGGGAACAGAGCATCTTACTAGTAAGTGTATTCCATTACCATGTAAGGGTACATTAGTAGCGACATGCGGCAACCATACAACAAAAAATCAGATTTAAACATATTGAGGCGGCTTTGTTAGTTGTAAGTATGATGTAGACATAACACTGGTCCGGAATTATAATCCAGCAATACAATCGCACACAAGTGGTGGGGATAAAATGTTCACTCAGCGTTAGGGCAGCTTTGAAACCAGTCCACTTCATAGTTTTTGTTTTTTTCTTTTAAAAGAACAATTTAATGTTTCCATTTAAGGACATCCCCGAGTCTCAGAACTCGCTTCACAGTGATCCTGTTTCTGCTTCCACACTTTATAGATTTTATTTCTTGCAGTTTCTTAAAGGAGCCCTGGGAAAAATGTGCTGCGCACAACAGACTATTGATAATGGGACTTCTGCAAAAGCAGATAAATTGCCAGTAACGAGCGTCAATTAATGATATAGGAAGTCAATCGGATCACATTTACTCATTGTATTTATGGGTTTTGCACAGTCGTCTGTGCAATCATTCATCTATTCCATTAGAAACAGCAGGCAGATGCACGGTTACATGAGGACATATGCTGGAAAAGGCCCTTCTGAAATCTTAGTGGAATGACTTATCTTTATAAACAAAAAATGTACATGAGATTGTTATTCTCAAGCAACACACAATTCAAATATACTGGCCGTCAGGAGCCGCCATACCATTGGTGCAAGCTGCACAGGGCCCAATTGGTAAAGGGCCCATGGCCACCTCCAAAGCAGGCGAATCTGTATATTATAAGCTATTGGATTGCAAATGGACCATTTATTGTTCTTGCACAGGGGCCTGTTATGAATGAGTCACCGGAGGAGGAAAAAACAAAAATACAAGCTAAGTCCAGAAAACCGGAGAGGTTGGTAGCTATCGGATTGTAGACCCCTTATCCTATACGCCACAACTAACAGTAGCCGTGGGGGGTTCCTACGGTGCCCTAGACCCCTCGTCACAGCCGGAGAACTACATAAGCCTAAAGAAGGAAAGGGGAAATCTAAAGTGCCCCAGAGCAGCCCCCAAAGCAATAGACAGCCCCCAACATGTATTGTCGGTGAAAAACAGATGAAAACACAGACAGAAAGACAGGCTGGGCAAACGATGGGGCCCAACTAACTAGATAGGACAGGACAGAAAAGATGCTGGCTGCAATCCGCAAAAAACCCTACCAAAAATATCCCACCCGTCTGATAGGGAAAATGGCCCTGAAGTCGCTAGACTTCAAAATCACTATATCAGCACTCAGGTATATTCTGAAAACAGAGCAAAGAGATCAACTGATCAGAGACAAAAATGGAATTCAGCCAGTCCCAACCAGGACTGGCTGAATACAAACACTAAGGGAACCAGACAAAATTTCATGGAATAATAGCAGGGCAAAAACTTAGCTTTCAGTAGACAGGAACTAAGCTGGATGCAAGAGCTCAGAGCAGAAAGGATCACCAGCAGCCCTGCAGGGCGTCGGCTGCCTTATATCCACTCAGAAATTCAAGATGTCCAATCACACTCCGCCTGTTCAGATGACAGGTTCTTCCCATCCCAATCAATTTCACTACCTCTCTTCACCAGCAGAGGGAGTTCATCAGACCTCAAAGGTGAAGGGGAGAATGAACTCACAACAGGGGCCCTCTCCTGTCTGTGTCTGCCTATGTCTGTCATGTTAGGTAATGATTCAAAATAAGCTGTCGTGTGTATATAAGGAATGACACTATTCTTGACCATCATACGACTTGTTTCCCGCATTTCCACCAGTTTCTACCCTCTGCAGTCTCTATCTCTAATTGTCAGTTGTATCTGAGATAGGAAATGCAGACTAGTTGCTGTTAGGCGTCGGGTTTCTGCATCTGCGCTGCAGGAATCCAGAGCCTCACATTCTGCGGTCTCCTGCTGTCTATCTACCGCAGAGGAGTTTGCTTTGCAGCAGATCGCTCCAGAGACTATGTCCCTCTGTTCTCCTACTGGGCATGCTCACGAGACGATCTCCCATTGGAGATCGGGAGTCATGTGCCCAGGTCCTGCTCCAGATCTCATAGGTCCATCTCGGAGATCTGGAAGCTTCCGGATGGTCCCGGCTATAAAAAGCGCGCATGACCGTTCAGCCATGCGCTAGTATAGTCTCTAATTGCTACTGTGTGAATGATGATGGATGTATGAACCTGCGAATGACTCATTAAGATCCCCTTCCTTTGATATTACGAATGTGTACAGGGACTTAGATTAGAGTCAGCGCCAGTGCGTGGCAAGCCTCAAGCCACTATAGCATCATCCACAGTGCTAGCGTCCGACATTGCGCCTGCTTCCTTGCTTTGTCGACTAGCGACAGTGTTCTACGCCGCGCTGCAGTTGCAGCCCTCTTTGGCATCCGCAGTAGCGACGCCGCACGCACGGTAAGTCTAGACGGACGCAGCTCCTCTGTCTTGGGTCCTGCTCCTGTGACCAGATACCATGTGTGCATTTACCTTAGACCTGTGACACTAACAGGCTCAGCCTTTTGTGTTTACCTCTGCTGACATCTCTGTGAGCAAACAGAGATTGCTTACCGCACTTGGGTAACGTTCAACCCGTGTGCGATATACCGCCATATTGTGCATCTGCCATTACCTAGCAGCGGTGTAACACCTACTGCACGGTGGACCCCGAGCGCCGAACGCACTTTATTATTTATTTTTTATTTAGTGCGTTCCGCCGTTCCTAACAAGTTGCTATGTGGTTTTCCATACATAGTACACAAAGACATGAGGAAATAAAGAAAGAAAGAAGAACGGCACAACTATGCAGCTCTAGGGACACAAGGCTTATTAAAACTCCAGGGACACGGGTGTCGATCAGCATAAATAGGGCCAATATCCAAATTCACCATGTAGAAAAGAGCATGACACTCACCATCCCAAACAAATGTCATTTGTTGTGGATACATATAAAACAGAGGTAGAAAGGCTTTCAAGTGGAAAACGCACAAGACGACGGCTGTTTCGCATTGGCTTGGTGATTCAATCTGGTGAACTGTTGCAGCGTGGTTGGTTCCTCGGTCTGCTGAACTATTGCTCCTTCTTCCCTCTTCAAATGCTGATGGTTTTTCTTGTCTTTGCTTTTCGCTTCCTCTCCAGGTGTTTCTTATTTTCCCATTTTGGTTTTTCCTATCACATTCTGGGTTTGGTTTTACATGTTCACCCTTTACTGCACTTCCTTGCTGACTATACTTCTAGGTGGATGTATGCTAATGAGTTCCAGCCCTTCAGTTATGGGATTTTCCCTGCTAGAGTGTCTGTTGTATACCTCCTCATCACCTTTTCCTTTGACCAAAGATTTTCTTCTGGGAGGTTATTCTAGGTTCATTTATTTTAAAGGTTCTTCTTATTTTTTCTTTTCTCCCCTTTATGAACGTGCTTCAAGTTTTCTCACCTTGGGTCTTAGTGTCCACCTGCACACTTTCCTCTCTCCTTGTTAGCAGTGTGTAGAGGCCTCTCTATTGATTGCTCATGGGGCACGAGAAATCCCTGGACGGCCTTTTAGGGAGTCAGGTCCGAGGTGGTGCTTTTAGTTGTGTGGCTAGGGATTGTCTAGTCTGTACAGGGACCAAGGGTGTGGGTGTGGCTTCTCTGTGACCTGTTTTACGACTTCCTTATTCCTGTTACCTGTGTGTGCCATGTTCATAACACTGTCTCTCTGTCAGTATCTGCCTAATCTCTCACTGTGAAGAGTGCGCCACACTCCTCCTACACTCTCCATAAAATGTAATAGGAGCAATAACCCGAAAGTTCATCTGGCGGATTTGAGCTGTTTCTCATAGTGTATGATGAGTTCATGGGGCAAGAAGAAGTGGCTCATGAGTGGAGAAAGAAGTTGGTTTCTCTGATAATATATATTACACAGTTTTTTTTTATATTCAATTGTACTATTGATTTATGCCAAGTTGGTTAAAATGACAGTGAACATTTAAAGGATCTAGGATGCTAAACAGCACCCTTGGATTCGCGGTGGATACTGCGTCCATTTGTTATATAGAACCACGTGGGACGGCCGCAGGTGCCTCCTTGCAGTGTTGGTGTCTCCCTTAAAGCCCAGTCACTAAGAGCTCACAGTACAACTTATTGTACATTGATGAAGGTCCTAGACCGAAACGTCTGTATGTATGTACTGCAATTCATTAAAACCACCTTTCTGCATCAGAATCTTTTTGGTGTGTGCCAAGTCTATTTAAATTGAAGTTCACGGATTGGGATCCTACTTGTGCACCACCTCCGTTTACCAGGGTTGTGCCAACGGTTTTGTTCTTTAAATGAAACCAAAACCATGGGAGACATGAATGACACAATGAATTAGGTGCTTTTCTTACTGGCGTGCACCACCACCATAAATGTACTTCAGCCCAAGACTGGAGTACATTTCTGGAGGAATTAACATCACTAAAGTTGCTTTTCATGAATCTGACGAGTGGGCATAGCCATGCCTCCTCCACGGCCATACTGTACCTGTGCCGCACCCACATTGGAATAGATGGCTAAGACTGTCTTGGAAAAGCCAAAAGTTGTAATATTTTTTTTTACAAAATTTCTGAGTTGCGTAACTCTACAGAATTCTGACATTAAAAAACAAACAAACAAACCAAAAAAAACGGTAAGAGTTTGGTATTGTTATAATTGTACTGACCTAGAGAATCATAGTGCCAGATCATTTTTACAGCACAAAGAATGCTGCAAAAGCAAACCCCAAAAGACAACTGTGGATTGGAATTTTTTTCCAGTACATTGTATGGTAAAAATAAAGGTGTAATTCAAATATACAAAAATGAAGTCATAATCGGTTATGTCGATCGAAAGACAAAAAAACGTTATAGCTCTGGAAGAAGGGGAGGAAAAGATAAAAGAGCAAAAATGAAAAATTGGCAGGCTGGGAAGGGTTCAAAGGGCTTGTCTTCTACATTGCTTTATTTAAAAAATTAGCCCATGATGGTTTAAAATAAAAAAAACACATGTGTTTCTAATGCCAGTACCTAATATCAATCTAAAATACCGCATATGTACTATGTGATTCATTTAGTTTTTTTCCATGAAGATAAAAATTCATAATTCAGTTTATGTTATACTTTGTAGCAGCAATGGAAGAACACATTAAAATGCTGATTTATTTATAATACAAGTCATAATCAAGGAACTTTCCCATGCAACTCGACCGCAATTAACTGCCCATAAAAAGAAACTAGCTTTAAAATTTGATAGAAAATTACTTACTTGCAAGCACAGTAATCTGAACATTAGTAGATACAGCACACATATCTTTCCTAAATACTGTACCAGTGTTTATGAGCATTTCTTAGCCCTAGTCCTGACCAAAGAATTGGCAATCAAGTATCCCCAGGTTCATTTGTTCAAATGTCAAAACTAAAACTACATCATCAGATCACGCAAGTCCTTAAAGTAGACAAAGAGAACCAAATCAAAATAATGGGCGTTCATGGCTGGGCTGTACGCCTGCGCAGGAGCGCGATGCCGGGGATACTGTGTGGATGACGTAGGATGCGTTATCCACACGAAGCACAGAAGGATGCCGCCATTGCAAGAAGGGAGGCGCCAGACCAAGACCAGTGACACCCCTCGGACTTGACTGCCCCTCAGGTGAGTATAATAAAAGGAATGTTTCTTTTTTTTGCAGGCCGGATTGGGGGCTTATATATAGCTTAAAGCTATGTCCACACAACGCGTTTTTGATGCGTTTTCGTGGCGTGTTTTTACGCGCGGAAATGCTCCAAAAACGCAATGGAATACTAAAGCAAGGAAATGCAATGACAATCCTGAAGTGTTGTGCACATGATCCTTAAGTTTACATCCTTATTTGCAGCATTTTATTTTATGCAGCATATCAATTCTTTTTGCGCTTCTGCAGCGTTTTTGACTCATTGACTTCAATTGAGTCAGTCAAATCTCCAGCAAAAACACAGGTGTAAAAAGGTTTGCAAATTTGCTGCGCATTTACTGCACATTTGCTGCCAAAAACGCTGCGGAATTGTCAAAGGAAATGATGTCAGAAGGAGGAAGCCGGAGAATGTGTGTGTGAGCGGAGAATATGTGCATGCCTGTCTGCGGGTGTTTGTGTGTGTCTGTCTGCGTCTGTCTGTCTGCGTGTGTCTACAGGTTTCTGCGTCTGTCTGCAGGTGTCTGTGTGTGTGTACCCATGCGACGAACAGCCCATAGTGATTGTACTTAGGCGCCGTCTGATGGGACTACTACTGCCAACCGGCTATGTCTGCTGTCACATATAACAAAGACAGCATGAGCCGATGATGGGAGAATAGTCTCATCATCCGGCGCCTGAGTTCAATTGTAAAAAAAAAACAAAACATTGACATAATCACATACATATTCACATATAATATACATATTCACCGTACACCTAATCCCCAACGCCCAAGTCTCCTGCAAGCAATCAAAAATAATAAACCAACATATACTCCCTGTCCGCCGTAGTCCATTTAATACTGAGTGTCCCACATCCATGTCACCCGGCTGCCGGCGATACACTTGCAGGAGGTAATCGCTCCCGCAGTGAATCACTGAGCCGCCATGAGAGTTCACCAGAGTACATCAGCTGATCAGCTCCTGTCCTCTCACTTACGGCACCGCTGTGTGAGAAAGTTCTCACACAGCGGTAGTGCCGTAAGTGAAAGCACTGGAGCTGATGTACTCCGGTGAACTCTCACGGCAGCGCAGTGATTACATCCTGTCAGTGTATTGCCGGAGGCCGGGTAGAGCAGTCACATCTCCTGATGTGACTGTTCTACATGTGAGATCGCCGTGGGACACTCGGTATTAAATGGACTACATTGGACAGTATTATATGTTGGCTTATTATTTTTTTATTGTTTGCAATTGTTAGGCGTTCAGTAAGTAATAAAGGAGTCTGTGTGATTATTTCAAATAAAGGACTTTATTCTGGCTGTGTGTTTATTTACCTTATATCTATAGGATTAGTAATGTATAGGTGTCTTATACACGCCTCTCCATTACTAGCCTGTGGGCTTGATGTCACCTTATAATTCAAAGGTGACATCAACCCCACAAATATGAACCCCACTTGCCACCGCTACAGGGCAAGTGGGAAGAGCGAGGCTAAGTGCGGCTGAGAGCTGATGTTTTTAGCTTGGGAGGGTGCCAATATACATGGCCCCTTCCCAGGCTATTAATATCAGCCCACAGCTGTCTGCCTAGCCTTTGCTGGTTCGATTTTATAGAGGGACCCCCATGTCAATTTTTTTCTGGAGTTCCCCTGTAAAGTAGCCAGTAAAGGCTAAGCAAACATTTGTGAGCTGATATTAACAGCCTGGGAACCTTTATGGCTATTGGCTCATTCCCAGAAATATAACATCAGCCCTCAGCTGTTGGCTTTCCCTCTGCTGGTTATGAAAATTATGTGTAAGCCAAAGCATTTTTTTTTAATTTTTTGAAAAATAAACAGATATTGCATTTCGCATAGATTTCTGACAGTTGCCGTTTTGTTACAGCATATGTAGGTTAATTATGTTAATGCTCCTACATAGGCTGGTGTGTGTGTGTGTCTCTCTATTTAACTCTGTACCATTTTATTAATGAGGGTATCTGGCTGACACCTGTTGTTACTAAACTTCTGGCTTTGTATTACATATTATATATACATATACACACACATATATATTGTTAGGAATCTGGGTTCTATAATGCCTATGCGGGAATCCAGATCCACATATTTGTCTCCAGAGGCTAAGTTCTTTGTCCCAGCTTCTGAGCATGCTCACGGGACTAGCTCTCATTGGAGTTCAGGAGTCAGCTGCTCAGGTCCTGCTCCTGTTTTGATTGGTTATGCTCAGGGCTCTGAAGATTTCCGGCAGGTCCCGTACGCTATAAAAAGTGCGCATGGCCGCTATGCCATGCGCTAGTATTTTCATACTGCTGCTGTATGTATGGTGATGGATGCTTGGACTGGTGACTGACTTATTATGAAACCCCTTTCCTCTGATATTACGATTGTGTGAGTGATTGGGCAGCCGCCAGTAGCAGCGCTAGCGTCAGCGCGCTCCAGCTATACTTTTCCAGCAGCTAGCGTCCTGCATCGCGCCAGCGAGTTTGCGGTGTCTCCTCTGGTGCTCCGTGCACACCACGCTGCGGTTGCAGTCTGTCGGACGTTCGCAGTTGCAACGTTCCGCATCTTTTGTTACGGTAGGTCTAGACGGAGTAGTCCTGCGGTTTAAGGCTACTCCTGTGACCTTAAATATATAAATATGCTGTCAGTCTGTGATATAGAACAGACTCAGCGTTATTGTATACTCTGTGCGTGCAGCTCTGTGTGTAAACAGAGCTTGCCTCAGTGCATATTGGGTGCAGTTATACCCAGTGCACACTACCGCCGTAGTGCTCTGCCTCTGTTAGCAGCGGTCTTTCCATCTGCCGCACGGTGGACCCCGGGCGGCGAACACGCTTATTTATATTTTTTAAGCGTGTTCCGCCGCCGTAACATATATACACCATATTTTTCTGATTATAAGATGCATTTTTTCCCCAAAAAATGGGGGTGCATCTTATTATGCGGATATACATTACCAGTACCATTGCTGCAGAATGTAGGCTGGGATGAGGGGGTGTTCGGCGGTGCTTCAGGTGTCTCCGATGCTGTGGGTGTCTCCGATCCTGCGGGGGCTCGGAAAAATGGCCAAGATCTCTATCTGCGCATGTGAAGCCCCCCAGCGGCCATTTTCCCAGAGTCCACTGCATAGGAAACAATGGAAATGCGGGGGCTCTAGCTTTTCACAAAATGTCGGCAGAGCCACCTTCCCGGCAGCACAGGACAACCGCAGTGGCGCACCGCACCGCACATCCGAATACCCCCTCATCCCAGACTGCAGCCTACAGTAATGTTCCACTCTTGCCTCCTCCAGCAGCGACCCTAGGACCCCACTTCACCGCAGCCACCACCCCCCAGTAAGCAATAAGACGCATGGATTATAAGAAGCACCGCCATTTTAATAAAAAAAGTTTTAATTTCCTATTTTTCTCCTCAAAATAAAGATGTTGAACAAGGAAATGACTTCGCAATTATTTATTTTTAATAATATATCTTAGCTCTATGGATTTTCAAAACGTGTGGATTTCCACTGCGTTTTTCTGCCAAGAGATGCAGAAACCTTGTGGAAATTTCTGCAAACAAATATGCAACGTGTGCACATAGCCTTATAGAATGCTGTATGAGGCCTGAAAGGTGGTGGCCATATGTCATATGATAGCTGGTGATAGCTTCCCTTTAATTTCAGTTATGCCAATTATGATGGAAATGAGTTCAATTTCTCAGGCAAATGGATCAGTATAAACATCCTGATAATACCGTAGAGGATTTTAAGAATGAAGTCACACGCCAATCTCAGTCCTGCTCATTCAGAAACCTTGGCATGTACAAATAAACCATAACCTTCTCCAGTCCGTGCAGGAGATGGTTTACCTTACACACTATTGATCATGGCTTCATTAAGAATGACCTCTAGTTTTTTAATGATTATGTCTAAGAGACGTCTATCATAAAACGAGAATCTTGGTTTTACTGAGCCGGAAGAAAAAAAAACAAGTGTGTACTGAATAATGAATAACGCAATACTCTAATCAACGAATTCCCCCTCCAGCTCCACATGAATGCCAATTTATTCTTTTCCCAGTGCATTGAGTGTGACTGCTAACAGCATAAGAGCTCATACTCATCACCGTGAAAAAAAAGGTCAGATTTTGGTCTTGAAAAGTTTCACGAGTGTTATGCGATTTTCATGCGAATACAATCTAACAATCTTCACGTTCCCGATGTGAAAATAATCCACCGATGCCCATGTCCTCTGTTAAAGGGTAAAAAAATAAAGAACCATATTCTGCACCTCTCCAACAAGAAGATAATCCATTTGTCCCTTGACAAGTCTAGCTCTGCTACATCTACTTGGCACGCTGAATGCTGCTGCTACATCTACTTGGCACGCTGAATACTGGCATGGTGTCAGCGTTCAGCGTGCAAGCAAGCAGAGACACTGAGCTGCGCGTGCTAGCATAGATCAGTGCCTTGTGGTGACATGAGAAAGTGGAGGGGAGTTAATACTCAATGAACTCCGTTCACCTCAATTACATCAGCGTGAGCACTTTCATGATCACGCTGACGTAATTGACGAGAACGGCGTTCATTGGGTATGAACTCCACTCAACTTTCTCACGTCACCACCAGGAACTGAGCTGCGCTATCACGTGCAGCTCAGTGTCTCTGCTGGCTATTACACTTAACGCTCAATCCATGCTTGCATTCAAGTATATGAGCAGAGCTAGACTCGTCAAGGGACAAATGGATTATTATCTTCTCATCGGAGAAGTTAGGAATATGGCTGTTTATTTTTTACTCTTTTACAGGGGACATGAGCATTGAAGAATTATCTTTACGTCGGGGATAGGTAAGGGGTATGGCTGTTTATTATTTTAATTCTTTTACAGCTGACATGGACTTCAGTGGATTAGGTGTCAAGGTGAGAATAACTTTGCTTTTTTATTTTTAAATTAAAATAAACTGTCAGTGTCTTTATTTCAACTAAAGGACTTTATTCAGGGTGTTTGTTATTTACAATATGACTATGGCGTTAGTAATGGACGCCTCCCCATTACTAATCCCTGGGCTTGATGTCAGCTGTCAATACAAAGCTGATATTAACCCCAATAGTATTACCCCACTTACTAAGGCAGGGCAAGAGGCTAAGCATCAATATTAACGCATCTTATTGATGTGTCTTTTCTGGGGTGCATGAGAGCTGATGTGTTTAGTCTGGGAGTGGGCCAATATCCATGGACCCTTCCTAGCCTATTAATATCAGCCCGTAGCAGTTTGCCTAGTTTTTGCTGGTTATTAATTATAGGGGGACCCTATGTCATTTTTTCCATTTTTTTTTTTTTGGGGGGGTGTCCCCCATTTTAATAACTATTAAAGGCTAAGTGTACAGCTGTGAGCTGATATTACTAGCCTGGGAAGCTTCATGTCTCTGCTGGTTAATAAAATTCGGGGGTATTATTATTATACATTTATATAGCGCCATTTATTCCATGGTGCTTTACATGTGAAAAGGGGAAACATAGACAAGAACAATAAACATGTGTAAGACAAGGGACACACAAGTACAGAAGGAGAGAGGACCCTGCCCACGAGGGCTCATGCTATTTTTTCTAAAGATATTTACTTATTAATTAAATACATGTATAGTAAGCTACACACACAAAACACTGATTATATATCTCTCTCACATATTTTTATCTATCTACAGTGGAGGAAAATGGTAATTAGACCTACCGGTAATTGTGTTTCCAGGAATCCATCCTGACAGCACACTGGAGGACGTCCTTCTCATCCGCAGTGGGACAGGAAACCACGAGAGTTTAAAAGGATCCTCCCCCTACCACCCTTCAGTGATTTCACAAAGTAACACATCTGGATGGATTCAAACATAAATTTTTATTTAAACCAACATTTTTCATACACATGCTACATCACAGTGGTATGGACGTTTTTGTCGGGAGGGAACTAATAATGCTGTCAGGATGGATTCCTGGAAACACAATTACCGGTAGGTCTAATTACCGTTTTCCAGGTCACCACCTGACAGCACACTGGAGTAGTACCAAAGAATATTGGTCCTAGGGTGGGACTACCGCGTGGAGTACCTTTCTCTCAAATGCCAATTGTGCGGAGGCCACGTCTCATTTATAGTGTTTAGAGAACGTACTGAGACTGACCCAAGATGCTGCTTTGCAGATCTGTTCTGCCGAGGCTCCCCCCCTCTCTGCCCATGATGTGGCCATGGCTTTAGTTGAGTGGGCTCTAAGGCTCCCCGGGGGGCTCTGACCCTGTGCTCTATACGTTGTGCTAATAATGGATTTAATCCACCTTGCTATTCTGGATTTCGACACCTTTTTCCCCTTATTCGGGCCTCTGAACTGGGCAAAGAGATTATTATCCTGCCTCCAAGGCCTGGTTGCATCCAGGTACCTGAGCACTGTTTCCCTGACATCCAGGTTATAGTAAGCTTTTTCCTTGCTATTTTTAGGAAACTGGCAAAATGAGGGGAGCACTACCTCCTGATTCATGTTCGAGTCTGAGATAACCTTGGGGAGAAAAGCCGGGTCGAGTTTTAGGACTAACCGGTCATCGAATATTTGTAAGTAGGGATCTTGGACCGATAGGGCCTGAAGTTCCCCTAGTCTTTTGGCTGACGTAACTGCCACTAGGAACGCCGTCTTCAGAGAGAGGTTACTGATACTTATTTCTACCCCTAGCTGGTATGGCTGTCTACATAGCGCATTGAGAACTAGGTTGAGGTCCCAAGGAGGGACGGTCTTTCTTATCAAGGGTTTAAGCCTCTGCACCACCCTCGAGAAACGGGCTATCCAAGGGTGAGCTGATAGGGCTGTGTCGTAGAACACGCTTAAGGCCGCAATCTGCACTCTCAGAGTGCTGGGTCTAAGGCCCTTTTTGAACCCTGCCTGCAAGAAGTCAAGGATCTTCGGGATGTGGGGTTGGTCAGTCTCGACTCTCGCCTCTCCACAAAAGCTGCAAATTTTTTTCCAGATATTGTTATATATTGCTGCCGTCACGGGCTTCCTACTCGATTGCAGAATGGATATGACTTCGTCCGATACACCTCTTGCTCTTAGGACCTGCCGCTCAGGATCCAGGCTGATAACTTGAGCGCTTCTGGCCTTTGGTGGAAGACCGGTCCCTGGTGAAGTAGGTCTTCTCTTTTTGGCAGAAGAATGGGATCTTCCTGTGATATCTTCCTGAGTAGGGGAAACCAACTTCTTCTTGGCCCATAGGGGACCACCAATATGACCCTGGCTCCGTCCTCGTAGACCTTCCTGAGAACCCGTGGAATGAGAGCTAGAGGCGGGAAGGCGTACAACAGGCCCCTGCTCCAGGACTGTGATAGGGCATCTATCCCTGTCGGGTTTCCTGCAGGGTTCAGGGAGTAGAAGGCTCTGACCTTTGTGTTCCCTTTGTCCGCAAACAGGTCTATTTCCGGTTGTCCCCAGCGGCCGCACAGGCTGCTGAACACCTCGTCGTTGAGTTCCCAGTCTGTTGTGGTTATTCTTCTTCTGCTGAGGAAGTCCGCAACTTGGTTCCTGGTGCCTTCCAGATGTACTGCTGAGATTGAGAGGACCTCTCTTTCCGCCCATCTGAAGATCTGTTCGGCTAGGCTCTGTAGTCCCGGGTGTCTTGGTCCGCCCTGGTGGCGGAGAAAGGCTACTGTCGTGGTATTGTCCGACAGTATTTTGACGTGCTTGTTCTTCACCCGAGACCGGGCGACGAGTAGTACCTTCCAGACCGCATGTAGCTCTCTGGAGTTGGAAGACCTGTTGCTGTCCTCCCGACTCCATCGTCCTTGGCAGTACTTTCCACCGACGTGTCCACCCCAGCGATACAGACTTGCGTCTGTGGCTACTACGATTTCTGGAGACTGAGTCCATGAGACACCGGTTTTTAGGTTTTTCGGGACGGTCCACCACAATAGCGACCTTCTGACCTGGGGAATTAACTGTATTTTCTTATCCAGTAAGCCCTGCCTTCTGTCCCAGGACGCTACGACTGCCCGTTGTAGTTTGTGGGAGTGGAATTGACTCCATCTGACACAGGAAATGCACAAAGTCATCAGCCCCAGGATCCTCATTGCGTCTCTGATCGATACCCGGTTCTTTGAGAACTGACGAATCTTCCTTGGCATGCTGGCCTGCTTTTCCTCTGGAAGATAGGACATTCTTCTTTCCGAGTCCAGCAAGACCCCCAAAAATGTTATTCTGGGCTTGGGTGTAAGATCTGATTTTGACCAATTTATGATCCAACCCAACCTCTGCAGCGTGGAGATCTAGGACTGACAGTCGACCCTGAGCTGGGCTGCTGAATCTGCTACGATTAAGAATTCGTCTAAGTACGGGACCACCGTGATGTTTCGGGCTCTTAGGTAGGCCACTCCTTCTACCAATAAAGAATCTTGGGGCTGATGCTAGGCCGAATGGGAGGCAGCGAAACTGGTAGTGGTGTATCCTGCCCTCCTTTTCGACCGCAAACCTGAGATATTTTTGGTGGTCTGGGTGGATGGGGACGTGGTAATACGCGCTTTTTAAATCGAGCGTGCACATTACCACCGCTTCTCCTAGCAACGGAATCGTGGATCTTATTGATTCCATCTTGAAGCGTTTGTATGCTACCCACTTGTTTAGGGGCTTGAGATTTATTATGGTCCTGGTCTCCCCCGATGGCTTTTTTATTGCGAAGAGGCTTGAGTAGTGTCCCCCCCTTTCCTCTTGCACGGGTACTGGCATGATTGCCTCCATTTCTAGGAGGTCCTGGATATCCAACGACATGGGGGAGGTCGGACAGAGTCGTGAGCTGGTCACTAAGAACCTGTTCAGGGGTAGGGAGTTGAACTCTATCTTGTACCATTGAGAAATTACCCGTAGTACCCAGGGGCTGGTGGTAACCTTCCGTCATTCTCCGCTGAATTTGAGCAGTCGCCCCCTTACTCTGGTGGCGTCATTTTTGCCGGGAGCTAGACCCTGGGCCGGAGAAGATGGTATCTCTGCTCCTATTTCTACCCTCGCCCCCTTTGGGGGTAGCTCCATCGACCCGACTTTCCCTTTCCTTTGTAGTCCGTTCTCTGGTTGTAACGGGGTCTACGAAAGGGCTGATACTTTCTACATTTCTCTTCAGGGAACCCCTTTTTTCATCTGATGCCTTCTCTAAGATATCATCAAGCACGGGCCCGATGCCTCTACCCCCCGAGAATGGAAAGATTGGCTTCTGGCTGTGAATCTAACGGACTCTGCTGAGGCGTCAGCCAAAAACCCCGTAGCTAATTTTAGCAAGGGAAGGGATTTTAGAATAGTTTCCCTTGGAGTTCTATCTGACAAGTGTTCCTCCAAATCATCTATCCATAGATGCATGGAGCGTGCCACTGATGTCGCGGCTATATTTGTTTTTATGACTGCCGCTGAACTCTCCCAGGCCCTCTTTAAGAGCCCGTCTGCCTTCTGATCTAGGGGCTCCTTTAAACTTGAGGAGTCCTCGAACAGAATGGCTGTCTTTTTTGATACTCTCGCCACTGGTATATCGATTTTAGGGACCTCCTCCAAGACCTTCACCTCCTCTGGGTCAAACGGCAGGCGAAGCCTGAAGTCTCGGGGAATAGTTAATCTCTTCTCTGCTTCCTCTCACTCGTCTAATATCATAGCCTGTATATGGGTATTTACTGGGAAGACTATCGAAGTCTGGGAGCGCAACCCCCCGAACATCTTATCCTGTATTGAGAGAGTAGTCGGGGGTTCCTCAATCTGCATAGTCTGCCGCACTGCCCCCAACAGCTCATCCGTATCGCCGGATGCAAAGAGATATTTCCTTCCCCTTTCCGGGTGCTCTCTGATCTCCTCCTCCTCTGCGTCAGATTCGGACAGGATGTCTTCGGAATACGTGTCCGACTCCCTCTGCCTCTTTCTGGATGCCTGGGGGTTCACCTGCTTGGGACATGGCTAGGCCGGATACCAAAGCCCGTACTTCCTCTCTAATTATCGCTCTCTCGTAGCCTGTTCCTCCCCCATTATGCGCTTTGTACATGCATCGCAGAGGGTCTTTTGCCATGTGTCCTTTAGCTTCTTAGAGCAGACTGGACACCTTTTTATCCTTCCTCCTGGTCTCCTTCCTTTCTGAGGTGGAGGTTCCCCCCTGGAACACATAAAGTACGTGTTCTGTGGGGTCTGTCTTACTGGGGCCCTGCCATGACTTCATTTGAGGCTACTCACGTGACCCTGGCTCTCTGTTCCCGTCTCCGTCTGGTCCTCCATTCTGGATAGAGGCTCACTGTGGCTGTCTGCCAGTGGAGACAACGGAACTTGTATGTGGCCGAGGGGGGGGGGGTAGTGTCCGGCTCTTACTACCGCAGGGCCTGCATACCGCTGTCTTCCTCCTGCCGCGCTGCCGATCCGCTGGGGACGCCGCGGCCTGGTGACGCGACCGGAAGTGACGACGCGGCCTGGATGACGCGCGAGCCCCGACCTGGATGATGTGGTCGGAAGTAGCGCGCTCTGGTCCCAGGCACGGCGTGCTGGCCTGCCGCGTCTCACAGCGGGGGGAGAGGTGCGGCGGTCCTCTGCCGGGTTCCGCTTGTGGGGCCAGTGCACTCCCTAGAGGCGGCCCCGGTAACCGTATATCGGTGGTGGTGGTGGCGTCCGGGGTCGAGAGCCCCCGTCAGGAGGAAGTGACCCCGTGTTCAGGAGCAGCCTGCAGAATTCCTCAGGTAGGAAGGGAAAGGCTGGGTCCCCCGATCCTGACCATCTGCGCCAAACGGACTGGATCTTCCTCTCGTCGCTCCTATCCGCAGTGGGACAGGAAAAACACTGAAGGGTGGTGGGGGAGGATCCTTTTAAACTCTCGTGGTTTCCTGTCCCACTGCGGATGAGAAGGACGTCCTCCAGTGTGCTGTCAGGTGGTGACCTGGAAATAAGCATTTGATACACTGCCGATTGGGCAAGTTTTCCCACCTACAAAAGAATGGAGAAGTCTGTAATTTTTATCATAGATTACAGTCTTGTGCAGGTCTAAAATTATGTCCCTGGTGTCCTTACACAGCATTTTGGTCTTGGTGGAGAGGTTGAAGTGTGATTGAGTGTGTGGACAGGTGTCTTTTATACCGGTAACAAGTTCAAACAGGTGCAATTAATACAGGTAATGAGTGCAAGGTAGGAGGGCTTCTAAAGCCACGATCACAAGCATACATATTTAGTCAGTATTTTACCTCAGTATTTGTTAACCAAAACCAGGAGTGGGTGATAAATGTAGAAGTGGTGACGTGTTTCTGTTATATGTTTCCTCTGATTGTTCCACTCCTGATTTTGGCTTACACATACTGACGTAAAATACTGACCAAATACTGTACATGTGAACGTGGCCTTAAAGAAAAACTAACGTGTCTGTGAGGGCCAGAATTCTTGCTAGTTGGTAGGTGATCAAATACTTATTTCATGCAATAAAATGCAAATTAATTATTTAAAAATCATATATTGGGATTTTTTTTAAAGATTCTGTCTCTCACAGTTGAAGTGTACTACTAGTGATGAGCGAGTATACTCGTTGCTCTGGTTTTCCCGAGCATGCTCGGGTGATCTCCGAGTATTTTGGCGTGCTCGGAGATTTAGTTTCTGTTGTCTCAGCTGCATGATTTATGGCTGCTGTCCAGCCTGAATACACGTGGGAATTCCGTAACAAACAGTCAATCCTCAGATGTATTCAGGCTGGCCAGCAGCTGTAAATCATGCAGCTGCATTGACAGAAACGAAATCTCCGAGCCCGCTAAAATACTCGGAGGCCACTCGAGCATGCTCGGGGAAACCCGAACAACGAGTATACTCACTCATCACTAGTACCTACGATAAAAATTACAGACCTCTCCATTCTTTGTTGGTGGGAAAATTTGCAAAACAAGCAGTGTATCAAATACTTATTTTCCCTACTGTATCTAGCTATCCCATATCTATGTCACAGTTCCACCCCTCAGGGTGTCTGGGATGCAGTTACTGACAGCTCGGCCATCCAATCCAGTACAGGGGCGTGCTGAAGCTGTCAGTACTTTGTGTTAGGGACGGTGGAACGCACTAAATAAATAAAAAATAAGTTAGTTCGCCGCCCAGGGTCCACCGTGCAGTAGGTGTTTCACCGCTGCTAGCTAATAGCAGACGCGCTATATGGCGGTATAACGCATGCGGGTTGAACGTCACCTGTTGTGCGCGGAGCGTACCCTGTTGACTCACAGAGACGATTTAAACATAGACATGAATACCGAGCCTGTTGACCTCACAAGACTCGTCAGCGTGCACATACGGTAATCGGTCACAGGACTAGGCCCTAGACCCTGGGTCAAAGTCCGTCTTGACCTACCGTGCGTGCGGCGTCGCTACCACGATCGCCCCAACTGCTGCTGACTGCAGCGCGGCGACTAAACTAGCCGCAATACGACAATGCCCGGACAGGCGCATCGTCGGGCACTAGCACTGTGAAGATGGAAACCGTGGCCTGTAACGTGCCACTGACTGGCGCTGACTCTGACATTAGTTCCCTGTTAGATATCAAAGAAACAATTTTCGGATTTAAACGTGCGCTGCTAGACAAAACGACTCCTTTCCAGATTGTGTACTTGTATACTTTTATTTTCCCAATAAAAAAAGTGGGAAAATAAAAGTATACAAGTACACAATCTGGAAAGGAGTCGTTTTGTCTAGCAGCGCACGTTTAAATCCGAAAATTGTTTCTTTGATATCTGATGATCTATGGTCACGGCGGGGCCATTTGGATGTGCAGCAGCTTTGACCTCTATTCCTTTATGCCTCTAACTCTCCTGCTATTGGTGAGTATAATAGCTTGAACTGTATCTCTTTTACCTGGGTAAGACCCTATTGCGCTCTTTCTCTTTTAGTTTTAACCAATTAGTTCCCTGTTCACATTTGTAATATCAGAGGGACGGGAATCATAATGAGTCATTTGCAAGTCCATACATACATCCATCATCATACACACAGTTAGCATCTAGTGTCTATACTAGCGCATGGCCATGCGGACCTTTTATAGCCGTGCGCTTCCAGGACCTTCCAGATCTCTGGGATGGACCAATCAGATCAGGAGGACCTGAGCACGTGACTCCCGATCTCCACTGGGAGATCGTCTCGTGAGCATGCCCAGTAGCGCGGCGAGAGGACTTAGCCTCTGGAGTGGCTTGCTGCAGAGCAGGCTGCGCTACTATTGCTGGTCCGGAGGTGGCAGCAACAACCAGACCCAGAGAACTGGTCTGAGCAGGGCTTCTGGATCGCTGAGATTGCTGTGCAGGTCCCTGAGAGGTTGGAGGAGAATGGGAGACCACTGGTTGCATGGCTCTGGATTCCTGCTGTGCAGCCACAGGAACCTGATGCCTAACACCTTGATTGACAGCATGGTCATCCAATCTAGTTCAGGGGCGTGCTGATTGACAGTTCAACTAGCCAATCTGTGACTGGGAGGCATCAGCTGTCTCAGGTGTTCACTATCCTGGGTAAAGGCAATGCCTACTTAACTGAGCAGCTTCTCCTAAACCACTGCCAGACGTATATTCAACAAGTGAGGTTTGTGCTCCCTATGCCTTGAGTGCTGTATGCTTGATTTGTTGCCTGACCTTGGACTTCATTCTGACCATCCGCCTGTTTAACCCCTTCAGCTCTGATCCATTATACTCCAGGTACTCTGATCTCGGCACTTTACCTGACTATGCTTTTGTCTCTTCCTTCTGTTTATGACGTACTCTCATGGCTTCTGACCATGGACTCCTTGACAACTCTGACTCACGGATTGACCGTAAGAAGTGACTAGCGTCACTATCTATCTATCTATCCTATATCTCTCTATCTATCATTCTATCTATTGTGAAGCAGTGACTGGTGTCACATGTAGGGGTTGCTGTGTATTCCCCCTACGATGCGCATGGAGGCAAATTGAGGCCATGAGAGTTCATTGCAGTCACAGGCATAGCTGTGGTTGCAATGTAGACTAAAATGAGTGTAGGTCTTAGCCATGCTGGTTGTCCATGGCAGATTTAGGGAAAACTTACTCAGGGCTTTTGTGTACTGAAACAGACTACAGATGGAAGTGGTGCAGTCCGTTTCATCCCCGGCCCAGGTTTTCCATGTGACTGAAGGCCACAGGTTGCTAGTTAAAACACTTGCAGTATAGGGTTTGGGTGTGTCAGGGCCAGATTCAGTTGGTGTTTGTTAGAGTGCAGAGCAGTCGGCTTTGCAGAGCTCCACCTGTGTGAGGCAATATTGGCCAGCGGAGCCAAATGGCCAAGGCAGCTGAAGAGCCTGGCACCCACAGCATACACAGCGGAACAGTCGCCCACGTCAAGCAGTCAAGGACGAAGACTGGTGTGTTTATTGACTGCAAACTGGAGGATATCGTGTACTGTGTAGTGCTGTGAGTTGGACATTAGTGCTGTTTACTTTACGTGAATTGAACATTAAAGAGACTTTTTCTTTGGACTTTGCTGGGTCACTGCATAGTGTGCTACTGCTGCACTACACTATCTCATATCCATCTATCCCATATCTATCTATTATCTATTGTGACAGGATCACTGGCACGGTATATGAGAGGAGATATATGTCGCTGCCCATAATGGCTTCAGTGATGTGAAAAAAGATATTCTTCAGAACACTACTTGTTGTGAGGGTTAAATTAAAGATGCATACATGGGCTAGTTTTAGGTGGACATCTATAGAGTGGGTGGGAAGATGTTCACTATATCTCCACCTGCAGAGACGGCACAGCCGTGTGCTAACAGGACCTGTGTGATGTCAGTCATGTGATCAGTCATATGGTCTGAGTTTAAATAGCTGGTCCTGAGAGGCAGTCTGTGTGTTGTGTTTGGAGAAGAAAGACTCCAAACGATGGTTCCTGGTGAAGCTGAAGACACATGGTGGTCTGAGAGGGCGAATCTCTCAGACAACTAGACTTTGTTATATGTTATCTTTTTGTTTTGCCGTTATGCCATAAAGGCCATGTTTACTTTGTTGTACCCTGCTGTGGGTTATGCTATTCCACAATAAACCAGCAGGTGTTTTACCACAAGAAGTGTTTATGCGTCTACCTTGGGAAGCAGCTGAGTGAGTCAACCCCTCACACTATCTAATATCTATCTATCTAAGAATATTTCCTTTACAAACTATCTTTAAATGACAGAGAATTACTCTGTAAAAGCTGATGTTAAAATCGCATTGCATACGGATTGCATTCACATGTCATGTGAATAACAAGTGAGAAAAATTGCATTGTACTCGCATGAAAATCGCATGACACTCATCCGACTTTTCAGGAACAACATCGGACTGTTTTTTATGGTGATGGGTATGAGCCCTTATGCTCACACTCTGGCATCTTCATCTTTTTTCGGCAAAACTCTAGTCCCAAGGTGCTTTCTTGTGACTTCAGCTTCTGGCTGGCCGAAAGTCAGAAGATATGCAAGAAGCTCTCAATGTAAGTCTATGAGGCCAGAACGAGGGTCTCATAGACTTGAACTGAGTTGTGACCTTTAGCTCTCTCCAGTGAGCAGCCAGCAGGTCACAAACTGCCGGAGACTGATGGTATCAGAGGCGATAGAAGGGGAAGACGGCAGCAGGTATTAGACTAAAGGTACTGTCACACTTAACGATGTACCAGCGATCCCGACCAGCGATATGACGCGGTCAGGATCGCTGGTGCATCGCTAAGTGGTCGTAAATGAGCTGCCACACAGGAAGATCTCACCAGCGACATCGCAGGGGTCGGGGGTCGCTACTTACCTGTCAAACTAGGCGATCCTGCGTCCTCCCGCCCGGCTCCACGCTCGTCTCTCCACAGGAAGCGCCACAGGAAGCTGACGACGAGAAGCGGTCCTGAATGTTCTCGCGTGATCAGCGATAACCAGCGGGGGAGCGGGTCGTAGGTAAGTATCAGACACAGTGATGTCGCTAGCAATATCGCTATAACGTCACAAGTTATAGCGATATTGCTAGCGATATAGCTTAGTGTGACAGTACCTTAAGTGCATGGAGCCTTAGATTCAAAGCACCACTCCAGCGGTAAAATATAAAAAAACACTAGAGTGGGGCTTTAACATTACAAAGGACAGGAGAAGCTTTGTAATTATTTATCCAAAGGGATGGAACACGAAGGACACATCTAAATTACTTTCTAGAACACCCGTTTCAGGAGTTGTATTTCTGCTGAAGAGCGACTGTTGCTGACCCTAATGTAATTTTCCAATCGGTGCTGTATTTGTACTTGTAGTAAACAGTGCTGAGACATTTGCGTGGTGGTCTTTTGCTTTGCTCTACATGCTTTTGTGTACTTATTTTGCCAGTTGTGGACTTATGATGTTCACAGTATAGTAATAGAAGCCCAGCATGACATTGATAGAGTGAGTGAGGGTTCTGGTTGAGCCCTATTCTCAAAGCTTTATGGATTTAAATCCTCAATTTTAAATTTGCTAGACAACTTTTATCTTCATATTACAGTCTGCAACCTTCTGACCAAACCACATATTTGCTATTAATTTGTCAACTGTGGCATTACAGGCGCCATGTCTTTAGACCCTGCTTTCATATCCTCTAATTGTGGTTTTGCATGTATGTGGCATTTAGCGTAGTGCTTATAGTCCTTTTTTTAGCGTATTTTGTTCTGCACCTCATTTTTGTTTATTCCTTGGTCCCTTTAGATTCCTGTTGCCGGGCCTGTCTTTTGCTGCGCTGCATTTGGAATTTTTCCTTGGCAAGTCGACAATCTCTGGCATCGTGAGAGTGACGTGCAAGTAAATCTGGCTCAGACTTCAGCCCAAAGTGATGCCTCAGCCAGCCCCAGAAAACAGGGGTCCTCCTTGCCCGGGGAATTTATAACAAATGCCAATTCCCCAATTGTATTGGTGCAGTTGACAGAAAGCATACTTGTGGTAAGAAGCCGCCAGAGTGCAAACACTATAATTACAAGCCATATCTTTTGGTAGTGTAGTTAATTGTGCCTGACAGCAACTATCGGTTTGTAATTGTAGACATTGGGCCTATGGAAGAATTGGAGATTTAATAACCTTCAATTCTTCCATAAAGGAGTTATCCCATGTACAAAAGTTCATTTGAATCAATAGATATTGGAATAATAATAAGTTCCACATTGGATGTTTTTAAATAAAATGTTCCTGTGCTGAGATAATCTTATACATGTGCCCCTGCTGTGTACTGTGTAATGGCTGTGTCTGACCGTACAGGAACAGGTTCTGTATGACGACAAAGTGCATCTCCACATTGATTGGGCGAGACATATTGTTCTCCGTGGAGGCTGGAATAAAAACTTTGGGGAGGCTGCCAACACTAACTGGTGTGCTAACTTCTTTTCATGGGATAATCCTGGATCATTCTTATTTGCGAATTGCGATGTGTAAAAAATGGATGTCATACGGATAGTCAGTGTGTCGTCTGATTTTTTTTTTTTTTTTTTTCTCACACCCACAGCCTTGCATTGGTAGTCTCGTCCGATATGAGGCCACTCACAGCATGTGCCATTTGGCGTGGGGGAAAAGAAAAATGCCTCGTTGAATAACATTGTCAATGTGATCAGTGTGCACTAGTAGGATTCTGTAAAAAGCTTTTACATCACCTTCATATACAGAAACCTATAATTACATCTTAATTTTACTGACACAAACATAGTGGAAGCTGGAATAATGAGCTGCGTCTATGCGGTACTCTATCAGAGAGCTACATTATGCAAAACAGCAGGAGAATGAACTGCAATCTACCTTATTGATTCCAGTGCACATTACAATTTTGCGTCTCTAAGGGTATGTGCACACGCTGCGGATTCTGCTGCGGTTTTGGCCTCTGCGGATCCGCAGCAGTTCCGCAGATAGTGTACAGTACCATGTAAGTCTATGGGATTTACAATCCGCTGTGCACATGCTGCGGTTTCTTCACTGCAGAAAAGCTGCGGTTTTATATCCGCAGAAAGAATTGACATGTCAATTCTTTCTGCTGATTCTGCTGTGGTTTGCCACCTATTCCATTGTCCAGGTGTCAAACCGCAGGGGAAAACCGCTGGCCAATCCGCAGGTCATTTTACCTGCGGATCCACACAGAAAAATCCGCTGGTGAATCCACAGCATGTGCACATAGCCTAATGGAGCAATCAGTGTATTTTCTGTGTTTTACAACATTCTTGTAACAGACAAGGAATTAGTGGTAACATATAGTAGATAACGTCTGTGTGGATACAGTGTATAACAGAACGTAACACTGAACCGTGCACAAAGTTTTCTTAGGTTAAGTTCCCACAATGAGTTTTTGACGCTGCGTAGTTTCACTGCAAAAAGATACAAACAAGATATTAAAAGATGTCTTAGGCTATGTGCACACGTTGCGGATTCCGCTGCGGTTTTTTCCGCGCGGAAACGCAGGTAAAGTGACCTGCGGTTTTGCCCTGCGGTTTCACACCTCTACTATGTTAAAGGTGTGAAACCGCAGCAAAATCCGCAGAAGTAATTGACATGCTGCGGAAAAAAACCCGCAGCAAAAAAACCCATAGGCTAACATGGGAAAGTACCATGTCTGCGGAACTGCTGCAGTTCTGCAGGGCCAAAACCGCAGCGGAACCGCAGCGTGTGCACATAGCCTTAGGCCAGCGGTCCCCAACCTTTTTGACCTTGAGAGCCATATTCAGCACTGAGAGAGGGTCACATTCAGTTTTGAGTGGGGATCACGAGCAACGTCCCCCTCAAAGTAGTAAAAGACACAAAGAAAACAACCGATGTGCGAGTCCAAAATGGAGTGTAATAAAGTATAATGTTTTATTAATTACTTAAAATCAGGAAAAATAATAATGGGACAAAATAGTATATGTTAAAACAATTGATAAGCATTAAGGAAGCACATCCTCACAAATTTAGATAAAATAACAATAGACTTACATATTTAAGCCAGAACTGCAGTGCCAAGAAAAATACACAATAATGTAGTGAATAAAAATATGAAAAAATATGTGTATTTAGAAACATCTATTATTAAAAATTGTGTTATAAGAAAAAAAAAAGTGTTCTAAAAAAATGTGTAAAGGTACTGTCACACTTAGGCCGGGGTCACACTGGCGAGGAATACGGCCGAGTGAGAGGCGGTAAAAGCACGCAATAGACACGGACCAATGATTCTCTATGGGGTCCCTCGCACCAGCCGTATATTTCTCATCCGTATTCTACGCTCCGTGCCAATCGCAGCATGCTGCGATTGTCAGCGTACTACGGCCGCAGTACGCCAATGCAAGTCTATGGGTGCGCAAAAAATACGGATTCCACACGGACCACACATGTGACTTGCAAGAAATACGCACCAGGTGTCTTTTAGCAAAGCCGGCAATTCAGTGCGCGATACAGTAAACTCACACTGACAGTTTTAATAAAGAAACGAAAGAATAGATTGACACATAGAATGTGTGTGTGTATATATATATATATATATAGAAAATATATATATATATATATATATATATATATATATGTGTCTATATCTATTCTTTGGTTTCTGTTAGAAACCCTGTCATAGGGCTCCATTATATGTCCATTTTGCAAGCCTGCGAGAAAATCTCGCCATACGGATTACATACGGATGCTTAAATGCGCAAAATACGCGACCACACCTTGATTACGGATGACATACGGAGCACTGTTTAGGGGCCATTCATCCATATTACGCATGTAAAATACTGACCGTATTTTGCCTCGGTTAGAGTGACCCCGACCTTACCGATACACCAGCGATCCCGAGCAGCGATATGACGTGGTCAGGATCGCTGGTGCATCGCTAAGTGGTCGCTAGTGAGCTGCCACACAGGCAGATCTCACCAGCGACATAGCAGGGGTCGGGGGTCGCTACTTACCTGTCAGACGAGGCGATCCTGACGTCCTCCCGCCCGCGTCCATGCGTCGCTCGTCTCCACAGCAGGAAGCCCCAGCAGGAAGCTGACGACGAGAAACGGTCCAGGACGTTCTCGCGCGATCAGCGATAACCAGCGGGGGAGCGGTCGGAGGCAAGTATCAGGCACAGCGATATCGCTATAATGTCACAAAAACGAGTGATGTTATAGCAATATTGCTAGCGATATCGCTTAGTGTGACAGGCCCTTAACACAATTACAAAGCAATCTAATATAAAGTGCAGAGTGCTGAAAAAAGTAAAAAACCAGGTGCAAAAACAAATTGATGAAATCACAAGGGAACATAGTGTGTATATATACACTGCGACAAGAAAACATAGTAGTAATGTATTTAAAAAGGACAGTATTGCAAGGATGGAGAAGGGAGACAAATTAGATCTATAGGAACACAGTATCAATGAAATCAATAAATTATGAAGAAAAGTGCTTACACAAATAATAAGGTCTCACTCTCCAGGGATGGTGTGCCTCCCCAATGCACATTTTGGTTCGTTGCCTTCGTCAGGGGGACCTTATTATTTGTGTAAGCGCTATTTAAATACATTACTCTACCCGGCCTCAGGTGATACACTGACAGGATGTAATCCCTACCGTAGTGTATCACTGCACTGCTGTGAGAACTTTCCCATGCAGCTTTGCCGCAAGTGACAGTACCGGAGCTGACACACTGAGGGAGCAATTATCTCCGGTTAGTGTATTGCTGGAGGTCAGGTAGAGCAGTCAGATCTCTCAATGTGAATGTTCTACAAGTAGGATCGTCATGGGACACTCTGATTACCTGGACTACGGTGGACAGGGAGCATATGTTCGTTTATTATTTTACATTATTTCTAGGAGACAAGGGAGTCGGGGATTTGGTGTGAGGTGAGTATAATGTGTTTTTTTATTTTTATGTGAATATGTATGTAATTTTACTGTGAGCACAGGCATCGGCAGACGATACTACTATTCCTTCAGCGGCACCTGCTGTCACTCTTATCAGTGACAGCAGACCAAGCCGGATTGGAGCAGTAGTCTCACCGGCCCACGCCTGTTTTTTTTACCGCAGGTCACCGCTGCGGGTCACAGTTTGCCAGCATGATCCCGCAGCATTGTGACCGACAGTAACGGAGGTAGCGGCCGCCCACACACACAGATACCAGCACACACACAGACACGCACATATTCTCCGCCCACACACATATTGTTTGCCAACACACATATTCTCCACTCACATACTCTTCCTGCTGACATCATTTCCCTTTCAGCAGCGTTTTTGCCAGCACATTCGCAGCAAATCCGCAAACCTCTTTACACCTGTGGTTTTGCTGCGGATTTGACTGACTCAATGGAAGTCAATGGGTGCATAAATGCTGCATATCCGCAAAAAGAATTGACATGCTGCAGAAAATAAAACGATGCAAATCAGGATGGAATTTTCTGCAGCATGTGCACACCAATTCTGGATTCCCATTGATTAACCTTGCTTGAGCAGTCCTTTGCGGATTTGGTGCAATTCCGCTCAGAAAAAACATTCCTGGTTTTGGCTTACAAATACTGAGGTAAAATACTGACCAAATACTGAAGGTGTGAACGTGGCCTAAGAGACCCACTGCAAGACTCCTCCGGCTGCAGCTTATCTCCACGCAGAACAAAAGCCTCAAATATTAAGACTCTAACATGCCAGATCCTTCCCTCCACCAACATTATGTGGAGGGATAATCAGGAATCCCCCATACACATTAAATGGCCGACCGACCGATATTGCTGAAATGGGTGGGTTTTGCAGACTGTTACACAAATGTCTCTGGTGGGGTTTACTGCACCGCGCTTTCACACAGAAAGATCTCACAGCGATGCAGCAGCGACGCAGCGCACGATACTCACCTTTCACACACAGCGATGAAGACGTCCTCCCGCCCGCGTCCACGCGTCGCTTGTCTCACACAGCAGGAAGCTGACGACGAGAAATGGAGCCGCCCGATTATGCGCGATCAGCGATGGACAGCGGGGAGCCGGTCGGAGGTAAGTATCACACATAGCGATATCGCTAGCACGTCACAAAATCAGTGACGTTTTAGCGATATTGCTAGCGATATCGCTATGTGTAAAACCCCCTTTAGACTAGATCACTCCTGTCTTGTACCTGTCCCCATTCCCCAGCCCTGTGTTACTTCTGCAAAGAACACAGCGGGACATTACTTGCTCTGATCTGAAGAAGTACTGGGACTTGACTTGGCGCTGCTTCCAAGGTAAGGCTGGTTTCACATTAGCGCTTTTTAAGCGCACGCACGGCCGGGGGTAGCTCCGCCCCCGAGCCGGCTCTCTGCCCGGCGTGCCCGCCCCTTGCTTGTAGCGCCGCCTCCTAGCGGACAGCGGCGCCTGCGATCGGCGCACCCTATCTTTAGCATAGGGTGCGCAGATCGTGCGCAGGCCGTGCGCTAGTTGCGCTTTGACCTGCGCTGCGCACTTTTGACGGTGCGCCGTGCGCGCCAAAATCCGAAAAGTTCGATTTTGGCGCGCACGGCGCACCGTCAAAAGTGCGCAGCGCAGGTCAAAGCGCAACTAGCGCACGGACTGCACACGATCTGCGCACCCTATGCTAAAGATAGGGTGCGCCGATCGCAGGCTCCGCTGTCCGCTAGGAGGCGGCACTACAAGCAAGGGGCGGGCACGCCGGGCAGAGAGCCGGCTCGGGGGCGGAGCTACGCCCGGCCGTGCGTGCGCTTAAAAAGCGCTAATGTGAAACCAGCCTAAGTTGTATGTGAGGGACAATCTGAAGTACAGGAGCTCCGAGGACAGGAATTGCCCCCCGTGAGGCTTGTGCCAACATGCTGGAAAGTATGGAGCACTTCCTGCTTCATTGTCCCTTTAATACAGAGGTGTACAACAGGGTGGGAGCTTCCATTGGTTGGCCGTGGCTGGCTACTCTGTCCTATGCCGAGTGGCCCTATGGAGCGTTCGGAGACCTCGGGAGAAGGGACAGAGTCACTTTATTTATAGTCAGCGCAGTGGTCAGGTACTTCACGTGGAACGCACGAGTTTTAGTTTCGACGCAGAGTAAAATCCTCCGTGTAGACGAAGTTTATAGCAGCATCCTAGGTGCCCTGGTGAAGGTCCGTTCTCTGGAGTATGAAAGACTGGGTGCCCGGAGGGCGGCCCATCTCTGGAGGGGTTTCTCCTTCGGGGTGCCTTAGTCCGTTAGTACTCCTATATCCTGGTGGTGGGCTGATGCCTTTTCACTCTCTGAGTTTTGTTTTGAATTCCAGTCTCCTGAATAGAAGGTTTGCAAGCATCGAACTTGAGCCTTAAGTGGTGAGTACGTAGGTTATGTTCTGTAACGTTGGTTTATGTATATATTGTATATAGTGTAATGTATGTATTGTATATATAGTGTATAATAGAGGGTCTTAGTTAGGTTGGGTGGGGGGATTGGGGAGATGGGGGGTTTTCAACAGCGGTGATAAGAGACTGATCTGGCCTGGTCCAGGCCCCGCCTGGGGAAAAACTTTGGGGCCTGATCCTAGCTCGGAGAAATCCTGAACTTTGTGGCCAGAGCTGGATCAGGGGTGGTGGGATAGTTAGAGTAGATGTGTGTTTTCTATATAGTGTAAAAAAAAAAAAAAAATCCCGAAAAAAAGGAAAATAAATAAAAGGAAAAAAGAAAAAAATATATAAATTTTGTTAATTTTGTATACTATGTTTGCAATTAGGTTTGTCGTAAGTGTGAATGTGGCGGTGTAAGGGTCTGTGCACACGCTGCGGAATCCGCTGCGTTTCCGCAGCGGTTTTGGCCGCTGCGGACCCGCAGCAGTTTTAGCTGCGGTGTACAGTACCATTCAAATGAATGGTACTAAAAAACCGCTGTGCTGACGCTGCGGAAAAAACCGCGCGGATTTGCTGCGGTTTTGAATCCGCAGAAAGAATTGCATGTCAATTCTTTCTGCGGAAACCGCTGCGGGTTCCCCATCTCCACCATTGTGGAGATGGTGAATCCGCAGGACCAAACCGCAGGCAAAACCGCAGATAATCCACAGGTCTTTGGACCTGCGGATTATCTGCGGTTTTTGCTAAATCCGTGCGGATTAATCCGCAGCGTGTGCACACACCCTTAGGGGGAGGCTGTGAGGTAAGGCAGTGGGACCAGAGGGTATTAGGTGTGTTCTGGTGTCTTGTACAATATTCGGACTGGTGTCATATGTTTATATTGTATATAGTGTATATAGTATTGTATATAGGACGGTGTAAATGTAGTTCAGGGTTGTATATAATAGTGTGAATGGAGCTGGGTCGGGGGTTTTACATGATTTTATTTATTTATTATTTTAAGGGGGTGCTGGTGTAAATATGGTAATCTTGTTCCTTTTCGTTTTGTTTTTTGTTTGTTTGTTTTTTTTTAACTTCTTGTTTCTTTAATTTAATTTTCTTTTCCTGTTTTGTAGGTCGAGAATTTCCTTATTGTTTTCCTTTCTGGTTTATTTCTTTGTGTTTGTGTCTGATTTTGTCATATTGTTTCTGATTGGAGTTTTTGTTCTATGTTTGTTCTGTTGTGTTTTATTTGGTAATGTCGTGAAGGATTTTATAATAATAAAAAAGACCTACTTGCTCTGATCTGTGGATTAGGCAGATCCTCCCTGAGCACTTCTGGGATTATCTGTAACCTAGGCATGAGGATTTTCTGCAGCAGGACCTCACTGAGCCACCAGCCAAATCCCATCTGAGCGCTGACTCCTTGGGCACAGTGATTTACGAGGGGACAGCAGGACTTCAGCGCTCACATGTCTCCGACCCTTATGTTACCGATATGTCAGGCAGTGGTGCAGCATTTATATATGTGCATATGTGAATAAATGCTGCCGCTAGAGAAATCTAGATATACAGACAGCCATAATTGTGCATCCACAGCTGAACGATTGCTTGTGTCTATGTACCGTGCAGTCCGCACAGAGCTGCTCAATCTTGTCTAGTTGTTTTTCACAAATGCTTGACATAGTATTAAAGCATTGGGAGATAAAAAAGAAAGGTTATAAGCTGAGAAATCTGTGCTATCTTATGGCTACTGCAGTGCCCTTTCCATTGTCCTAGTCACAGACTGTTACTCGATGTACAGAGGAGGATCCATAATCTCTCTTTTCAGGTGAATTACAAGTATCTGCAGCAAAGAGATATATAGAAATGTACCCAGAGGTTTAGGAAATAAAGCCGAGATCGTATAAGTCAAGGAGACAACGCAATGATAACTGCAGAATGATTAGCAACAGTGGCTGATGAGATTTCACCTTGGTTTTGGCCCTGCAGGAGCCACAGGGGCATCAGCGTCATTAAAGGGTTATTCCCCAAAACACAAGTTATCTTACTGGTTTACTTGGCATTCTCCAACATGACACAGAGGCTGAGCTTGTACATCTCTGCTCCAGTCACAACAATGCTGCAAAGGTTTCCATATCTAGGGATCGCTGGGAGGGCCAAACTGTCGGACCCCAGCGATCAGAAAGGTATCCCCTATAATGTGGATACTGCATAACTATTAAAGAATCATTTCTAAAATAAAAATATAAGAACAACAGTGCTATATAATGATAATACACGGGCACAATTACATTTCCTGGAATTGTTCTGTCACTATATGAATTGTCAGAGGGGTACGTGACATCACTCATAGTATGACATCATAAGTAGCTTTGTATGTAAATATCCAATGGTTAGCTTTATCAATCCAGACGTCATAAGTACCTTTTATATGACCTTACAGCTGATTAGGTCTATGACGTCACTGACAGCCGATTTGGTATATGACATCACTGACAGCCGATTTGGTATATGACATCACTGACAGCAGATTTGGTCTGTGACGTCACTGACAGCTGATTTGGTATATGACATCACTGACAGCCGATTTGGTCTGTGACGTCACTGACAGCAGATTTGGTCTACGAAGTCACTGACAGCCGATTTCGTATATGACATCACTGACAGCCGATTTTGTCTGTGACGTCACTGACAGCCGATTTGGTATATGACATCACTGACAGCCGATTTGGTATATGACATCACTGACAGCAGATTTGGTCTGTGACGTCACTGACAGCTGATTTGGTATATGACATCACTGACAGCCGATTTGGTCTGTGACGTCACTGACAGCAGATTTGGTCTACGAAGTCACTGACAGCCGATTTGGTATATGACATCACTGACAGCCGATTTTGTCTGTGACGTCACTGACAGCCAATTTGGTATATGACATCACTGACAGCCAATTTGGTATATGACATCACTGACAGCAGATTTGGTCTGTGACGTCACTGACAGCAGATTTGGTCTATGACATCATTTACAATTAGCTTGGCATCTGACAACAAAGATGTGACATCATTTGATTCTGATAAGTTTTTAATACAGAGATATATACCCAGTAGTCTAGTAGAAAACACAGACATAATGGAGCTTTACTTGCTAATAAATGCGATGACAAACTTCAGCTATCGCCATACTAACCAGTCTTTATTTTTGGAACCATATAATTTTACAAGATAAATTACAGTGGTGTCATTGTAGGAGCCGCCCTTGTTATCCCCCATAAGCAATCTGACAAAATAAGGAGAGAAGGCAGTAAAGAACTTCATATTCTGCCAAAAAATCTCTATAAATATAATGTCTGTAATGGACATCAGGTTTTATTTCCTGACAGCCACTGATGTATTACTGATACACTGTGAAATCCAATGCTAAGACTTTACTGGAGTATTGCTATGCAGTTTCATTATCTGCATAGGTTTAGCGAAGGTGATCCTGAAAATACATAAAGTTCACCCTCTAACACCATTCTTGTTGTTTTCTTCATTGATTTTATCTTATATTAATGGTCCACAATTTTCTACTGTAAATGCTGAATGATCATAAAGTTAGAATTTAATATACCATAAATCGGTAATTAAAGGGAATCTGTCACTCCTTTTTTTGAATATGAGCTGCCGGCGCCGAAACCAGAGGCTTATCTACAGCATTCTGTAATGCTGTAGTTAAGCCCCCGATGTAACCTGAAAAAGTAGAAAAAAAGAGTTAGATTATACTCACCCCGCCGTCTGGTCTGCTCCGGCGCCTCCCATATTCATACGATGCCATCCTCTTCTTTCCTTCCTGTCGTAGCTCCTGCACAGGCGCACTGCTCTGCCCTGTTGAGGGCAGAGCAGAGTCCTGCAGTGCGCAGGTTCCAGGAAAGGTCCGGCGACTGCGCACTACAGTATTCTGCTCTGCCCTCAACAGGGCAGAGAAGTGCGCCTGCGCCGGAGCCACAACAGGAAAGAAAGAAGAGGACGGCATCGTATGAAGATGGGAGGCGCCGGACCGCAACACCCATCGGACCAAGACCGGACCGCCCCTGGGTGAGTATAATATAACTCTACAGAATGCTGTAGATAAGCCCCTGATGTCGGTGTGGGCAGCTCATATTTGAAAAAAGGGGTGAGATTCCCTTTAAAAACCACCAATATGAAAAAGGAAACAATAGTATCCTTTCAAAGTAAAGTGTTAGGCTACATTCCAATGATGAGCTTTTGGTGTGTTTTTTTTAATGTTGCGTATTTTTGCTGCGTCAAAAACTCAGCATCTTACAATTCCAGCACAACGGATGGGATTTATACAGAACTCCTGCCCACTGTGCTTTTATTCTACTCGGTGTCAACTGAGCTGTGGTGTGTGATTCAAATCCGCAGCATGCCAATGTCTCTTCTGGGTACACTGAGTTTTATAAGCCGATTTCTCATAGACTTACATTAGATGCAGAAAATCTACAAGTAAAAAACAAACTTAAGTTCTTCATGTGTTTCCCACGGCAGGATCACATCAAAACTGCATGTAATGAAGCGTATCAATAAACAGGAAGAATCAAGTCCAAAGCAGCTTCATTTAAAGCATGAGACACCAGAAAGAGACAAAAAAACGCATGTTGAAACAAAACGCACACGAAAACGCAATGAAAAAACGCACGTAACCTAATTTAAACAAGTCTTGCAAAAATTCTGCAGCATCAACCTCTCAGCAAAAGCTCCTTGTGGGAATGTAGCCTAAGGGTATTGGCAAACGGTGCATTTTTTATGCAATTTTTTTTAAAAGCTTCTTTTTACAGTAACAGCAAAAGCTATGAGATTTCACTTGCTTGTTTTTTTTTTTCTTGACAATGCGAAAGCTGCAGCGTTTCTAAAATCTGCAGCATGTCACTTCTTTCTGTGTTTTTAAGCACCCATTAAAAGTAATGACATAGTGCAAAAACGCAACTAGGTGATAATGCACTGTTTTTGGTGAATAAAATTAACTTTATTAAGCTTGAACTGTAGACAAAATCAGGAGTTTTGAACACAGCCTTTTCACTTTCAAGAGCGCAGGTTTTGGCTGCCGGAAAAAAATGCTGCAAAAACGCGACATGTGAACATAGCCTAAGGGTATGTGCACAAGCTGCGGATTAGCCTGCGGATTTTTCCACGAGGATTTGGCTTAATCCGCAAGTAAGTCCGCAGGTAAAATGACCTGCATTTTACCTGCGGATTTAGCGCGGATTAGCCTGCGGATTTCCCTTGCGTTTTGACACCTGCGGATTCCTAGAATGGAGCAGGTGTCAAAACCCTGCGGATCTGCACAAAAGAATTGAGATGCTGTGGATTTAAATCCGCAGAAAATCCGTGTGGAAGAATCCGCAGCATGTACACAGCGTTTTTAATTTCTCATATACTTTAATGGTACTGTACAACGCAGCAGAATCCGCAACGTGTGCACAGACCCTGAATGTTTGCTGCTTATTTTGTTTTTTCTGCACAGTTTTGCCACAAAAACTAAGGGTGTGTGCACACGTTGCGAATTCTGCTGCGGATCCGAAGCGGATTTAGCCCTGTGGATCTAGCCCTGCTTCTGCTGCGTTGTACAGTACCTTTAAAGTCAATGGAAAACGCAGTGCACATGCTGCAGATTTTTCTGCGTGGATTAGCTGCAGATTGAAATCCACAGCATGTCAATTCTTTGTGTGGAATCCGCAGCGTTTTGACACCTGCTCCATTAGAGAAATCCGCAGGTGTCAAAATGCAGGGGAAATCCACAGGCTAAACCGCACTAAATCCACAAGTAAAACGCAGGTCATTTTACCCGCGGATTTAGCCAAATCCGTGCGGAAAAATCCTCAGGACAATCCGCACCGCGTGCACATACCCTAAGGGTTTCCCATTTCCAGCAAAGTGAGCGAGATTTCTGACGCTTGCTGCACATATTTATTTTTTTACCTGCAGATTTAAAGCCGTTTCAAGTTTGCAGCATGTCAATTCTTTTAGGGTTTTTCACCCATTCCAATGCATGGGAAAAATATGCAAGTAAAAAAACACATGAAAAACGAAAGTGGGAAAAAAAAAAAAAATCGGCAAAAGCATGCATATCTTACACTGATTTTTTTCTGCCAAAACACTCGTTTTTGGTGCACAAATGCCTGCAGCAAATTCTTAATGTGTGCATATAACTTAGTTTTCTGATTAAGGCTGGGGTCACACTTGCGAGAAACTCGCACGAGTCTCGTGTCTCAATACCTGGCAGCAGCACTTGGGACCGGAGTTGTGCGGCTGCATGTACAGTATTTCTATGCAGCTGAGCGCTCTGGTCTGCGTGGCGGCGGCAGTGCCGGGTATTGCTGGGAGAGACCGTGCGAGTTTCTCGCAACTGTGACCCCAGCCTAAGGGTATCAGTAGTGTCCTGCTCCGCACCTTACTTATGAAGGGTCCTCTAAAGAGGGGTTTTACAGGTCACCTCCCTGGCGTATATGTAGTACTGTCATGATCTGCCCGGTCGTCTGATATGATAGGATCTATAAGAGGGAAGAATCCTGTTATGTAGATGACTGGATAGATTATGACATTCCTATTCTGGGTATGAAGCGGGAACCAGAATTGGGAAAATGAAAAATTCAGATAAGCAGCTCAATTCAGCTTTCCTGCCCCACATAGGTCGGTGCACAGACAAGACCTCATACAGGTAAAAAGCAGAGAAACCTGTAATTTGGGTAGAAATGACATCACTGATCCTCCACATCGAGCACTGTATTCTCACCGGATTAAGGCTTGCAGTTCTTGTATACAGTGGGGCAAAAAAGTATTTAGTCAGTCAGCAATAGTGCAAGTTCCACCACTTAAAAAGATGAGAGGCGTCTGTAATTTACATCATAGGTAGACCTCAACTATGGGAGACAAACTGAGAAAAAAAAATCCAGAAAATCACATTGTCTGTTTTTTTTTCATTTTATTTGCATATTATGGTGGAAAATAAGTATTTGGTCAGAAACAAGCAATCAAGATTTCTGGCTCTCACAGACCTGTAACTTCTTCTTTAAGAGTCTCCTCTTTCCTCCACTCATTACCTGTAGTAATGGCACCTGTTTAAACTTGTTATCAGTATAAAAAGACACCTGTGCACACCCTCAAACAGTCTGACTCCAAACTCTACTATGGTGAAGACCAAAGAGCTGTCAAAGGACACCAGAAACAAAATTGTAGCCCTGCACCAGGCTGGGAAGACTGAATCTGCAATAGCCAACCAGCTTGGAGTGAAGAAATCAACTGTGGGAGCAATAATTAGAAAATGGAAGACATACAAGACCACTGATAATCTCCCTCGATCTGGTGCTCCACGCAAAATCCCACCCCGTGGGGTCAGAATGATCACAAGAACGGTGAGCAAAAATCCCAGAACCACGCGGGGGGACCTAGTGAATGAACTGCAGAGAGCTGGGACCAATGTAACAAGGCCTACCATAAGTAACACACTACGCCACCATGGACTCAGATCCTGCAGTGCCAGACGTGTCCCACTGCTTAAGCCTGTACATGTCCGGGCCCGTCTGAAGTTTGCTAGAGAGCATTTGGATGACCCAGAGGAGTTTTGGGAGAATGTCCTATGGTCTGATGAAACCAAACTGGAACTGTTTGGTAGAAACACAACTTGTCGTGTTTGGAGGAAAAAGAATACTGAGTTGCATCCATCAAACACCATACCTACTGTAAAGCATGGTGGTGGAAACATCATGCTTTGGGGCTGTTTCTCTGCAAAGGGGCCAGGACGACTGATCCGGGTACATGAAAGAATGAATGGGGCCATGTATCGTGAGATTTTGAGTGCAAACCTCCTTCCATCAGCAAGGGCATTGATGATGAAACGTGGCTGGGTCTTTCAACATGACAATGATCCAAAGCACACCGCCAGGGCAACGAAGGAGTGGCTTCGTAAGAAGCATTTCAAGGTCCTGGAGTGGCCTAGCCAGTCTCCAGATCTCAACCCTATAGAAAACCTTTGGAGGGAGTTGAAAGTCCGTGTTGCCAAGCGAAAATCCAAAAACATCACTGCTCTAGAGGAGATCTGCATGGAGGAATGGGCCAACATACCAGCAACAGTGTGTGGCAACCTTGTGAAGACTTACAGAAAACGTTTGACCTCTGTCATTGCCAACAAAGGATATATCACAAAGTATTGAGATGAAATTTTGTTTCTGACCAAATACTTATTTTCCACCATAATATGCAAATAAAATGAAAAAAAAAACAGACAATGTGATTTTCTGGATTTTTTTTTCTCAGTTTGTCTCCCATAGTTGAGGTCTACCTATGATGTAAATTACAGACGCCTCTCATCTTTTTAAGTGGTGGAACTTGCACTATTGCTGACTGACTAAATACTTTTTTGCCCCACTGTATGTGAAGCGACGAACAAGACAGACCGATTTTTCAGAGCAATTCATTTTCAATAAGCAGCCACTTTCTATGACGAATGTTGGTCTTACACTATGGCTATTATTTAAGTGCAGTCTAATAATGCTGTCAAACATTTCAGCGCTGCCGCTCGCATACCCCCTCCTACTGATTGTGAGCTCCATTCAGCAGTCGGAGAAGATGACACAATCTGCTCTTGCCAAGAAACTACAGTGGAATTTCTACTGTCCCTCCTGCTCAGCCAGCTCCCTGGCATATTGCATTAGACGCTGATAATGGGAAATGACAAGACCTTCTCGTTTTTAGCTTTATGCGAAAAAAGCAAAGTGATACAAAAATGAGCCGGCTATAATATTCTGCCGTCTTCACACAATGCGAGCAAGGACCCAGCAACAAGACGAGGCTGAACACTACATTTGTAACAAGTAGAAAACACAATCGGCGTCACCGAGGTCATCATAACAAATTATGGAACAGTAAAAAAAACATAGTATCATAGTTAGCAAGGCCAAAAAAAGACATTTGTCCATCTAGCTCAGCCTATATTCTATCAGAATAAATCCCCAGATCTACGTCCTTCTAAAGAACCTAATAACTGTAAGATACAATATTGTTACACTCCAGGAAGACATCCAGGCCTCTCTTGAACCCGTCGACTGAGTTCGCCATCACCACCTCCTCAGGCAGGGAATTCTCACTGCCCTATCAGGAAAGAATCCTCTTCTATGTTGGTGGAAAAACCCTCTCTCCTCCAGACGTAGAGAATGCCCCCTTGTGACCGTCACATTCCTTGGAATAAACAGATCCTCGGAGAGATATTTGTAGTGTCCCCTTATATACTTATACATGGTTATTAGATCGCCCCTCAGTCGTCTTTTTTCTAGACTAAATAATCCTAATTTTGCTAATCTCTGAGTATTGTAGTTCCCCCATCCCCTTTATTAATTTTGTTGCCCGGCTTTGTACTCGCTCTAGTTCCATTATATCCTTCCTGAGCACCGGTGCCCAAAACTGTACACAGTACTCCATATGCGGTCTAACCAGGGATTTGTACAGAGGCAGTATAATGCTCTCATCATGTGTATCCAGACCTCTTTTAATGCATCCAGTGATCCTGTTTGCCTTGGCAGCCGCTGCCTGGCACTGGCTACTCCAGGTAAGTTTATCATTAACTAGAATCCCCAAATCCTTCTCCATGTCAGATTTACCCAGTGGTTTCCCGTTCAGTGTGTAATGGTGATATTGATTCCTTCTTCCCATGTGTATAACCTTACATTAATCAATGTTAAACCGCATCTGCCACCTTTCGGCCCAAATTTCCAACTTATCCATATCCATCTGTAGCAGAATGCTATCTTCTGTTGTATTGACTGCTTTGAATAGTTTTGTATCATCTGCAAATATCGATATTTTACTGTGTAATCAGATCGTTAATAAATATGTTGAAGAGAATAGGTCCCAATACCGACCCCTGCGGTACCCCACTGGTCACAGCGACCCAGTTAGAGACTATACCATTTATGTCCAGCCTTTCTGCCTGCTTCTTCCCTAAGTAGTTCTTGCATAATTTGGAGGTGTGCTTTGGGTCATTGTTCTGTTGTAGGATGAAATTGGCTCCAATCAAGCGCTGTCCACAGGGTATGGCATGGCGTTGCAAAATGGATTGATAGCCTTTAGTGATGAGTGAAAATGCTCGCCACTACTCGTTACTAGCCTGAATATCAGTGTACTCTGTGTCCTTGACGAGCACCGAGAATTTCCGGGATTACTCGGCGGGAACTCGGGTCTCCACCCAGCTTTTTTGGCGGACTTTACAGACCCAATCATGATGCAGGGATTGTCTGCCAGGCAATGAAACGCTGCAGCCATCTTTGTTGTGGTCGTGCAGTGATTGGCGGGCCACACAACATCATCAGGGGTATAAGAGACCGGACGCCGCCCTGCTCGGCCCATTCAGCTCCGGATTTAGCTAGGGTAGGGAAAGCTGCTGCCGATATAAGGTCAGAATTGGGGATTTATTAGTTAGTCCTTCTAAGGACTAATTGGGGAGTATATAGGTTCCAGTGTTAGGCTGGTTTCACATTTGCGTTTTTTAGCGCTGGAAAAAAACGCATACGTGCGCATGCGATTTTTCCCCTATATTTAACATGGGTGCGCATACCTGCGCACTTGTAAGCGCATGTATGCGATTTTCATGCGCTGCGTTTTTTTGGGGTGTGCGTTGGTATTTTCCAGACGCTGCATGTTGCATTTTTTGGCCCTTGAAAAAATCGCATGCGCACGTATGCGCACGTTTTGCGCTAAAAATGGCCATTATAGCCTATGGATGCGCATACGTGCGCACTGGCATGCGCAGGTATGCGCTTTTTTAGCGCAGCGTTTTTTGGGTGGTGTCCACTTTTTATCCTAGTTAGAATCTTCTAAAGTCCAAAAAAAAAAGGCTATATAAAGGAGGTGCCTGCCAAAACTCTGCCACTACTACACTAGACAGATTGAAGAGCAGACATTCAACCAAGAACCCATTATATCAGCGAAGAATGTGAGTATATTACATTATATGCCTGTCCTTTTAAATTATGTATGTACTAATGATTTTTATTATTTTTACATGCAGTATGTCTTCAGAATCGGAGTATTCCCCATCGCGGCAGGAATTGGCGCAAGCAGACCGTGAGGTGATTATTTTCGTGCATCTGGTAAGTATATCTGCTGCTTCTCCAAATCTCTTACGTTTTTTTCAACTTTCAGACATCGTCATCATCATCTGCGGACGGGAATAGTGAGGGCGAACAGCAGGAGCAGCGAAGCCAATTCCCGGTGGTTATACGTAATGTAAGTATCAAATGATTTGTAATGTTTTTTTTTTTTTTTTATCTTCTATTTTTACTCTTTTTTTTGTTTCTTTTTTTGTAACTTTTTAGTCAATTTAAATTTGATTATTCTAATGAATGTGTTTTGTCTAGGTTCCACAACGGGATGAAGACGTCTACCTGGATAATGAGCAGCTCATCAGCCTGGTCCAGGAGCGTTCGCCGTTGTGGGACAGCCGTGACCGGCTGTACAAGGACAATGTGGTGACACGGCGGCTATGGAATGAGGTGGCCGCAGCGTTGATGGATGGCTGGGACAGCGCCACAGCATCCGCCAAAAAGGCGTTTAGTGAGTATTTCCCTGCTCTGTATTGTGCCGCAGTGACTGTTGTCCTTGACGGCACTGTTGGGTTTCGTGCTAGGCGTATTCTAGCAGGAAACCCAACAGTGTCATCGTGGTCTACAGTGACTGCTTTGAGTATTGTATTGCTACATTGTGCCGCAGTGACTGTTGTCCTTGACGGCACTGTTGGGTTTCGTGCTAGGCGTATTCTAGCAGGAAACCCAACAGTGTCATCGTGGTCTACAGTGACTGCTTTGAGTATTGTATTGCTACATTGTGCCGCAGTGACTGTTGTCCTTGACGGCACTGTTGGGTTTCGTGCTAGGCGTATTCTAGCAGGAAACCCAACAGTGTCATCGTGGTCTACAGTGACTGCTTTGAGTATTGTATTGCTACATTGTGCCGCAGTGACTGTTGTCCTTGACGGCACTGTTGGGTTTCGTGCTAGGCGTATTCTAGCAGGAAACCCAACAGTGTCATCGTGGTCTACAGTGACTGCTTTGAGTATTGTATTGCTACATTGTGCCGCAGTGACTGTTGTCCTTGACGGCACTGTTGGGTTTCGTGCTAGGCGTATTCTAGCAGGAAACCCAACAGTGTCATCGTGGTCTACAGTGACTGCTTTGAGTATTGTATTGCTACATTGTGCCGCAGTGACTGTTGTCCTTGACGGCACTGTTGGGTTTCGTGCTAGGTGTATTCTAGCAGGAAACCCAACAGTGTCATCGGGGTGTACAGTGACTGCTTTGAGTATTGTATTGCTAAATTGTGAAGCAGTGACTGTTGTACTTGACGGCACTGTTTTTTTTTATCAACAGTGGACAAAGTCCGAACACGTTGGCGTTCGATCAAGGACCGCTTCAACAGTGATGTTCGTGCTGAGGGCCAGGTTCGCAGTGGATCTGCGTCAAGGACCAGAACTAGATACCGTCACTATCACGCGTTGCAGTTCCTAAGACCGGTCCTTGCCACAAGATCGTAAGTATTATACATTTTGGGTTTTTATTTTTATTAATCTGTGTTTTTCTAATCCACAGCTGATGCTTCTTGTAAAGGCATGGTAGTAATGATTTTCCTTTCTTCCACAGCACCTGGAGCAGCACCCTGCAACCTGGCCCTGGAGCGGTCCTTCGTCGGACGTCCTCTGACCCGTCCCAGCCATCCGACAGCCAGGAAGCACCTTGCAGGTCCCACACACACACAGCTGGTGACCAGGAAGCTGGGCCATCAGGTGTTCCCCTGTCCCAGGTCTCTGCCACTGGTTATGCGGGCACTACCCGCCAGCGGCAGAGGGCCTTGGACAGGAATGTCTTGCCCGAGTTTATGCATTTGAGCGAGACATTTAATTCCAGCCTCAAGTCACTGTCCGACAGAGTTGAAAGCGGTTTTGCACTGATGGAACGTGGTTTTAACCACTTTGAACACCGCTTCAATTCTGTAGAACAGCGCCTTGACCGTCTGGAGGCCGACCTCAACAGACCAGCACACCATTTTTTTAGTAAGATTGAAAAGGGCATGGCGGAACACCTTAGTCCTGATCAACAGCTGAATGTGCTGCAGGCCTGCAACAATGCTTTCTTGCAGGCTATGCAGCATAATCGGTACGGTCAGCAGTCAGTGGTGTCCTTTCCACCTGTGCCACCATTGACTCGCTTCACCTCACTACCGACTTGTGCTGCATACCACTGCACGGACACCTCTCTTCAAAGGCTGGACACCCACCGTTACACCACCACAAGTCTGAGTGCAGCTGGTCACTTCACCGACACCACCATGGCAAGCGCTGCTCCTGTCTGGAGCACCACCGCCAATCCCATGCATGCGTGGAGCTCAGCCACCACTAGGCAAACATGGAACAGCCCTGCCGCTACAACAACATGTAGTAGCCCTGCCACCACCACTCTGCAAACCTGGGCCATCACTGCCGCCACCAGTCCTCCTGCAAGGACGAGCACTGACCAAGAAGAGCAGCATCAGCCACCTCAGCAGCAGCAGCCAACTCAGCAGCCGCCACCTCAGCAGCAGCAGCCACCTCAGCAGCAGCCGCCACCTCAGCAGCAGCAGCAACCACCTCAGCAGCAGCCGCCACCTCAGCAGCAGCAGCAACCACCTCAGCAGCAGCAACCACCTCAGCAGCAGCTGCCACCTCAGCAGCAGCCGCCACCTCAGCAGCAGCAGCCATACCAGCAGACGGGGGACCTACATTCCATATTTGCCCCTACTTCAAGGCGAAATCAATCAAGGCGGGCATTGGGCCAAAGTCGGTCCAGGCACACAAGCCTACGGCGACATGCCATTACAACTAATGTAACTGAACAGATTTCCTCTCCTACAAGTGTTCCAAGTTTAATTCCCTTAACTGGACTACCTTCCCCCACAAGTTTTGTTGCCCCTTCCCCTCAAACACCGTCTTCAACTGCAAGTGTTGCATATTCCCTGCACACCCCCAAATTGAAACCATCTGCCCCCAAACGCCGTAAAAAATAATTTTTAAATTTTTTTTTTGTGATAAAAAATAAATTTACATTTGTGGTTCACCATTAATAAGTTTCATTAATGTTGTTTGCGCCGCTCACACACACTGATGGGTAAATACATGTTAAAAACCAACCCAAGGGCTAGTATAGTCATATGTGAAATAACATGGACTAGTATAGTCATTCAAAGGCCTAGTGTAATAACTCTAGTTTTACCAAATAGAATCTGGTTTCATGAAAAACAAACTGTTGAAACTTGTCTAAAAAATAAGTTTCTTTCTAGTTTCACCAGTTTGTTTTTGGTGAAACAAGATGCTAGTTGTTAAAAATCGAGTTATTACAGTAGGCCTTGGTATGACTATACTAGGCCGTGGTATTTCACATATACTACTAGCCCCAAGGCCTAGTATACTCATATTTGAAATACCACGGCCTAGTATAGTCATTCCAAGGCCTAGTGTAATAACTCTAGTTTTACAAAATAGAATCTGGTTTCATGAAAAACAAACTGTTGAAACTTGTCTAAAAAATAAGTTTCTTTCTAGTTTCACCAGTTTGTTTTTGGTGAAACAAGATGCTAGTTGTTAAAAATCGAGTTATTACAGTAGGCCTTGGTATGACTATACTAGGCCGTGGTATTTCACATATACTACTAGCCCCAAGGCCTAGTATACTCATATTTGAAATACCACGGCCTAGTATAGTCATTCCAAGGCCTAGTGTAATAACTCTAGTTTTACAAAATAGAATCTGGTTTCATGAAAAACAAACTGTTGAAACTTGTCTAAAAAATAAGTTTCTTTCTAGTTTCACCAGTTTGTTTTTGGTGAAACAAGATGCTAGTTGTTAAAAATCGAGTTATTACAGTAGGCCTTGGTATGACTATACTAGGCCGTGGTATTTCACATATTACTATACTACTAGCCCCAAGGCCTAGTATACTCATATTTGAAATACCACGGCCTAGTATAGTCATTCAAAGGCCTAGTGTAATAACTTTTAATGGAGCAGATTACATTCATCCACTCAATGCTGACTTGTATTCCCCATGGACTTTCATTGGGGTTGGGTTTTGAGTGTTGTGTTTTGAGAAAATCACATACTTTGTTTTAAACTATTTGCACAATTTTATCTTGAAAAAAAATGGTTTCCTGATTCATGGCCTGCAGCTTTGCTCATTCCAATATATTTAACGCAGACTAGCAATGCTGCATTTTAACTCGTATGTGTATTTACCTGCCCAGGTGTGTGAACATAACAAAATTCAGTTATACATGGGAAGTTTTTTAATTAATCGGAGTTTAAAAAATATAGTGCACTCAGTAATGGTATCAAATAAGGATTTTTATTACCATAAACAACAACATTACACCATTTCATCTTGCCAGTGCACCCGTCCTACATCAGAAATAAAGTAGGCCGCAAATTTGTCCCTCATTTGGCCAACTTCAACGGATGACCTGAGAGTGTGCTGAGTGAATTCAGGCAATGGGTTAGGAGCATCATCGTCCAGTTCAAAGGTCGGGTGCTCTTTAGCCATCACAAAGTTATGTAGAACCACACAGGCCTTCACCACCTCATCGACTGTTTCAAGTTTAAGATTAATGGCCGTGCCCAGAATTCGCCATCTGGAAACAAGAATCCCAAAAGCACACTCGACAGTTCTTCTGGCCCTGGTCAGCCTGTAATTAAAAATTTTTTTGGTGTGGTCCAAGTCCCGGCTGGAGTAGGGTTTCAGTAAGTTTCCGCACATTTGAAAAGCCTCATCGCCAACCATTACAAAGGGCAGTGGCGGAGCTTCGGTGTGAGGAAGAGGCCGTGGCATAGGGAAATTAAATTGGTTGCCATACAACCTCCGGCCCATGTCTGAGTTTTTAAAAGCCTGCGAGTCATTACCACGGCCAAATGCTCCAATGTCCACTGCTACAAACATACATCCGGCATCCGCAATTGCAATGAGTACTATTGAAAAGTACTTTTTGTAATTATAGTACTCAGATCCCGTTCTTTGGGGTTTGATGATCCGTATGTGTTTCCCATCAACAGCTCCCAAACAGTTGGGAAAATTGCATACTGTCCAGAATTTGTCAGCAATTTCCATCCACTTTTCAGCGGTGGGCAGGGGCATAAATTCTGGGCAAAGAACATTCCAGAGAGCCCGGCAGGTGTCAGCAACAATTCCAGACAAGGTAGAGATTCCAATACGGTACTGGAAGTGTAGTGAGGATAGGGTTTCTCCAGTCGCCAGGAATCTGTGAACAGACAAAGAAGTAAAATTAATATTTATGTATATTATTTTTAAAAACTATAAAAAAAATATTAGTACATTCACGAAAACTAATTACCCAAGGTTTTGAATACTAAATTTACAAAAAAAAACATCAGACCACACCCCTTTGTTTTTAAAACATACCGTAATGTCACCAGTAGCCGTTCCTCAGGAGGAATCGCACGACGGAGCTGTGTGTCCTGTCTCCGGATGGATTGTTGGACACGAGCAAGCAAATCCATGAAACTTTCGTGGGACATCCGGATATAATCAGTAAATTTCTCCGGGTTTGCACGTAGCTCGCTGTAGAGGGTGTGGTATGCCCCACGGCTCTCCCGGAGTTCAACAATCGGATGTATCCACAAACGCCGCCGTCTTCGCTGCCTCTCTCTCTTCCTTTGTTCATGGCAAGCAACTGCATACGCCTGAGCCATCGCGATGTCCAAATCCAAGTTGAAGTGAAAACTCTTCCAGCGCAGATCCATGGTCACGAGAAGAATCAAGCAAATGTGAAGAATACTGTAGACAGGGTGTATATATATTAACATACCACACCCACAATGAAGTCCCATTGGTCTTGTGTGTTGTTGAATGGTTGTTTTTTCTTTTTTGTGGGGTTTTTCCAAAATCTGTAAAAAAACGCAAACGCACAAAAAACGCATACAAACGCGCAAAAACGCTGCGTTTTTTTCCTGCATGCGCATTAAAATGCTGGAAAAAAACGCAGCGTTTGTATGCATTTGTATGCGTTTTTTTAATGCGTTTTTTTGCGGGAAAAACGCGCTGCAAAAAAAAGCAAGTGTGAAACTAGCCTTAGGCAGGTAGGGTAGTGTACGTCGCTGTATATACATCAGGGCAAGGCCTGCAGGCACTGTATGTGTGTATATAGATCATTGCATACATCAAGAGTGTCCAATCCCTTCCTGTGGTCTGCTGCTGCTGCTACCTGTGGGATATACTGGCCGTTTATACCTAGCCCCAGGTGTATTTGGCTGAAATTTTTTTTGGCCAGGGCTAATAGAGATTTTTTTTATTGCAAAGCAATCCAGAGACCCTTTTTTTTCCTCCATTGCTTTTTGACACTGCACAATACAGCCAGATCCTTTACATGAAACGGCGTGAAAATCCAGCAATTTTAAAGGGGACCCAAAAATCCCTTTTGTGCAGAGAAATATTTATTTTTATGTGGTATGGTTGAGTAGATTTTTATTTTGAATGTCTTACACAATTTCTTGACACTATTTTGTTGAACCCCACAAAAAAAACATACAGGCCATATATATATTACAGTGTGGTATATCTTTTGTCCTTGATGTCACTGTAGTGTTTATGAATCTCATAAAAGTTGCATAAAAAACGCTGCAGTCGACAAGTTCACTTTATGACATTTTGTAAAATTTCTTCCCTTATGCTGCTATAGTAAAATGCATCACACTAATGATGACCATGTAGTAAACACAAGGCACCACTTAATGGTATATACAATAAAAATATTCTTTATTTGAAAATAATTAAAAACCTATATAAACAAGGTGCTGAATGAATGAATGGGGACACACTCGCCATAGACTCACCACAAACCAATGCTGTCTAACCGCAATACAACAAATTTCACAATATGATAACAATCACAGAGGACCACAATGCCCTATCATGAATAAATAATTAGCCTAAAAAAGAGGCATACATATAAAAAGGACTGTGCATCCACTTCTCACAACTTAAATGCTGGCCTGTGCCAATACTATACTGTGAATGGATTTAAAAAGATGTATGAATGTACATACCAGCGGTAGAACGGTGGTGAACCCTGGATGTCCCCTCTGCCCAAATGCACGTTTCGCACAGCTTCTTCGGGAGTCCTTCTTGTGGTCCTCTGTGATTGTTATCACATTGTGAAATTTGTTGTATTGCGTTAAAGCCCCCGTCACACATAGCGATCTTGCTAGCGAGATCGCTGCTGAGTCACAATTTTTGTGACGCAACAGCGATCTCACCAGCGAGATCGCAGTGTGTGACACTGATCGGCGACCGGCCCCCCTGCAGGTATCGCTGATCGTTGTTGGAATGCCCTGGACATTTCTTTGATCGCTGGTCTCCCGCTGGCCAGCACGCATTGCTGCATGTGACAGGTGGGAGACCAGCGATCAGCGCGCTGGTAACTAAGGTAAACATCGGGTTTCTAAGCAGCGCGCGTCACTTAGAAACCCGATGTGTACCTTAGTTACCAGCGCGCTGATGCAGGGAGCTGGTAACCAAGGTAAACATCAGGTTTCTAAGTGACGCGCGCTGCTTAGAAACCTGATGTGTACCTTGGTTACCAGCTCCCTGCATCAGGCGCTGGTAACTAACGTGCTCGGCGTCGCTGGTGCTGATCGCTGGTGAAGCTCTGTTTGACAGCTCACCAGCGATCATGTAGCGACACACCAGCGATCCAGACAAGTTGATATCGTTGTCGGGATCACTGGTGAGTCGCTATGTGTGACGGGGCCCTTAGACAGCATTGGTTTGTGGTGAGTCTATGGCGAATGTGTCCCCATTCATTCATTCAGCACCTTGTTTATATATGATTTTAATTATCTACAAATAAAGAATATTTTTATTGTATATACCATTCAGTGGTGCCTTGTGTTTACTACATGGTCATCATTAGTGATTCATTCTGCCTGTGGTATATAGTACCCACATTGTTATGGGAATATGAGATTCATGAGCATTTTTGTGTATTAATTATAGTAAAATGCACCAGTTTTTCTGTCCAGATGGAAAATGTGCTGGGTATGTATACACCTTGTGCGCACAATACCTTAAGGCTACGCTCCCACAATGAGCTTTTGGTGAGTTTGTTTTTACGCTGTGTATTTTTGAAAAAATGCAAGTAAGCTACTTTTACTTAATGGGTGCAGAAAATCTGCAGCATGAAAAACTCACCAAACGCTCATTGTGGGAACATAGCCTTAGGCTCTGTGCACACGATGCGGATTCTGCTGCGGATCCGCAGCAGAACTGCAGGTGATGTACAGTACCATTCTAGCCTATGGAAAATTGAAACCGCTGTGCAGACGGTGCAGATTTTTCCACGCGGTTTTGCCTGCGGTTTCAAATCCGCAGAAAGAATTGACATGTCATTCTTTCTGCGGATTCCGCTGTGGTTTGCCATCTCCTCCATTGTGGAGGTGATAAACCGCAGGGCAAAGCCGCAGGCCAATCCGCAGGTAAACCGCAGGTCTTTTGACCTGCGGATTTACCTGCGGATTGTGCAAAATCCGCGCGGAAAAATCCGCGGGTGAATCCGCACCGTGTGCACATAGCCTTAATGTGTCAGTTAAAAACAGATGAAACAAGGATGGAACATTGAAGTACAAAGTCTGCCTATGTGTGTCATCTTGCTTTACAGGATCCCCATAGACTTTAATGACCGAATCTGATCTACAAAACAGAAGAGAATAGGACATGTACACCTGACACAGACCAGAAACCCCGATCTGTACTTAATACTGATGTGTGTATGGCTCAATGATGATCTATGGGTCAGTGCGCTGTCCAATACGAAAATGGTGATTACCGCAACACAACACAATCCTCTGCCTGGCCTTCAGGACTCCTGACCTGGGCGTACAGCTGTATAGAAATACCTGCTGTCTGACTACATCCTCATTAATACTACTTCATATGTAATTACACAGTCCCTGCTCTCAATAAAACAAGAGAAAAAGAAATAAAAATATCTAGTGGTTATTTTTATAACCACTACTGCATGCAATTGCATGCTCCAGGGCTCGCTCACCGGACCGCGGATTCTCTAATGCGACAGAATTGAATCAATGATGTTATTGACACTCCAGTCATACTGTGATCTGAGCTTGATCAGAGTGTGAGCCAATTCTTCTCCATTCTGTGAGTCCACGGAAATCGGACTGCACTTGGAATGTCATCTGAGTGCAGTCCAATTTATTTCCACGCATTAATAGACTTGAATGGTTGCATGCCGTCTGATTTGTGCTGTGGTATGAGAAAAAAATTACAGCTCAGCACTGCTCCATAGTATAATATTGGTCCGAGTGCTATCTGATGAAACACAAGACAGCACTTGACCAATGTATACACTCGTGTGAGCGAGCCCTTAAGGTCATTCCCAGCTTTACAAATGTTTTGTTGTGTCAATACACAGAAAATAAGTAATAAACAATCTTTGAACATTTTCTGTATATGGCTCCTGTGCAGAATGAAATGTCTCCATGTTAGCAGACTACAAGCAAACTCTCTGTAATTTGATCCTGCAGGTATACTCCCAACAGTACACTTTACTAAGGGCTCTTTCAGAAGTCAGTGTCTTAGGTACGTGTGATGACAGTTTTCACACTTACCAGAGACATTTACACGCTTAGTCCCATTCAAGGGAATGAGTCTGTGCACGTCAGTGTGTTTCCACAGACCGTGTGTCCGTGAGCAAAATATGCTGACATGTCCATTTTTTAACAGCAGCACGAGCCGTAAAATGATCATCACATGTGCATACGCATAAAACACACATGGATGTCATCTGTGTGACACGTACTGTCGCCTGGGAATCAGTGGTACAGTTTGCGCTGTTCCCTGGCGCTGGATGCTGAAGACAACTCATATCACTGTCCCCTGCTGGCGCTGTAATCAGCACTAGCAGAAGGCAATGTTGAGAGTATCTTCAACTGTAAATAGCGAAAGCAGACGGTGGCTGATGGGAGTATTCCCACCTGCGCTATAAATAAATACATTTTTTTTTTAAATGCTGTGGGGTCTTAATGACGTCACTGCCGGTCATTGACGCTGCGCTTGCAGCAGCTCATTCATCAGTGGTTCTCAGACTGGATGGTCGCATCTTGGCACCGTCCAGGTTGAAAACTGTCTATTCCCAGACATGGATTATGGCGTGGAACAGAATGACGGAGAGGTGAGGGATATTGTGTTTTTGGTTATTATTTTATTACAGGAGACGAGGGCTTCTAGGGAATGGGCGTTAGAAGACTATAACTGTGTTTGTTATTTTTAAATAAAATAGGAAAAAGTGTGTTTTGCTTTATTTCAAATAAAAGACTTTATTCTGGCTGTGTGTTTGTTTACCTTCTCCATTACTAAGCTGTGGGCTTGATGTCACCAGACAATACAAAGGTGACATCAACCCCACAAATATGAACCCCACTTGCCATCGCCACAGGTCAAGTGAGAAAAGTCAAGCAACGAGCCAGAACTGGGGCATCTAATAGATGCGTATTTTCTGGGGCAGCTCCGAGCTGCTATTTTTAGACTGGGGGAAGCAATATACATGGCCCCTTACCAGCCTGAGAATACCAGCTCCCAGCGGTCTGCTTTAGCTTGGCTGGTTGTCAAAAGTGGGTGGGGACCCCACATCATATTTTTAAATTATTTATTTTATTTAAATAATTAAGAAATATGGTGTGGAGACCCATCTATTCTTGATAACCAACCTTGCTAAAGCTGAGGGTTGCAGCCCGTTGCTGTCAGTTTTGTCTGGCTGGTTATCAAAAATACATGGGAACCCCACGTCTTTTTTTTTTTTTCATGTATTTATTTGTAGCACATTGTTGCACCCCATGATTTTTTTTACATTGAAAATTAAGAAATATGATCATGAAAACATATTTTACAGGAAATTACTAAAAATGCAATACTCAATTTAATGTGCAATGGAAGCTCATGACTTGACGAGTCGCCAAGGCCGTATGTTTTGATTATAAATAATGAGAGCTGTCAGCTGTGGAGTGCGCCTCCATCGTAGACAACACACTTTTCTTCTTTTCTCTTTATGGTAGCCCTGATCCATTCACTCTTTTAACAAAACCATTTAAACTATTCATAGCAAATCCCTGTGCAGCTGCTCCCCTGCATTTAATCCTTCTGGAGCTTTGTGCTCTTCAGCAGGGTTGCCCCAACTCTATGTGAAGCCCAGCCAGGCAGCCGTCTGTAGGGTTCTTGGCAATATAAGCAGCATGAGTCCAACACAAAGAAACACAAAGTAACTTCTAGCAGCTGTGCCTCAGTGGAAGATAATGCTATTTTTTAATGTCTTTGTAGGAAACGGCTGGAGCAATACATTTTCTCTGTTTCCCATTGATAACTAGACAACTGTCTGATATACTGCAACGACTGAATGTAGCTTTATCCTTTAAATATGTAGATATTAAATTAAAGTGGGTTTTACAAGATGGCCAAATGGGAATATTTCCTTCCAAAAGAACTGTTTTAGAAAGCTACACTGGCATTTTAACTAAAAAATCCATTATAAACATATTTTTATTAAAGGGAATCTATCACCAGATTTTTGCTACGTACTCTGAGTGCAGCATGAGGTGACCCCGATTCCAGTGATGTGTCACTTACTGGCCTGCTTAGAGGGGCTGTGGAGTCGGTAAGCCAAACAAACGACTCTGACTCTTCAAATTTCCCTGACTCCGACTGCACTGGTCAATACTGAGCATGTACATAAAGTGCAGTACAGATTCATCTCCACTAAAAGTCCAGATCCTTAGATCAGGAACAGAACATTTATAGGACTTTTCAGAACTTTCCCAAACTCTTATGAAAATTTATCGCACATCCTGCATTGTACTACTGTACCCAATTTATTATATATTTTAGGAGTTGGAATCGGTCCATTTTATACCAACTCCACCAAAATGGACACCGACTCCACAGTCCTGCTGCTTAGGGCAGTTTTTATAAAATCACTGTTTTATCAGCAGCAGATTATCATTACAGAACTAGTTAACCTGCTGACAGGTAATCAGCCACGCCTCCCCCTCCAATGATTGGCAGCTTTCTGCATATGCACAGTTTAGACAGATATCTGCCAATCAGTGTTGTGGGAGGGGTTATGCAGCATTCAGCTTATCCTCCAAGTCCGGTGCCGTCTCTGCAGCTTGCCCGCTCCGTTGTTTGTCTACAGTGTTGACGTCACCTCGACAGCCAATCACTGAGCTCAGCAGCTCTGCCCATGTAGACAGCAGGAGCCACTGAGCTCAGTGATTGGCTGAAGCACTGCTACACCCGGGTCAGCGGCAGAGGCACAGCGCTGGAGGCGGTGAGGGTAAATAATACTCAGTTTGTTTTTAGAAATGCTGCAGCATATAACAGAAAGTTTTCAGGAACGGCAACAACTCCTTTAGTCTACGTTCCCACCATGAGCTTTTGGTGAGTTTTTGATGTTGCAGAATTTCCACACCATTTCTGCACCCAATAAGCAAATTAGGTTACTTGCGGTTTTTCATTAAGTGCGTTTTTTTTCTTTTTGTTACAAGTGTTTTTATCACTGCTTTTTTGGTCTGTTTTATTTTATCGGTCAAATTTTAAATAAAGCTGCTTTGTTTTTGATAGTTCCTGAAATTTGGCTTTGACAAAACTTTTATTGATACAGTCATGTGCACATTACATGCACTTTTGATGTGTTTCCACAACACGGAAATGAACTAAAAACTAATGTATGGTTTTTACCTGCTTCTAATGCAAATTTATTGGAAAAATCTGCACATAAAACTCAGCAGACTTGCAATTTTGCAGATCTGACACACACACCGCAGCTCGCTTTACCCTGAGTTTATTTATTTTACTCATTTATATAGCCATTTACAGACATTATCATCACTGTCCCCGATGGGGCTCACAATCTACATTCCCTATCAGTATTGTCTTTGGAGTGTAGGAGGAAACCGGAGGACACCCACAGAAACACGGGGAGAACATACAAACTCCTTGCAGAAGCTGTCCTTGGTGGGATTTGAACCTAGGACCCCAGCGCTGCAGTACTAACCACTGAGCCACCGTGCCACTCTACAACATAAGTCGCATCCACTTTGCTGGAACTGTAACATGCTGCATTTTATTTACGCAGCATCAAAAACTCATTGTGGGCGCACAACCTTTAATATAACAGTGACTGATCCATGAGTTAAAATGCAAATATTACTGTGACTTGCAGGTAACTTCAATGTTTCCCTATGGAAAAAAAAGTGGCAAATGACCTCATGTAAACTACAAAGAAATCTGACAAGGTTCTGTGCATCCATAGACTAAACAATTTAGGGGTTAATTGCAGTCATTCAATTCAACGATACTTCTCTATAAAATGTGGTCATAAATATAGACAGGGTGAAAAGACTATACGGTAGAATAAAGAACGGTCTGTGGAGGTGACCCACCGGGGTCAGCGATTCTTTCCCATTAGCATCTAGGTCCCTGATACACTTGATTCCACCTGCTGGGCTTTACATTGTGATTACACAGTCGGGGCTCATTCTCAGGGGCTTTTGGAATAGCAGCAGCTGCAAGATACGACCATTGATAACCTCCTGTCATCTACTTTGTGTGGCTGCAATCTGCCAGTGCTGCATAATAATCCGCTGCCGACTGGTGATGGAAGACGCTGAGCAAGGTGCAGTACTACACTGACGGTCAGCACAGCCGCCACGTCCGTGGGTCACACTGCACACAGTAGATCCCTGCCCGCTCCACGTGTCCCCATACAGAAGGGCTTTATCCGTCACTCCAGACATGTCTGTGATGAGAAACCCTCTTAGGCCGGAGTCACACTACAGCGAGATATGGCCAAGTCTCGCAGGTTAAAACCAAGCTCTTGCACCGACACTCTAGAGCGGAGCGTGCAGCTCCATGTATTGCTGTGCGGCTGCACGCTCCGCTCCGGAGTGTCGGCGCCAGAGCTTGGTTTTAACCTGCGAGACTCGGCCGTATCTCGCTGTGTGTGATCCCGGCCTTATAAGAAACAATGCTCCTTAACACAAATGTTTATATATTGGAGAAAACTAGAATTACAATATTAATATTAATCACGGGAAAAGGTGAAAACAAAAATCACCAATCACCATTCCGTCATTGTTTCTTTGGGTTTTATTTCTGGGGCTTTTATTGTGCGGTAAAACTGACTTGACAAGTTGATCCTCCAGGCCAGTACAAACACGGCGATCCCAAAGAAAATGTAAGTTTTTAAATCATTTTAGTGGCTAAAATAACCCTGCACTGTGTAAAAAGAAAAAAATAAACTAATTGGTTTGTCGCCATATTCTGACACCTGCAACGGTTTCATTTTTTCATTCTTTTTTTTTTTTTGCACACTGAGCTATTAATTTTAATGGTATTAATTTAGAGACAAATAATGTTTTCATCGCTTCTTTGCATTTTTTGTGGAGGTGCAGGAATAAAAAACAATGCAATTTTGGGGGTTCCATTTTTTATGACATTTACTCAATGGGTTAAATAATTAATATTTTAGTAGTCTACTTTTACAGCTGTGACAATATCGAATATTATTATTTTTTATTTGTTTTATTTCTTCATTTTTAACTGGAAAAAAAGCAAAGTGGGCGATTCTGATGTTTTTTGTCAATCCTTTTAATATTTCGTTTGGGTTTCACATGAGCTTTCCCATGAGTACCAAGATGGCAGCCAGCCATGGCAACTCACCGACATCCCACAATAAAACATTTACACTGCTGCCATATTGGCAACAGAGACTATTTGGGCAACTTGAGCAAACAATATCAATGTGAGGCTTCTGAGAAGTCAATGACCCATTCATGGGAAGGTGTCCGCAGAAAATGACCTATTGTATAAATCAGCTAGTTGTGTCACATGTACACTATTTAAAAAAAAAATAATTTAGCATTTTTTCTTCATATCACAATCCTTATTAAAAAATAAAAGCAAAATTGTTACTCTTGCAAGTTTCACACTGGCCACTAGGGATTTTTTTAGACTCATGTTTTCTGTTAATTCAGGAAGAGTTTACAGCAAGTTCTTTGTCATCGGTTCTTTGTATACAGCTGATAACACAGGATCCACCAATCACAATAGGTGATGTCACTGCTGATCCCTCTCCTCTCACAATTAACTTTGCACACGCTCCCTAGATGCTTCAGACAAAAGATAGGGACAGTTCATTGCAGCTAATGTACATGTGTTGTTTCTTAAAACAACAGCAAGTATAAAAAACACCCAGCAGCCAAAAAATCGCAAAATTTCTATTTTTAATAAAGGATGATGGAATATAAAAAAGAACAAAACAAATAAAACTTTTTTTCTAATACATTTTACACAAAAGCATAATTTAAAAATAGGTCATTTTCTGATGATACATTTCTTTAATGAATAGATCTGAAAGGTCTTATGGCTGGTATGGCTGACCATTTTTCTTTTTTTTTCTTGTTTTCGTTTTTGCCTCTCTGCTTTTCAGCAGTCAGAACTTTTTTACTTTTTCACTTACTATGGTGGTCAAAGGATTTGTTTTATGCAGGACAAATTGCATTATTTTTCAGTGCTAGTTTGCAAATGTAAATTATTCAATAATTTTTTTTTTTCTGCAACGCAAATATAGAAAAAAAGCTATTTTTTTATTTACTTTCTTTGCTTACATTTATACTGCTTTACACCAAAAAAATATTGAATATTTAGGTTATTATGGTCATGTGGACACCAAATAAATGTATGATGAAGAAGAAAAAGAAACACATTAACTGGAGTCTGCGCACACTCAATGTATTAGAAATGACAAAAAAATAAATACATTTATGGAAATATATAGTGATACAAATACCGTTAAAAACAATAAAATAAACAAGCTAGTAACAAGTCCCCAAAGTGGGAAATCAACTGCAGCCTATCCATATATCCAGGTTCTGTATGGCTTGAGTGCCGAATAAAGTTTTTCATCTTCATTTTGGTGTGCCACATCCTCCTTTTTGCTCCTATCCATATAATAATAGACACTATCCTACTCCTAATATGTGTTCTGACAACTACTTGGCACTAAAATAAATATAGAAAATATATAAAATCAATGTGAAAGGAGATTATCAACAACAAACAATACCATATGATCGAAAACAGATACTGAAGTGCAAATGAAGGAAATCGGAGGGCTGCTGGGATGTAAAAACCCCAATATGGTGTAGGATGGATAAATGTCCAATATATGTAGGATTTTTTTTGCATGCAATAATATGTATTTTATATTAAGTAATCAGATTTTTGCTCAATTTTTTTCAGATGGAGAGTTTTCATTTTTAACATTTATTGAGAGAGAGTGGGGAAGGTGAGGAAGACGGAGGTGGAAAAGAGAGATCTCTGGAGTTCTGTGGATTTTTTTTTGTTAGGCTGGTTTCACATTAGCGCATTTTCAGCGCGCGCACGGCCGGGGGTAGCTCCGCCCCCGAGCCGGCTCTCTGCCCGGCGTGCCCGCCCCTTGCTTGTAGCGCCGCCTACTAGCGGACAGCGGCGCCTGCGATCGGCGCACCCTATCTTTAGCATAGGGTGCGCAGATCGTGCGCAGGCCATGCGCTAGTTGCGCTTTGACCTGCGCTGCGCACTTTTGACGGTGCGCCGTGCGCGCCAAAATCCGAAAAGTTTGATTTTGGCGTGCACGGCGCACCGTCAAAAGTGCGCAGCGCAGGTCAAAGCGCAACTAGCGCACGACCTGCGCACGATCTGCGCACCCTATGCTAAAGATAGGGTGCGCCGATCGCAGGCGCCGCTGTCCGCTAGTAGGCGGCGCTACAAGCAAGGGGCGGGCACGCCGGGCAGAGAGCCGGCTCGGGGGCGGAGCTACCCCCGGCCGTGCGCGCGCTGAAAATGCGCTAATGTGAAACCAGCCTTATTCTGCATAACAGGGCATCCAGAAGAGGCCAAATAACAGGGAAAGCAGCCCCCTGCTGAGTCACTGCCAGAGCTGATCTGCAAGGTGATTGCTGCTCGATCGCCTGATCCTATAGAGGGATTTGTACTGCTCATTTTCACTACATAGAACTTGCTGAGAACTATGTAGCTGTCAAAAGAAACCTTGTCTTCTGGATTCCCCAGGTGTGTCTGACAGCTGTGCACCTGATCTTTGGGAGCTTTAACCCCTGGCCTTACATTTCTAATAGATTGGGGTTAGAGCTAAAAGTCACATCCAATATGACTTCCGTTGGCGAAGTACAAATGGCCGTGACAGCCGAATACAAAAAGATGTACCAAAAAAGAACCATAAGTGGAGAAAGATACCGCAATCTAAAAAGCAGTGCATGTTGTTAGTTCTATATTTTACTATGCACGTTCAGCTAAAAACATTATGTGAGGAGCCCCCCCAACACAGATGTTCTGTTAGCAGAGTTTCTAGTGCTAGGTCTTAAAAGGACATGGTGGAAGCTCTTGGCGCAGCACAGAAGATCTTACCTCTTTTGCTCTTTCCAGCTCGTTGTGTAATGCCTGTTTGGTCACCTCCATTTCAATGATTTGCTGACGTAAAATTTCATTTTCATCTTCGGCTTTAATTCGCTTCACCTCCACATTTTCCAGCTCATGGTGCAATCTGACAGATACATCTTTGGCTACCTGTTACCACACAGACACAAATGATCAGTAAATGAATGTGAGGCCTACAGAATATTCAGCAAGTAAAAAACTGTGCAGTGTCTGATCCTATGCTCAGTGATCTAATATAGGGAGGGGTGTACCGCCCATAGCGGCAGACCACACGACTCAGTGGGGGGCTGATGGAGCCATTATACTGAGTGGGATGGTGCGGTACCATCATAATGTGTGAGAGGCTGTGGGGGCTATGATACTGTGTAGGGGCTGTGGGGGCATCACACTTTGTGTGGGCCATGATACTGTGTGCGGCAGAACAATAAAGACATCATACTGTGTGGGGCACTTTAGGGGAATTAAGCTGTGGGACTATTATATCGTGCTGAGGGCGTTATACTTTGCTGGAGGCAGTGTGGAGTCGTTATATTTTACGTTTTTGGGGACTTTGGACATACAGTTTATGTTGAGGATGCAGATAATCAGCAGCCACTGATTTGCTATGGCTGTCATGTGACATTTTTTATGTCTGGAGATTAGTGGCAAACATAGGACTGAGAACGGATGAGCAGAGAACGTCCAGGAGGTACAGTAAATAAATATTTTTTACATTTATGCAGCACCCTGATGGGCTTCGTTCATGCTCAGGGTGCTATGACATTGCCAAGACATGCAGATAGGGTTTCCACACCTTGTTGCTCTCACTGGCTTATGAAGAGGTTAAAGAGTTGGTCTAGGACTCACATATTGATGACAGGAAAGGCAAATAGGAGAGATAAGCTGTGGCCATTGCTGGAGGAGATATCAGCTGATCGGTTGAAGTTCTAGCTGTCAAGACACCCATTTGGTATCCTACAAATTTATCAACAATATATGACAACCACTTTAATAATGCCAATCTACTATATAATCGTCTAATTCTGTCTGTCTGTAACAGAAATCCTGCGGCGCTGATTGGTCGCGCCCAGCCGGCCGTAACCAATCAGCGCATTCAAGTGACGCACGCCTCCGTCGGGAGATTTGCGGCGCGGAGAGAGAGATTCTAGAATACCCGATACGTTAGAATTGGGCCACCATCTAATACCTTATAATACTACTTTTACCTTCAAGTCTTGTTCCAGGCTCCTGATGAACTCTCCATCTACTTGACCTGTCTGTGCAACTTTTAAGCTTTTTTGCTCTGCTTTCCTGAGGCGGTATTGCAAAATACGGCAGTTCTTATTGGCTCGGTCAAGCTCCCGACGAAGCTCCTGCAACTGGTAAACATCTTCTTCTAGATAGCTGTCCCGCATCTCCTCCATTTCAGCTCGCAGCTCATCCAGCTCATCCTGTTAAAGGTCAGATCAAAAATTATGAAAAAGGTGTTAATGTCTGTGTACAGTGATGACAAGGTCTGCAAAATTTAAAATAAATACTGATTCATAATTTTGAGCAATTCACTTAAAACAAGCAGCATTTTTCAGCCACGGTGACAATATTAGGAAAATTCATGTAGTCCAGTCTTCAAACCCGACCCTCCTAGCTTGATTACCACTTCCTATGCGATTTATGTCACGTCTACAAACTACCAAAGCCCAGATTGTGCAACTTTTCTGATAATGTAACCACCCAGATAACTCTTCAGTGAAAATCTGCTAACAGCACAAGGTGTTTTAAAGGGAACCTGTCACCTCGTTTTTCAGCTATAAGCTGCGGCCACTGCGTTTCGGGGCTTATCTACAGCATTCTATAATGCTATAGATAAGCCCCCGATCTAACCTGAAAGATAAGAAAAGCAAGTTTTATTATGCTCACCCGGGGGCAGTCCGGTCCGATGGGCGTCGCAAGTCCGGCACCTCCCATCGTCATGCGAATTCATCATCTTCCTTGCTTCGTGTCATGTCTCCTGCGCAGGCGTACTGATCTGCCCTGTTGAGGGCAGAGCCAAATACTGCAGTGCGCAGGCGCCGGGAAAGGTCAGAGAGGCCCGGCGCCTGCATTACCCCTCTGTGACTGATGTCTCAGCATAACGGGTGCGATGAATTCACTACATGGCACCGCCGTGATGAGATGTAGGGGTGCTTCAGAACGCTTGCTGCAGAGCAGTGGGGGAACTTGGAGAAAAGATGAGAATCATATATATTTTTTAAATTAATGAATAAATTGTAGTGGCTAAAATGATTTAGGGAGGACTATGGGGAGTGCATTAGAATGTATGGAGGACTATGGCGAGTGCATTATAATGTATGGAGGACTATGGGGAGTGCATTATACTGTATGGGAGATTATGGGGAGTGCATTATACTATATGGAGGATTATGGGGAGCGCAATATAGTATAAGGAGGACTATAGGGAGTGCATTATACTGCATGGAGGACTATACGGAGTGCAGTATTACTGTATGGAGGACAATAGGGGGTGCATTATACTGTGTGAAGGACTATGAGGAGTGCACTATGCTGTTTGCAGGACTGTGGGAAGTGCATTTTGCTGTATGGAGGACTATGGGGAATGCATTATACTATATGGAGGCCTATGGGGAGTGCATTATGCTGTATGGACTATGGCGAACACATTATACTGTATGGAGAACTATGGGGAGGGCATTTTGCTGTATGGAGGACTATGGGGAGTACGTTAAACTATGTGGAGTACTATGGGAAATGCATTATACTGTATGTAGGACTACGGGAAGCACGTTATACTATAAGGAGGACTACAGGGAGTGCATTATACTGTATGGATGACTATGGGGTATATTATACTATATGGAGGACTATGTGGAGCGCATTATACTGTCTGGAGGACCATGGTGAGTGCATTATACTGGTAGGAGTACTATAGGGATCACATACTGTATGGAGGACTATGGGGAGTGCATTATACTCTTTGCAGGACTATGAGGAATGCACTATGCTGTATGGACTATGGGGAGCGCATTATACTGCATGGAAGACAATGGGGAGTGTTGTGAGTTCATTCTCTGGTTCACCAGTTGTGAGTTCTCCTTCCAAACTCCCTCTGGTGGTAACAGGAGGTAGTGAGGCTGATTTGATAGGTGGAGATCTGCCACCTGAGAATGAGGATGACGATTGGACCTCAGGAGTTTCAGATTGGATTTAAGACAGCCGACGCCCTATTCTGTTGCTGGTGATTCCTTCTGGCTTGTCAGCTCTTGGTTTTCAGCTCTGTTCCAGTCATCTAAAGCTAAGTTTTTCTGCTAATGTTCACACTTGATTTTGTTGGTCTATTCAGTTTCTTGTGTGGTCAGCCAGCCCCGGCTGGGGGCTGTGCTGAATTTCCACTCTTATTTATCTGTATTTGCCAATTTGCTTTTTGTCCCTTACTAGTTTGGCCTCTTTTTGCTCTGTCTCAGAATATTTCAGAGTGCTGATATAGTGGGACAAGTCTAGTGACTTCAGGGTTAATTTTGCTATCAGAAGTGTTGGACATTACTTTTGTAGGGTTTTTTGCAGGTTGCAGACAGTGTCTTTCCTTTCCTTTCTAGTTAGTTTGGGCCCCATCGTTTGCTCAGCCTATTTTCCTGCCTGTGTTTGTGCTTTCATCTTGTTTCACCGTCAATACATGTGTGGGGGCTGTCTTTCCTTTGAGGTCTGCTCTGGGGCAGTTAGTTTTCCCCTTTTCTTGCTTTAGGCTTATTTAGTCCTCTGGCCGTGACGAGGCGTCTAGGATCATCGTAGGTACACTCCACGGCTGCTGCTAGTTGTGTGGTATGATCAGGGATCTGCAATCTGCATAGTTACCAACCTCTCTGGTTTTCTGTGACTTAGCTTGTTTTGCTTTATCCTCCTCGGTGACCCATTCATAACAGAATCACCAGCCATACCACAGATTCTAAGGTACTCAAAAGCAGGAAAAAGTTGTTAAAAAAAAAAAGTGAAAGAGAAAAAAAACGGGGATTTTTTTTTTTATATATTTTTTCCTCTTTTTCTCTGGGCCCTTAGGAGGATTTTTTTTCTCTTTTTCCAAATGGAGATTAAGCAATTGTCTGATCGTGTGGAGCAGCTTGCTGCTGAAGTGCAGGGAATTTCCACCTACCTCATTCAGTCACATGCTGCTGAACCTAAGATCCCTACTCCTGATGTGTTTTCTGGGGATCGGTCTAAATTTCTGAATTTTAAGAATAATTGTAAATTATTTCTGGCCTTGAAGCCTAACTCATCTGGGAGCTCTGTGCAGCAGGTTAAAATTGTCATCTCTTTGCTGCACGGCGATCCCCAGGATTGGGCTTTTTCTCTGACACCTGAAAATCCTATTCTGACTAATGTGGATGCATTTTTTCAAGCCTTCGGGTTGTTGTATGATGAACCTAATGCTGTTGATCAAGCTGAGAGAGAACCCTGTTTGGCATTAAACCAGGGTCAGGATTCTGCAGAGTTATACTGTCAAAAATTCCGAAAGTTGGCGGTCCTTACTACATGGAATGATAGTGCATTGGCAGCTCTCTTTCGGAAGGGTTTATCAGAGACCGTAAAAGATGTTATGGTGGGATTTCCTGTTCCCTCTGGTCTGGATGATTCTATGTCATTAGCCATTCAAGTTGATCGGCGTTTACGTGAACGTAAAACTACACGGGAGGCGCTGCCACCTTTTGAACAGACGTCTGAACCTATGCAATGTGATGGGGTTTTGTCTAGGGCGCAACGTCAGGAGTTTAGAAGGCGTAATAAGCTGTGTTTTTTCTGTGGAGACGTCTCTCATACTATTTCTGTCTGCCCTAAACGAGAGAGACGTTTTGCACACACATTTGCTGTGGGCAGTGTACAACCTAAGTTTCTTTTGGCAATTACTCTGATCTGCTCCTTATCCATGTTTTCCACGAATGCTTTTGTGGATTCAGGAGCAGCGTTGAATCTGATGGATTTGGACTTTGCTAAACGTTGTGGTTTTTCCATGACGCCTCTGCGGACGCCTATTCCTTTGAGGGGTATTGATGCTACTCCTTTGGCGGAGAATAAAGCTCAGTTTTGGACCCAGGTGACAATGCGAGTTGCCCAAGACCACCAAGAAAATTGTAAATTTTTGGTGCTGCATAATTTGCATGATAGTATTGTTCTGGGTTTTCCTTGGCTGCAAACTCATAATCCAGTTCTGGATTGGAAATCTGGGTCTCTGGTAAGTTGGGCTTGTCAGTGTGTTCTTAGGGACGCTCCTGTTTTCTCCACCTCTCCTCAGTCTCATGATATTCCTGATTATCTAGCCGATTTTTCTGATCTATTTAGTGAGAGTAAGTCCGCGTCTTTGCCTCTTCATAGGAGTTATGACTGTGCAATTGAGTTGATGCCTGGGTGTAAATTTCCCAAGGGTCGGCTTTTCAACTTATCAGTACCCGAACATGATGCTATGCGATCCTATATTAAGGAGTCATTGGAGAAGGGTCATATTAGACCATCCTCGTCACCTTTAGGGGCTGGGTTTTTTTTTGTGGCCAAGAAAGATGGTTCATTCAGACCGTGTATTATCGTTCCCTTAAGAAGATGACGGTTAAATATCAGTACCCGTTACCTCTGATGTCTGATTTATTCTCCAGAGTTAAGAGTGCCTGCTGGTTTACTAAGCTTGACCTCAGGGGGGCGTATAATCTTATTCGCATCAAGCACAGGGATGAATGGAAGACGACGTTTAATACTTCGGAGTGACATTTTGAGTACCTGGTGATGCCTTTTGGGCTCACTAATGCCCCTTCTGTCTTCCAGTCCTTTATGAGTAATATTTTCAGTGACTTTGTGGATAAGTTTTTGATCATCTATCTGGATGATATTTTGATGTTTTCTAGTGATTGGGATTCTCATGTAGAACACGTCTGGACTGTGTTCCGGATTTTGAGGGAGAATTCCCTGTTTGTTAAGGGATCGAAATGCCTCTTTGGTGTACAGAGGATTTCATTTTTGGGATTTATCTTATCTCCATCGACTATTGAAATGGACTCGGCCAAGGTACAGGCCATTTATGATTGGGTTCAGCCTACTTCTTTGAAGGCCCTCCAGAAGTTTTTGGGTTTTGCTAATTTCTATCGTAAATTTATAGGTAATTTTTCTGGTATTGTCAAACCACTGACTGATCTGACCAAGAAGGGCGCTGATGTGCTGAATTGGTCTCCTGAGGCTATCTCAGCATTTCAGGAGCTTAAGCAGAGATTTACTTCAGCTCCAGTTTTACAGCAAACTGATGTCTCACTTCCATTTCAGGTGGAGGTAGATGCTTCTGAGATTGCTGCAGGAGCTGTTTTGTCCCAAAAAGACCCTGTGACTTCTAAGATGAATCCCTGTGCCTTCTTTTCTCGAAAGTTCTCCCCATCTGAACGCAACTATGACGTGGGGAATTGGGAATTGTTGGCCATGAAATGGGCATTTGAGGAGTGGAGACATTGGTTGGAGGGAGCTAGACATCAAGTTGTGGTCCTCACCGATCACAAGAATTTGATTTATCTGGAGTCGGCCAAATGCTTCAATCCTAGACAGGCTAGATGGGCCTTGTTTTTCACGCGTTTTAATTTTGTGGTCTCTTTTCTTCGGGCACTAAGAATGTTAAGGCAGATGCCCTTTCTAGGAGTTTCTTTGCCGATTCTCTTAGTGTGACCGAGCCTACTACCATCCTAGGTGAAGGGGTAGTTCTTTCTGCCATTTCGCCCGTTTTGAGACGCGCCCTGGAGGAATTTCAGGAGGATAAACCTGAGCGTTGCCCTATGGGAAAATTGTATGTTCCTGACCAGTGGAGAAAGAGAGTGATGTCTGAAATTCATTGCTCCGTATTGGCTGGTCATCTAGGTATTTTTGGTACCAGAGATTTGGTGAGTCGGTCCTTTTGGTGGCCTGCCTTATCTCGTGACGTCAGGAATTTTGTACAGTCCTGTGGGACTTGTTCTCGGTCTAAACCCTGTTCTCGTTCTAGTGGGTTGCTGATGCCCCTGCCGGTGCCCAAGAGGCCATGGACCCATATCTCAATGGATTTTATTTCTGATCTTCCTGTCTCTCAGAGAATGACTGTTATCTGGGTGATTTGTGATAGATTTTCGAAGATGGTCCATCTTGTACCACTCCCAAAGTTGCCATCTTCCGCTGAGTTGGTGCCCTTGTTTTTGCAACAAGTGATTCGGTTACATGGGATTCCTGAGAACATTGTGTCCGACAGAGGAGTCCATCTTGTTTCCATATTCTGGAAAGCCTTTTGTTCCAATCTGGGAATTCAGTTATCCTTCTCCTCAGCGTTTCATCCCCAGACCAATGGACAGACTGAGAGAACAAACCAGACCATGGAGTCTTATTTGAGATGTTTTATATCTGCTGATCAGGAAGATTGGGTCTCATTTTTGCCCTTGGCCGAATTCGCACTGAACAATAGAGCTAGTTCTGCCACTTTGATGTCACTCTTTTTCTGTAATTTTGGGTTTCATCCTCGATTCTCTTCAGGGCAAGTGGAATCTTCGTCCTGCCCAGGTGTGGACACTGTGGTTAAGAGAATGCAACAGATATGGGACCAAGTGGTGGATAAGTTGTCACTCTCTCAGGAAAAGGCCCAGCGATTTTCCAACCGGCATAGGACCATTGGTCCCCGGTTTAAAGTGGGTGATATAGTTTGGTTGTCGTCTAAGAATATTCCTATGAAAGTTGCATCTCCTAAATTTAAGCCAAGATTTATTGGTCCTTATAAGATTTTGGAAATTCTTAATCCTGTTTCGTTTCGATTGGCTCTTCCAGTTACGGTCAAGATCCATAACGTATTTCACAAATTTCTGTTGAAGAGGTTTGTTGAGCCAGTGGTTCCTATGGCAGCACCTCCTGACCCTTTGTTGGTTGAAGGCAATGTGGAATATGAGGTAGAGAAAATATTGGATTTTCGTTTGGTTAGACGGAGACTCCAGTATTTGGTCAAATGGAAGGGTTAGGCTACGTGCACACACTGCAGATTTGTCTGCGGATTCATATCTGCGGAAACGCAGGTAAAACCGCAGGTAAAATGACCTGTGTTTTTTCCTGCGGATTGGCCTGCGGTTTTGCCCTGCTGTTTGCCACCTGGACAATGGAATAGGTGGCAAACCGCAGCAGAATCCGCAGAAACAATTGACATGCTGCAGAAAAAAAACGCAGCTTTTCCGCAGGTAAAAATCCGCAGCATGTGCACAGCAGAATGTTAATCCCATAGGATAACATGCTACTGTACACTGGCCGCAGAACTGCTGCAGTTCTGCTGCGGTCAAAACTGCAGCAGAAACGCAGCAAAAGCCGCAGCGTGTGCACATGGCCTTACGGTCAGGAGGATAATTCTTGGGTCTCTGCCTCTGATATTCATGCCAATAGATTGGTTCGTGCTTTTCACCGGGCCCATCCTGATTAGCCTGGTGGCGTGGATGAGGGTTCGGTGACCCCTCCTCAAGGGGGGGTACTGTTGTGAGTTCATTCTCTGGTTCACCAGTTGTGAGTTCTCCTTCCAGACTCCCTCTGGTGGTAACAAAAGGTAGTGAAGCTGATTTGATCGGTGGAGATCTGCCACCTGAGAATGAGGATGACGATTGGACCTCAGGAGTCTCAGATTGGATTTAAGACAGCCGACGCCCTATTCTGTTGCTGGTGATTCCTTCTGGCTTGTCAGCTCTTGGTTTTCAGCTGTTTCAGTCATCTAAAGCTAAGTTTTTCTGCTAATGTTCACACTTGATTTTGTTGGTCTATTCAGTTTCTTGTGTGGTCAGCCAGCCCTGGCTGGGGGCTGTGCTGAATTTCCACTCTTATCTGTATTTGCCAATTTGCTTTTTGTCCCTTACTAGTTTGGCCTCTTTTTGCTCTGTCTCAGAATATTTCAGAGTGCTGATACAGTGGGAGAAGTCTAGTGACTTCAGGGTTAATTTTGCTATCAGAAGTGTTGGACATTATTTTTGTAGGGTTTTTTGCAGGTTGCAGACAGTGTCTTTCCTTTCCTTTCTAGTTAGTTTGGGCCCCATCGTTTGCTCAGCCTATTTTCCTGCCTGTGTTTGTGCTTTCATCTTGTTTCACCATCAATACATGTGTGGGGGCTGTCTTTCCTTTGGGGTCTGCTCTGGGGCAGTTAGTTTTCCACTTTTCTTGCTTTAGGCTTATTTAGTCCTCCGGCCGTGACGAGGCGTCTAGGATCATCGTAGGTACGCTCCACGGCTGCTGCTAGTTGTGTGGTATGATCAGGGATCTGCAATCTGCATAGTTACCAACCTCTCTGGTTTTCTGTGACTTAGCTTGTTTTGCTTTATCCTCCTCGGTGACCCATTCATAACAGGGGAGTGCATTATACTGTATGAAGGACTATAGGGAGTGCATTATGCTCTATGGAGGACTATGGGAAGCAAACTATACCATATGGAGGACTATGGGGAGCACATTATTCTGTATGGAGGACTATGGGGAGCACGTTATACTGTATGAAGGACTATGGGGAGCACATTATATTACATGGAGGACTATGGAGAATGCATTATACTGTATGGAGGACTATGGGGAATGGAGTATACTATATTGAGGCCTATGGGGAGCGCATTATACTTTATGGAGGACTATAAGAAGCGCATTATACTTTATGGAGGACTATGAGAAGCACACTATACTTTATGGAGGACTATGAAGAGCGTATTACACTGTATGGAGGACTATGGGGACTGCATTACACTATACAGAGGACTATGTGGAGTGCATTATAGTATATGGAGGACAATGGGGTGCATTATACAAAATGGAGGACAATGTGGCCCATTATACTATATGGAGGGCTATGTGGGAGCTATTATAATAGTTGGAGGGATATGTGGGAGCCTTTATAATCTGTGGAGGGCTAAGTGGGGGTCATTATACTGTATTCAAGCAATTACACACTGTTAAGGTTTGTGTGGGGTCCATCATACTGTGTGGAGGATTGTGTGGGGTCCATCATACTGTTTGGATGGCTAGTGGGAGCCATTATACAGTGTGGTGAATTGTGGGGGCCATTATACTGTATGTAGGCCCATTATACAGTACTGCATAGAGGGCTGTGTGGGAGTCTCAGTTGGGGGATCATATTGTATTGGGGTCAACATACTTTGCCAGGGAAGTTGAGATGGTGTACAGTAGGGTCATCATACTGGCGTGCGTAGGAATTAACTGTGGTGGTATCATACAGTGTTTGGGGGCACTTTCGTTGAAATCATACTTTATGGGTGCAATGAAAGGGGAACATGGGCTTCATTAGGAGTAACAGTAGTTTTTAAAGACTACATAGTTGTGAGATATGCTCTTCTGTGAACACACCAAAAATTTTTTTTTGGGGGGGTGAGGGTGCAATTAAAACTTCTGCAATGGGGCTCTACGATTTCTATGTATGTCCCTGATGCCAACTACGAACCTCAGCAGCTATGCCTTGTAGTACAAAAGCATTGTACAGTACAAGCAGGGGCACATTTATAAGATACTAGATGGAGGCCCGATGCTATCGCATCGGGAGAGCGGTAATGTCCCGATGAGCGCAGGCTTTGCAGCATTGAGAATCTCTCCCCCCATGTGCTCACCCACCTATCCACTCTCTCTTTCCCCATGTGCTGACTTCTCCCGTCTGTGCTCTCTTCTTTGACCTTTCTACCCCATGTGCTATCCCCCTTGTCATGTTTCTGTGCTAACTTGGATAGCCGTCCTTTTCTTTGATGGTATATTCTTGGTATTTTTTTGATGTTGGGGTTGATATTTACTTTTTAAAGGGGTTTTCCCACGAATGAAAGTTCATTTTAAAAATTGTCTGTGTCTGACCGTCTACAGAACATACCACAGCAGGGGAGGAAGCAAAAGACAATACTGATATTACAGCAGGAGATCACAGAGGATACATTTTGTGAGGTAAAATATTTTTTAAACAGTCAGTGAAATATTTTACCTCACAAAATGAATCCACTGTGATCTCCTGCTGTAATGTCAGTATTGTCTTTTGCTTCCTCCCCTGCCCAGGAGTTGTGGTATGCTCCGTACATGGTCAGACAAAGTCAATTTTTAAAATGAACTTTAGTTTGTGGGAAAACTCCTTTAATGTGACCGGTCTCCTCTGCCTGTAGACACGTCGCGCATCTGCCGCCGGGATCAGCCGAATGATTCACTGCACCTGCGCGTAATTCGCACATGTGCAGTAAATCAGACCGCCGCCATCTTTGTGCAGACAGATAGCGGCAGTCACATTAAAACTGCGCATGCACTCCTCCTGTACAAAGATGGCGGCAGTCAGTGAATCATTGCTGATCCTGGCGGCAGTGTGTTCACGACGATGTTCCGCTGGTGGTACCACGCAAGAGGTTGCATGAGTGTGTGAATGAGTGTGTGAGAGTGAGTGTGAGTATGAGTTTGAGAGTTGCGTACGGCATATAGTGTGTGTGTGTGTGTGGTGCGACGGTGTTCTGCTCATGGTACCGCGCATTAGGTTGGTACCAGCAGCAGTTTCCATATTGAGACACCCATCACTTGGGTGTCCCAACATGGCGGTCGGTGAACTTCCTCTGCTTGGAATTCTGGGATATGGTGACATCTGGACAGAACAGGAAATTAAAACATTACAAGGCAATTATATAAATAGATATCAGCACAGTAACATTTTTCTGACCACATCCAATTGAGGAACTTATTATTATCCCAAAATCTGTTAATTAAAATGTACTTCGGGAGATGTATGCAGTAAGCTCCTAGGCTACCTCAAGGTGATGTGTAGCTCTGTATCATAAATAAATAAGTTCTTAGTATCTGAAATGTATGAAAATAATAATCAGTACAACCTTTTTTTTAATCAAAATCACAATGGAAAATGGAGAGTCACTTTGAATCTGATATAGAGACTTATAGGGGTACTGAATGCCCTTGCCCTATGATAGCATTATGTTTTCTCTACAATGTTGCACCTCTTTAAAGCATAGGCTCAGTCTCTTAACTGCAAGCTGTCAGCTAGTCAGCATTTACTGTGGTAGAAAATAGTGTTGGAAATGCAAGCATTGAGGATACTCCTGGATGGCAGTGGTATCTACTATGCTACGATACTGTAAATCCTACAGTATTCATACGTTGTAGGTAAGTCCTGCTTTTTTCTAATGTCCCAACAAACACCTCAATATGAGAGTAACGCAGCAACAGTCATATAGAAATATTTTTTCTTCTAACAATTTGTTCCATTGTTGTTTCATTTGCACATTATATTATTCTTTTTGTTTCATGTTCACAAAAAGTGCCGTACCTTTAACCATCAGAAAATGGCAGTGATTTTAGAGATCGTGCAAATGTAATCATAAATCTAGCGCTAGCTATATTAATAAATTGGCATAGATTTCATATAGATTCCACTTATTGGCAAAAACTTCAACCACTTTTTATATACTGTATGTGGGTCTTTGACTTTCGATAACATGAGCTTTAAATAGCAATTTCAGAGACACAATGTTGTTTTTGTTTTTTATACTACAAAGAAATCAGTGCTACATATGTATCAGATTTGCTGCAAGGCCACACGTCTAATAGGAAAATTGCAGAATAATAATATTTACAGTTATGGTGATGGCAACGGAGTAAGAATATAAAGTTTCAAATGTATTTCCTAAGATAGAACCACTCATTCCATTACCAGCCTGCTGCCCTTGGGATATGAAGACACTATTATTAGGCTTGCACTCAATTTAAGGCAGGAAGGAGGTACAGTATGCCAAGGCGAACTCGAAGAAGGCAAAGCTTTCCAAAAACGCGTCTCTCCTCTGTATTTACATGTGCACTGTATCCCATCAACCCAACAAAATAAAGACAAAATTAAAATATAATTAGGCGCACTAGTAATACAAGTGTGAAAGGAGTAGAATTGGTGTATGTAAAAGACGTAAGACACAGTTAATGACCATTTCATTACTTTTATCTGACAGGTGCATTTGGAGATTTATATCATCATTCGGGGGCCATACAAAATTGTCAACTTGAAATTTATCTTTCAATATTTGGTCAAACATTTAATTATCTCGTCCCTAATGTGATGGCATCAGCTGTTTCTCTTTGGGGCAACGATGATAGGTGGTATTGAAGACGTTGCTACTCACAACTGCTTTTCCAGATTTGTGTAGATCGGAAGTGCAGTTGAATCTTTGCGATTAATTTTTTTTTTTTTAAATTCGTTTATTGAACTTCAGGACATAAAACATGTACAACATACAATTGGCCCATGTTAATAAACATTTTCCACAGAGCATACATGTTTCCATCCATTATTAGAATATAAAGCCAAATAATTATACACTATTTCTTTTTTTTTTTTTTTTAAACGAACACAGTAGTATTAGACATAACCTTCCCAGTGTGCGCAAAGGACAGTTGGTTATATATCAGAAAACATGTATATCGAATAAAATACATAAGCCTTTTAATATATTATTCGGATGAGGAAATCTAATCAGAAATTCCTAAACTAAACTACAACAACCACTACATCAACCTATATCTACTATTTCGCAGCCTAGCATCCTGCAGCATATTATCTCGTATGTGATGTCTCAACCTTGCAGGGTAAGGTGGAAGGAGTTCCACCTCCCCCAAATCTTTTCAAATTTACCCGGGCATCCCCTGTTTTGGTATAACCTGCGCTCGTATGGAATAATCGAATTCACCAAGTCAACCCAAATTCTAAGAGAGGGGGACAAAGTTCTCATCCACCGTAATGCCAGTATCTTCCGTGCCATAAACAACGTCTCACGTAGGAAGACCCCATCATATCGACCCCAAATCTCCTCATCCCATACCCCAAACAAGCAGACCAATGGCTCCAGAGGGACCGGGGCCTGTACTAGGGATGACAGTAATGATGTCACCTCTCCCCAGTAATGCAGGACAGTGGGACACTGCCATATCATAGGAATAAAATCTGCGTCTGGAGCGTGACACCTTAAACATTCTGATGACTGCTAACGGCCCATCCTCAAAAGTCTTGTCGGAGTCAAGTACGACTGGTTGATTATATATAATTGTATCATTCTGTTGTTAATAGATGGTAATACTCCAATTGGAGATTCCAAAATCTCCTCCCACTCCTCATCCTGCGTATTAGGGATGAGCCGTTCCCACTTTCTCCTGACAGAACTTATGGCAGATTCTGCTCCCGCTGACAGCATGTATGTGTATAAAGAGGAGATGAGACCTTGAGGGCCCTGCGATTTGAGGATTCCTATCAGAGGCAGAGATGAAATAGTATGGCCCACACCCCTACATCTTATATGCGATTGAAGAGCTGACCTCAGTTGTAAATAGCGGAAGAATTGGGATCTTGGGATATCATGAGCGACCTGTAATTGCTCAAAAGACTTCGAGGTCCCCTGATCATATAAGTCTCCCATCATCGAGATGTCATGTTGAATCCAAAATTCAGTGGACGGGTGGTTTAGCAATTCTGGAAAATAATCATTATTCCACAGGGGCATTTTGGCTATAAAATCTTTAAACCCAGACACTCTCTTGATTTGCCTCTATGTTGATCGTGCCAATCGGAGCAGGGGTAGCAAACGAGGGGCATTAGTTCTTTCTACCTCAAGAAAACCCAGTGGGCAATCAGTCTGTGCAGCATGAAGCAGGTGACTTTCAGAGTTGGGAATGTAGCTACCCGGCATCCACTTACTTAAAGCTTTAGCTTACCCAGCCAAATAATACAGGAAAAAATTTGGTAGCGCCGCTCCACCTCCCTTTTTTGGTCTTTGTAAGGTGGCCAATTTAAGTTTGGGCCTAGTTTTCCCCCATATAAAAGACGTGATCTGGGAGTTAAGACTCACTAAGAAAGATCTGGGCACCATCACAGCACTGTGCTGAAGGGAGTAGCTAAGCTTGGGAAGCAATATCATTTTAATCAAGTTAATGTGTCCGGCTACAGACAACGGAAGTTTGCTCCAGGATGTAAATTTAATTTTAACTAGTTCCAGCAGTGGGTGGACATTAAGTTGTAAATCAAACGCACTATCACGGGATATATAGATACCCAGATATTTAAAATTAGATACAATAGACAGTGAGGAGAGAGCTGCCAGCTGCGGCATCGGGACATGAGAAAGGGGTAACAGAGCCGACTTCTCCCAATTTATATATAAGCCTGAGTATTTACTAAATCTGTCTATTAGGGATATCACTTGCGGCAAAGTTTCTTCGACTTCATCCATGAAAACCACCATATCTTCAGCATATAAACCCATTGTGTCCACTCGACCCGCTACACCGATTCCCTTAATGCCAGGGGAAGACCGTATACGAATTGCCAGTGCTTCAATTGCAAGAGCAAAGAGGGCAGGGGAGAGGGGGCAGCCCTGACGAGTTCCCCTATGTAACGGAATAGACTCAGACATAGAGTTATTTACTATGATACGGGGCTTGGGTTTCATATATAGTATTTTGATCCACTTTATAAATTTATCACCAAATCCATATCGTTGCAAGCACACGGAGAGAAAAGGCCACTCAAGAGAGTCAAAAGCCTTGGCGGCATCCAACGACGCCAATGCCCATTTGTTGTCGGGTATTAGGGAGCTATATTGGACTATTGACTGAACCCGTCTGATATTAATGGAAGTGCTCTTACCAGGCATGAAACCCGTTTGATCAGGATGTACAAGGTTCAATATAATTGAGTTCAGCCTGGTAGCTAGGATCTTAGTAAAGATTTTATAGTCCACATTCACTAATGAAATAGGACGGTAAGATCCACATTCCAAGGGGTCCTTTCCTTCCTTCCTAAGCATTATGATATTGGCCTCATAAAAAGAATCAGGCATAGACTTCCCTTCCCAAATTCCCCAAAATACCTTCACCAGAAGTGGCACCAGTATATCCCGGTATTTCCTATACAATTCAATGGGGAACCCATCTGGTCCAGGGGCCTTTCCAGAAGCCATGCCCATTATGGCATTTTCTATCTCTTCCGCGGTGAATGCAGCGTCCATAAAGGCTCGTTGTTCAGGGTCTAATGTAGGGAATGTCACATCTGATAAGTAGTCCAGGCACCCCAAATTATCAAAGTCACTTTTAGATTCATATAGTAATCTGTAGTAATCGTAAAAACAGCCAAGAATCTCCTCTGTCGAAGACACCAGTAAACCATCCGCCCTACGATTCTGCAGTATTGTATTGGAGGTATTATGCTGGCGTACCAAATAGGCCAAAAACTTACTTGCCTGGTTTCCCAATTCAAAATAAGATTGACGAGTGAAAAATAGTTTACGTTTAGATTTAGCATCTATGTGCTGGGCGTACAACCTCTGGGCAGCTAACCAATCAATCCTATTGCCACTAGTTTGATTAGATATATATGTAGCCTCTGAGTCTTTCAATCGTCGCTCCATTTCCTCATCCTCCCTTGAGGTTACCCGCTTAATATAAGAGATCGTGAAGGACAGGCAACCTCTCAAATATGCCTTAAGGGCATCCCAAAATAAATTAACATCTTGAGGTTCCGGATGAGACTCTATGAAACAATGCAATTGACTAATCGTTCTATCGGGGGATACTTCAACCAGAAAGGATTCAACTTCCAAACTATCCCCTTGTTTAATTGTCCATATTTAAGCTTAAGGATGACTGGGCTATGATCTGAGATCCCCCTAGTACCATGCTCTATGTTATCCACCCACATCGCCAGACCGCTGGAACCAAATATGTAATCTATGCGTGATAGTACTGCGTTTAGTGGACGAGTGACAGGTATACTCTCTTAATTCAGGGTTAGGCATCCTCCACAGATCCAGCCACCCGCCCTCCCTCATAAACAATGACAGCAAAGTTGTAGTCTGCGAAGAGGCCCCCCCCCCCCAGTCATTCCATCATCCAGTCTCAATTTATCAAGGCAGTTGTTCATAACCATATTGAAATCCCCCATACAGAGATAACATCCGCATCTGGGTAATCCAGGGCAAAACTCATTGCCCTCTGAAGAAGAGACATACTAGCCGTAGCCGGAGGGGGGTTATAGACACATGGGATTACATATTCCCTGGCATTTATCAGTGCATGCACATAAACAAAACGACCCTCAGGATCCCTTCGAGTCTCCCTGGCCTCCCATTTAACGTCTCTATGTACCAACAATGAAACCCCTCTCGAGTAGCTAGTGTGGAATGTGTGAACAGACCATTGTACCCAAGGCTTCTGCACACACCGAACAGTATCCCTGGTCAGGTGCGTCTCCACCAAGGCCACAATGTGAGGATGGTAATGTCTGACCTGCGAAAAAACCTTAATCTTTTTCCAAGGGGTTTTTATACCCCTCACATTCCATTCATACAGATCAACTCAGACCCCATGTGTTACTCCACTGAATATGTGACACATCATTACCCAGGTAAAATTTAAAGACATCTCGTAAAAATGAAAAGTGTCGTTGGCTGCGAATCTTACCTAAAAACATATAAAATCACAACAAAGAAAAAACAAAATAAACAACAAACAGTATGGGAGCAACGTCCAGCACTCCCGTCATGAAGCAAACAAGGGGATACCATCACTGAGCACTGTGTCCGGTATGGTTGGTAATTGGACGCCGGTGGATAGAGCTCCAATCAGGCCATTGATGCAAAGGTATTGACCAGCAATATATACACTAGGATTCCTCTGCAGCAGACCCCCGTGGGATCGCAGCCATTCAGCCGCCCCCGCCGGATCCATGAAGAACTGAGTGGAACCCTCATAAACCACTCAAAGCCGGGCCGGATAATGAGTACATAATATTCCTCGCCTGGAGGCTCTTTTTGACCTCCATGAGCTGTGCACGCTGTTTCTGAAGTTCCATGGAGAAGTCTGGGAAAATCGAGACCGTGGCGTTGTTGAACTTGATGGGGCTTTTCTGCCGTGCCAAACGCAGAGCCACATCCCTGTCCCTGCAGTTAAGGAGACGTGCCAGAAAAGGTCTAGGTGGGGCTCCAGGAGCAAGAGGCCTAGTGGGGACTCTGTGGGCCCGCTCCACTGCAAATGTCGAAGAAAATTCGTCTCCCAAAGTAGTTTTGAGGCAATCTTCCAGAAACTGCTCCGGGTGTTGACCCTCCGAACGTTCCGGGAGCCCAATAATTTGGATATTATTCCGACGCATTCTGTTCTCCAGGTCATCCGCTTTCTGCCTCCATGCATTCATAGAGCCTGCCACCTTCGTCAACTTGGCTTCCATAGGTGTGATGGTGTCTTCTACCTGAGATACCCGTTTCTCCACCTCCGTGATGCGGCCCCTCATGGCTTGCATATCTTGTCGGAGGCGTCCCACCTCAGTGTGCACGTCCTCGATCTTCCCAGTTAGAGATGTCCTGGTCAAGGCGATGGCCTGCATCAGTTGTTCAGACGCCTGTTTGAGGGTTAACTCCTCTTGCTCACTCTCCTCCTCGCCTCCAGAAGGGCGGTTTTTATGCTTCACAGGGTTGGTTTTAAGGGGTTTTGCGACGTCAGAATAGTCTATTCTAGCATATTCTTTCAGCCTTTCGGCCGCTCCCGTTCTCTTAGAGCGGCTCATTTCAACAGCAATATGGCACGGCTGGTTATGAAGAAAAGTACACTGGAGACCTCTATTAAAGGCTTAGCAGGGCTCTCATATAGTGACAGCAGAGCCCCAAAGAACGCAGATCTGTAAGGCCACGCAGGAAAACAATGTCCGGCTTCAAGCAGCAGACGAGGGCCCTTTTAACCCGGGGGGGGGGGGGGGGGGGGAGACCGCAGCGCCCCACAAGGCAGCAGCCAGGAAAGGACCCAGGCCCTTAAAGTAATAGCACCAACAGGCTATGCGATATAGCGAAAAGGAAGAAAGTGGGGCCCGATCTTTCAGGGCACTCACCGCTTGCCCTCCACAGTCCTTGAAGGATATGTGCTCACCCGTCCATCAGCGCTGCAGCAATGGGGACCGGCTTCAAAGATGGCTGCCGTCACTGCAGGCCCGCCGTCCCAGCCTCCGACCACCGCCAGCACACGGGAGTCCAGCAGCACTCTCCCAAGGGGGGGCCCAGAAGCGCCCGGCACACACACCAGGGAGGGTTGTCAAGACACCAGTGAGGGGGCGCAGTTCCCACTGCGTCTCCCCCTCCTGTACCTCCCGGAGAAAGACGCGCAGCTCCAACGGCTCCACGGGGCTAGAAGCAGTAAGTCCGTGCCTCCGTCCTGTCGGAGCGCACAGTTTAGATGGCCGCCGTCTCCCCCCAGGTCCCGCGTCCCCGCCGGCTTTTCCAGCGCTCGGCTCACTGAGGCTGACGATCCTGTCTCCCCGGGCACGGAAGACTCCCGGGAACCAAGAGAGCAAGCTGGCCGCAGCTAGGTGCCGGTGAGATTGCTAGATAGGCAGGATAATTGCAGGATAGCAGGAGCTCCGTCTCAGCGCGTCCTCCTGGCTCACTACATCGCCACGCCCCCCTTTGCGATTAATTTTGAAAAGAATTTGCAGCAGTAAGTTCTAAACTCAGATATATATTACACTGCAGGTCTCCTCACAGTGGGAAATTCATCACTGCTCACGTTACATTTATACGTAGAACTCAAGCAGTGAGGGGTCTGCAGTATATACAACACATAGGAGACACAGACTACTGTATATTTATCACATAGGAGACACTGGGGCTGGAGCATATACATCACATAAGAGACACTGGGGCTTGAGCATAAACATCACAGGAAATGCTGGGGACACATACATCACAGGAGAGGCAGGTGCACATACGTATATCACAGGAGGGGCTGGGTGCATATACAGTGGGGAAAAATATATATATTTTTTTATAATTGTAAAACCTTTTTTTGAACTTTTTACTGTATTTAATAGTTCCCTTAGGAGACTTGAAGTTTTGATCGTCTGTGCTTTACATAGCAATGCATCAGTACTGCTACTACATCACAGGAGGGGCTGTGGCACATACATCGCAGGAGGTGCTGGGCTCATATACATCACAAGAGGGATTGGGGCATATACATCACAGGAGACATTGAGGAACATACATTACGGAGGTTTTGGGGTATGTACAAAACAGGAGAGGTTAGAGCACATACATTATAGGATGAGCTGGGGGCATATACATCAAAGGAGGGGTTGAAGGCATACACATAAAAGGAGGGGCTAGGGCACATACATTGCAGGAGATGCTGGGGTGCATATTCATTGCAGGAGGGGCTGGGGGTAAATACAACAGGGAAAATAAGTATTTGATTCACTGCCAATTTTGTAAATTTTGACACCTACAAAGAATGGAGAGGTCTGTATCTTTTATAGTAGGTACATTTTAATTGTGAGAGACAGAATATGAAAATAAAAATCAGAAAAGCACATTGTATGTTTTTAAATAATTAAATTGTATTTTGTTGCATGAAATACAGTAAGTATTTATTCACCTACCCACCAGCAATAATTCTGGCCCTCACAAACCTGTTCGCTTTTCTTTAAGAAGCCCTCCTACTCTGCACTCCTTACCTGTATTAATTGTAACTGTTTGAACTCATTACTTGTATAAAAGACATCTGTCCATACACTTAGGGTCCCGTTTCACATAGCAACGCACAAGCGATCCCGACATCGATACGACCTGGTAGATATCGCTGGTGCATTGCTACATGGTCGCTAGTAAGCTGCCAAACAGGCAGATCTCTTCAATGACGCACCAGCGATCCCAACAACGATGCGCCCTGTAAGGATCGCTGGTGCGTTGCTACATGGTCGCTAGTAAGCTGCCAAACAGGCAGATCTCTTACGACACACCAGCGATCCTGACAACGATGCGACCTGGTAAGGATCGCTGGTGCGTTGTCACACAGCAGCTGTTCTGAACGATTCCAGCCTGCATCCCTGAGCTCTGCTTCGCCAACGAGGTCGCTCATCGGTGTCAAACACAGCGATGCATGCTGGCCAGCGGGACGCCAACAGTGAAAAAACGGCCCAGGACATTCGAGCACAATCGGTGATATCCAGCAGGGGGGGGGGGGGGGGGCGGTCTCCGCTATGTGTCACATGGGATAAGTGAAGAGTCTCCGCGAGCTCAACGATCACTGGGTTTTGGCCGTTGCAGCTGAAAAGAGGAAATCGGAAAAATTTGGGCTCATCTTTCATCGTTTTTAAGAAATCTCAAGATGGAAGAGGCCAGGAGCCATTTGGTGAGCTGCATTTCTTGCTACATGTTCACAGACTTACCAGTGGAAAAGCCAAACTTCACATGCCACAAATGCAAGCTTGTGTCCCTGTTGGAGGAAAAGTTGCAAAATCTCGAAGAGAGGTTAGCTACGTTGAAGATCATTAAGGAAGGTGAAGAGTTCTTGGACAGAGCAGAATTATCTCTTCATGTTACAGAAAGAGAAGAAATTCGAAGTGCACCTGAAGAAACAGAGGAATGGAGACATGTGACCCAGAGAAGCAGGAGGATCAGGAGGCAGTCAGCACCCATACTGCTCAGAAACCAGTACCAGGCTCTCACGCAGGAAAACAATGAAGAAATACATCAGGATAAGACTTTGCCAACAAGCAGCAACCTTGTACGCCTTCAGAGTCCTCCTGGATGGAGAAAGAAAAATGTTGTGAAGAAGAAACGGAGAGTGGTGGTCATGGGGGATTCCCTGTTGAGAGGAACTGAGGCCGCTATCTGCAGACCGGATATAACTTCAAGAGAAATGTGTTGTCTTCCAGGTGCAAAAATTAAAGATGTGTCTGACAGGATATCAGGACTCTTCAGACCTACAGATGACTACCCATTCCTGCTACTACATGTGGGGACAAATGACACTGCAAGAAACGACCTGGAAACCATCTGCAGAGACTTTGAAGACTTAGGCAAGAAAGTGAAAGAACTGGGAGCGCAAGTGGTCTTCTCTTCCATCCTCCCAGTGGATGGCCATGGAACAAGGAGGTGGAATAAGATTCTGCAGGTGAACAACTGGCTACGTCGATGGTGCCGTCAGCAACGATTTGGATTTCTGGATCTCCGGAGTGAACTACTTATACGATGGACTACTTGCTAGAGATGGGGTGCACCTTACGAAGACTGGTAAGCATGTATTTGTATAGCGGGGGTGTCTCAAACCAATATCAGATATTTAGAGGTAGCAAATTGGTATATCATAAACAATAAAACATAACCTTTAATGATTCTTTAAAAACCATACATCAAATCTATACAAACATGTGCCAAAGTGCAATTGTGCAGTGCTCTATTAAAAACAAACCGTTTTGTACTTTATGAGGTACCATATGGCCCTTGACATTATCGTATTTCTTGTCCAGGTATTTCAAAACCTGGACTCTCCGACCATATGGGCCTTATATATACGTGATTGTGTGCCAACCGGCCTTTATGTCATCAGAATTATTATTACTTAATAGACATGTATCCAGCCCGTATACAAATAGCACAGCAAATGTACAGCATCGGTCAAATGCATAAGCATAAAATCACCTCATCAGCAAATTGTATCCATTTATGATACCACTATAGAAACTGAGACCGCTGTACTTATCTTTAAACGCTTCTATAAAGAACGGATGATCAGGTAAGGTCCATCTGAAAACCTCAAGATCGTGACCCGATCTCCAGAATAGTCACCCAACGCGTTTCATCAATGTCTGACTCATCAGGGGTATTGTGACATCTTCTTCTGGCGCATAGCACGCCCGTTGTGAGATAGCTGCCTTTTATAAATCGCGGCATACCGCGGCTTATTGCCGTTTCCGGTTGCCCCGTTCAGTACTTCCGGTTTGCGCATGACGCCGGCATCTGCTCAGGCAACTTGCCCCACTTCCTGGGTTTTCCTAAACAGGCGCCGCGCATCATGTTGAGACAGGAACCGACCATACCTTGCCCCACTTCCTGGGCGTAACCGGGCCTGTCGGTCTGCATATCAAAATATTGCGTGATTGGTCTAAGCAGTCACCTGACCATCACGTATCATTAGGAGCCGCTCACTTTATTTTGTTACAACAATCTAATAGTGCGGCTTCATTTACTCAATCATAAATGTTGAATGCGTCCCCTTATCATTAATTATACGGGATCCGAATTATTATTTTATGATTGCATAGGCGTTATGAATCAGTACAAAACGCCAACACCCATATTATGGACATTGTCAGGGATTATCTTGTGAATACCAACAAATTCTTTACACCCCATCATAGGAAAAGAAACAGAAAAAAAGAAGAAGAGTCAAGATACCAACTACAAATTATGTATAATGTGGAAATTATTCAATTATTTTTGTTGCATGCATACAAAGGGGATACCACCAACCTCCATGTATCTGTAGGAATTATAGAAAGGGTGCCCACTAGGTCTGGCCCTATGCAATCATAAAATAATAATTCGGATCCCGTATAATTAATGATAAGGGGACGCATTCAACATTTATGATTGAGTAAATGAAGCCGCACTATTAGATTGTTGTAACAAAATAAAGTGAGCGGCTCCTAATGATACGTGATGGTCAGGTGACTGCTTAGACCAATCACGCAATATTTTGATATGCAGACCGACAGGCCCGGTTACGCCCAGGAAGTGGGGCAAGGTATGGTCGGTTCCTGTCTCAACATGATGCGCGGCGCCTGTTTAGGAAAACCCAGGAAGTGGGGCAAGTTGCCTGAGCAGATGCCGGCGTCATGCGCAAACCGGAAGTACTGAACGGGGCAACCGGAAACGGCAATAAGCCGCGGTATGCCGCGATTTATAAAAGGCAGCTATCTCACAACGGGCGTGCTATGCGCCAGAAGAAGATGTCACAATACCCCTGATGAGTCAGACATTGATGAAACGCGTTGGGTGACTATTCTGGAGATCGGGTCACGATCTTGAGGTTTTCAGATGGACCTTACCTGATCATCCGTTCTTTATAGAAGCGTTTAAAGATAAGTACAGCGGTCTCAGTTTCTATAGTGGTATCATAAATGGATACAATTTGCTGATGAGGTGATTTTATGCTTATGCATTTGACCGATGCTGTACATTTGCTGTGCTATTTGTATACGGGCTGGATACATGTCTATTAAGTAATAATAATTCTGATGACATAAAGGCCGGTTGGCACACAATCACGTATATATAAGGCCCATATGGTCGGAGAGTCCAGGTTTTGAAATACCTGGACAAGAAATACGATAATGTCAAGGGCCATATGGTACCTCATAAAGTACAAAACGGTTTGTTTTTAATAGAGCACTGCACAATTGCACTTTGGCACATGTTTGTATAGATTTGATGTATGGTTTTTAAAGAATCATTAAAGGTTATGTTTTATTGTTTATGATATACCAATTTGCTACCTCTAAATATCTGATATTGGTTTGAGACACCCCCGCTATATAAATTGTAATAGTTGGACATGGCAGGATTCCTTGCTACAGGAATAGACACCAATCAGTGGATCAATGAAGCGAAAGACGTATTTTCAGATGGTACCTTTACACAAAAAAAGTATATACCCTCTTTCAGTGCTGCTTTTAAAGAGTTGACCAAGGTTTATAAAGAACAAGTTACTTCATGGTGGGAGGTACAGAGCTTGGAAAGTTATATAAAAGCAGGAATAGTCCCCCGCCATCTTAGAATATCAATTAACTTTGGTTATAGATATAAGAATACAACACTTTTGGCCAAATTAGAGAAAGAAGCAACTGATAGTTCATTGAAACTTATGAAAATACTCCTTGAGGAGGAGAAGTGTATGTTAAATAATATTAACGAACGCTTGAGAGATCAGATAGAGGTCACGAAGAAATTTTCTGCAGAGGCCGAGTTTACGGTGAAAGAATCTAGTCTACAAAACATTATAGAAAAATTTCAATATCATCTTAAAGAAAGGAAACATAAATATTTTATTCGGGATTTACAAGAATTCAGGGATAATAAAGCATATTCAGTATATTACGGAAAAACTAATAGACCGCAGGAGACAGATATATCATCTTCAGAGGCTGAGTTTTCTGATTCAGAAACAAGGTACAAACCTGGAAGAGGGAGAGTAAGGGGAAGGGGGGGTCTACGTGCGGGGAGAGGATCTGGTCGAGGTTCCCCACAGAGGGATCATTTTTTAGACACAAGCTACCCATTAAGAAACAGGTTCAACGGCAGGAACCCCGTATAGACAATCATATAATTAACCTTTCCTCGAAATCCCTCAGTAAAGAACAGATGGCGGTTCTGAGTAAGGGGATGTCTTTTGTCCCAACATCGGATCTTGAATGTTTTGAAACGATTAAGGATTTACAGCTCTTCATCCGTAAACTTAAGTGGAAAAAACATTATATAAATATGGATAAAAAAAGCTGCACTGAATTGGGTATAGAGGGAGACCTACTTAATGATGTGAGATTTTTGTTCAATTTGGGGGATATGAATCCCAATGATTTGGGTGAGGGACCATTCACACAATTAAAAAATAAGAGTAAACAAATGCCACCTATCAGCATTGATATAGGGGCCCTTGATATATTTGCCAACTTGGTATCTAGAGATATCAAGGAATTGGATAATGGGAAAAAAAGACGATTCCATAACCTTACCAAGTCTGAGATGGATGGGCTTCTGGAGCTGGAGAGAGACAATACTATAATAGTGAAACCCGCAGATAAAGGGGGGAATATAGTATTGATGGATGTAGCACAATATAAAACCATGTGCTACTCATTATTAGATAGATCTATGGGGTATGAAAGAATGGAACATAACCCCACAAACACTTTTTTGAATGATCTTAAGAAGTTGGTGAATGGGGCCCTTCAGGCAAAACTCATTGATAAAAATGAGAAAGATTTTTTGATTCCACAACACCCGACGGTGGAAACATTCTATGCTCTGCCTAAAATTCATAAAGGCCTTTCGCCCTTGAAAGGCCGACCGATTATATCGGGTATAGGAAGTCTAACCCAAAATTTGGGTATATATGTAGACAAAATTTTAAGACCATTTGTTACATCACTTAGTTCCTATACAAGGGATACCACCGACCTTTTATTGAAACTCGACCACATCGAATTGGACACCGATATGATATTGGGTTCAATAGATGTAGAAGCCTTGTACTCATCCATTCCCCATGATAAAGGTCTAATGGCTGCGGACTATTTCCTAAAGACAAGGGGCGTCCAATGTACGAGACATAACTTGTTCGTTATGCAAGCCTTGGAATTCTGTCTCACAAAAAATTTTTTTCTTTTTGATGGCAGGTTCTTCCATCAGCTCAGGGGCACTGCGATGGGCAATCCTTGTGCGCCATCGTACGCAAATTTGCTCCTGGGCTGGTGGGAGGAAAATGTCGTTTTTGGTGAGCAGGTTGATGTGGCGGAGGACAAAATAGTGCTATGGCTCCGCTACATCGACGACGTATTTGTTATTTGGAGAGGTGATGAGAACAGTTTTAGAACCTTTGTGAAAGATCTTAATATAAATGATATTGGTCTTAGCTTCACATGTGAGGTTAGTGCGAATAGACTACCCTTTCTGGACATAGTCATTAAGAGGGGAGAAAATGGCCGTATAGTTACTGAAACATACAGGAAACCTACCTCTACGAACTCCCTTCTAAGATGGGAATCCAGTCACCCAGTCCCCTTGAAAAAAGGTATTCCTAAAGGCCAGTACCTACGCATGAAAAGGAATTGTACTGATCAGAGAGACTTTAAGAGACAAGCAGATGACCTTAGATCTCGTTTTCATGAACGAGGATACCCAGATGACATTCTTAAAGGGGCTTATAAATCTACGGTAGAGAAGGAAAGAAAAGAACTACTTATACCCAAACAGCAAACCAATGAAGACAATATCATAAGGTTCATCACCACCTTTTCCAATGGGGCAAATGAGCTGAGAGCCATTTTGAACCGACATTGGCCAATACTATGTATGGACAAAGATCTTGGAGGCTTGATCTCGGACAATCCACAAATTACATTTAGGAGGGGCCGCTCCTTGAGGGATAGGTTGGTCCGCAGCCATTATACCCAGAAAACCTCATACAGCCCAACATGGCTAGGTACACAGCCGAAAGGCTGTTACAGATGTGGTAGCTGTAAATATTGTACCTCTATTCAACAGAGTAAAGAATTTCAGAGCAATGTCACAGGAAAGATCTACCGTATTGGTCAATTCATTAACTGCAGATCAATAGGAGTGGTATATAAAATCACCTGTAGCTGTGGCCTTGAATACATTGGCAAGACCAAGAGGGAGTTGAGGGTGAGGGTAGGTGAACACCATAGAGATATAATTCTTAAACGAGATACACCGGTAGCCACCCATGTCAACCAAAGACATAAGGGTGACGTGAAGGCGGTCAGTTTCATGGGCATAGAAAAGGTCCCCCAAAATCCAAGAGGAGGTGATTGGGATAAACGCATACTCCAAAGAGAAACATATTGGATTTTCTCATTACAATCTGTATATCCCAAAGGACTGAATGAGACACTTTCCTTTTCTTCCTTCTTGTAGGGAGTTTTGATAGGGCCTTCTAGTTCAGGGAGAGCCGACGACGAGTGGGGGCGCCATTTGCGCAGGAATTTAGGGTGCCAACCTCCGCGTGAGGTAGGGAACAGCTAGTTAGGGACATATAGGGCCAGATCTAGTGGGCACCCTTTCTATAATTCCTACAGATACATGGAGGTTGGTGGTATCCCCTTTGTATGCATGCAACAAAAATAATTGAATAATTTCCACATTATACATAATTTGTAGTTGGTATCTTGACTCTTCTTCTTTTTTTCTGTTTCTTTTCCTATGATGGGGTGTAAAGAATTTGTTGTTATTCACAAGATAATCCCTGACAATGTCCATAATATGGGTGTTGGCGTTTTGTACTGATTCATAACGCCTATGCAATCATAAAATAATAATTCGGATCCCGTATAATTAATGATAAGGGGACGCATTCAACATTTATGATTGAGTAAATGAAGCCGCACTATTAGATTGTTGTAACAAAATAAAGTGAGCGGCTCCTAATGATACGTGATGGTCAGGTGACTGCTTAGACCAATCACGCAATATTTTGATATGCAGACCGACAGGCCCGGTTACGCCCAGGAAGTGGGGCAAGGTATGGTCGGTTCCTGTCTCAACATGACGCGCGGCGCCTGTTTAGGAAAACCCAGGAAGTGGGGCAAGTTGCCTGAGCAGATGCCGGCGTCATGCGCAAACCGGAAGTACTGAACGGGGCAACCGGAAACGGCAATAAGCCGCGGTATGCCGCGATTTATAAAAGGCAGCTATCTCACAACGGGCGTGCTATGCGCCAGAAGAAGATGTCACAATACCCCTGATGAGTCAGACATTGATGAAACGCGTTGGGTGACTATTCTGGAGATCGGGTCACGATCTTGAGGTTTTCAGATGGACCTTACCTGATCATCCGTTCTTTATAGAAGCGTTTAAAGATAAGTACAGCGGTCTCAGTTTCTATAGTGGTATCATAAATGGATACAATTTGCTGATGAGGTGATTTTATGCTTATGCATTTGACCGATGCTGTACATTTGCTGTGCTATTTGTATACGGGCTGGATACATGTCTATTAAGTAATAATAATTCTGATGACATAAAGGCCGGTTGGCACACAATCACGTATATATAAGGCCCATATGGTCGGAGAGTCCAGGTTTTGAAATACCTGGACAAGAAATACGATAATGTCAAGGGCCATATGGTACCTCATAAAGTACAAAACGGTTTGTTTTTAATAGAGCACTGCACAATTGCACTTTGGCACATGTTTGTATAGATTTGATGTATGGTTTTTAAAGAATCATTAAAGGTTATGTTTTATTGTTTATGATATACCAATTTGCTACCTCTAAGCATGTATTTGGAAGTCGCCTTGCTACACTTGTAAGGAGAGCTTTAAACTAGAACAACATGGGAAGGGAAGCAAAAGACCAGAAAAAGCCATAAACCTGACAAATGCTATTGAGAACTCTGCTATTAGAAGTGGAAAGGAAGAACAAAGACGAAAGAATCTAATTAATAAAAATATTGGAGAAAGAGAAACCAATCACAAACTAAAATGTTTCTATACTAATGCACAAAGCATGGGCAACAAACAAGGAGAATTGGAACTACTAACACAGGAAAAGAAATATGATGTCATTGGAATCACTGAAACTTGGTGGGACAATACACATGATTGGAATACAAGACTAGAAGGATACAACTTATTTGCAAGAAACAGACTTGATAAACAAGGAGGAGGTGTCGCATTGTATGTTAGAAACGCGTATATCTGCACAGAGATTGAAGCTTCAGAGACTGGGAGTTCTGTGGAAACTGTTTGGGTAAGAATACAAGGACAGAACAATGGAAAGGACACCATTGTAGGCATTTACTACAGGCCGCCTGTGCAAGCTGAAGCTATGGATGAACTCTTTATGCATCAAATGGCCAAGTTCTCCAAAAAATATGACATAGTTGTCATGGGAGATTTCAACTATCCAGACATTTGTTGGGAATCTCTCTCAGGCAAAACTAACAGGTCAAGGAAATTCTTATCCTCTCTTGCTGACAACTTTATCTTCCAAAAGGTAAGGGAGAAAACAAGGGGAACTGCTACCTTGGATCTAATCCTTATAAACAGGGAGGAAATGGTTGAGGAGGTAAAAGTGGCTGGGACCCTAGGAGGTAGCGACCATGCTATTTTAGAATTTTGGATAACTAGAGGCGGAAGACCTGTGAAGACTCAGACGTCAAGGTTAGATTTCAGAAAGGCAGATTTTAAGGGATTCAGAAAGAGAATTGGAGGGATCCAATGGCTGGATATCCTTAAAGACAAAAATGTCCAGGAAGGATGGGAAATCTTGAAAAATGAAATTCTCAAAGCACAGTTGTTAACAATTCCGAAAAGAGGGAAGAATAGGAAGCAGTTAAGGAAACCAGGATGGATGAACACAGAACTTAAGCACATGCTAAAAAGGAAGAAAAAAATGTTTATAAAATGGAAAGAGGGAGGCATATCTAAAGAAGAATATAATGCTGTCTGCAGAACCTGCAGGGCACAAATCAGATTAGCTAAAGCTGAAAATGAATTGAGGCTTGCAAGAGATGTCAAAAGCAATAATAAAGGATTTTGGGGATATGTCAAAAGTAAAAGAAAAGTCAAAGATGCTATAGGATTTTTACAGGATGAAAATGATGAAATGGTAAGACAGGATGTTGAGAAGGCTGAACTTTTAAATTCCTATTTTGCATCTGTTTTCTCTCAGAAAGGAAATGTAACATCAACTGTTATTCACTGTCCTATTAAGGGAATAGAAGAATCCAGGATATCTATAAACAGAAAGATAGTGAGGAAACACTTAGCTAGCCTAAATGAATTCAAGTCTCCAGGTCCAGATGAATTACACCCCAGAGTACTGAAGGAGATAGCAGAAGAAATTTTTGAACCCCTCTCTATAATCTTTGAAAATTTTTGGAGAACAGGAGAAGTGCCAGAAGACTGGAGAAGAGCAAATGTTGTTCCTATCTTCAAAAAGGGGAAGAAGGTGGACCCAGGTAACTATAGGCCAGTGAGTCTGACTTCTATACCAGGAAAGATCTTTGAACAAATTATTAAACAACATGTATGTCAATACCTGGATAAGAATGAAGTGATTAAACAGAGTCAGCATGGGTTTGTAACTAATAAGTCATGTCAGACTAACTTAATTTCCTTCTATGACGGTATCACTGATTGGGTGGATCAAGGAAATGCTGTAGATATAGTATATCTTGACTTCAGCAAAGCATTTGACAAAGTCTCTCATACAATCCTTATTGAAAAAATGATTAAGTATGGAATGGACAAGGCAACTGTTAGGTGGATTCATAACTGGCTTAGTGATCGGACCCAAAGAGTGGTCGTAAATGGCTGCACATCCAGTTGGAAGAATGTCTCAAGTGGGGTACCACAGGGCTCTGTCCTGGGCCCTGTATTGTTCAACATCTTTATCAACGATTTAGATGAAGGAATTGAGGGTAAACTGATTAAATTTGCTGATGACACAAAGCTAGGAGGGATAGCTAATACTAGAGAAGAGAGAGAGAGGATTCAAAAAGATTTAAATAAACTGGAGAAGTGGGCAGCAACTAACAGAATGGTTTTTAACAGGGAGAAATGCAAAGTACTACATCTGGGCAATAAAAATGGAAAAAGCATATATAGAATGGGAGGAATAGGGCTAAGTGACAGCACATGTGAAAAAGACTTGGGTATACTAATAGATCACAGACTGAATATGAGTCAACAGTGTGATGCAGCAGCAAAAAAGGCAAATGCAATTCTAGGATGTATTAACAGAAGCATACAGTCTAGATCACGTGAAGTCATTATTTCCCTCTACTCCTCTTTGGTCAGACCTCATCTGGAATATTGTGTCCAGTTTTGGGCACCACATTTTAAAAAAGACATCAACAAACTGGAGCAAGTTCAGAAAAGAGCGACCAGAATGGTGACCGGTCTGCAAACCCTGTCTTATGAGGAAAGGTTGCAGGATTTGGGAATGTTTAGTTTGCAAAAGAGAAGACTGAGAGGAGACTTAATAGCTGTCTACAAATATCTAAAGGGCTGTCACATTGTAGAAGGATCAACTTTATTCTCATTTGCACAAGGAAAGACTAGAAGCAATGGGATGAAACTGAATGGGAGGAGACACAGATTAGATATTAGAAAAAACTTTTTGACAGTTAGAGTGATCAATGAGTGGAACAGGCTGCCACGAGAAGTGGTGAGTTCTCCTTCAATGGAAGTCTTCAAACAGAGGCTGGACAGACATCTGACTGGGATGATTTAGCGAATCCTGCTTTGAGCAGGGGGTTGGACCAGATGGCCCAGGAGGTCCCTTCCAACTCTACGATTCTATGATTCTATGATTCTAAGCGAGATCGCAGGCAAGATCGCTATTGCGTCACAAAATCGGTGACGCATCAGTGATCTCGCTATGTGAGACGGGGCCTTTAATCAACCACCCTCCAACAATTCCACCATTGCCAAGACCAAAGAGCTGTCCAAGGACACCACAGACAAAATTGTAGACCTGCACAAATCTGTGATGCAAGACCTCACCTCATGGGGTAAGGATGAGTCTGAGACAGGTCAGGAATCATCATACTACACGGGAGGACCCGGTCAATAACCTGAAGAGAGCTGGGACCAAAATCTCACACTACGCAACACACTACACCGTCATGGATTAAAATCCTGCAGAGCATGCAAGGTCTCATGCTCTCACCAGCATGTCGCGTGCCCCGTCCTGTGTGACACGGCCAGCAGGCCGGTAATTAATACAACAGGAGGCGGCACGTATGATTGTCCAGTGTGACGCGGCCCGCAGGCCGGTAACTAATACAACCAGACACGGGATAGGGAAAACCTGGGTAACAATAACAATGGTGGCCCTGCGATAGGGAACAGGGACGTAGAGACCTCCTGCACTCCCCTGCGTCAGTGTCTCTACACTCCTAACGTTCCCTAGGCCGGTTCCGCACCGGGCGCCGATCAGGAACCTAAAAACCCTGACTCGCCCTGCACCTAAACCCTCACTAGGGAAATGGTCGGTGCGGAAACTAATCCCACCACTGCACTAAACACACATAAGTAAAAGTGACAAAACAGGGGAAACACCACTTAGCTTTGCTCTATTGCTTACGCTCCCAGCAACAGAGCCCACCACCTGCGTGCATCTTTTCCTCCAACCGGATCCAACAACATAGTGCAGCCTTGGAGCAAACAGAGTCCACCACCTGCGTGCAGCTTTCCAGAAACAGAGTCCAGCAAATGAGTCCAGCTTTTCTGCCAAAGAGTCCAACATTTTGAGTCCAGCTTTCCAGCAACCGAGTCCAGCAACCTGAGTGCAGCTCTACACCATAGCTGCCACTCCACCAAGCAATGCCAGCCCTCCTTGCAAACACCATAGCTGACACTCCACCAAGCCATGCCAGCTGTTATGAGCTCATTTTCTCCTTCACCTTTGATGTCCGATGAACTCCCTCTGCTGGTGAAAGGTAGTGAAATTGATTTGGATGGGAAAAACCTGTCATCTGAACAGGTGGAGTGTGATTGAACATCCGGAATCTCTGAGTGGATATAAGGCCGCCGACGCCCTGCTGGGTTGCTGGTGATCCTCTCTGCTCTGAGCTCTGGCCTCCAGTTTAGTCCTGTCTACTAAAGCTAAGTTTTTGCTCTGCTATTGTTCCATGAGATTTTGCCTGGTTTACTTAGTGTTTGTGTTCAGCCAGCCCTGGTTGGGACTGGCTGAACTCCATTTTTGTCTCTGATCAGTTGATCTCTTTGCTCTGTTTTCAGAATATACCTGAGTGCTGATATAGTGATTTTGAAGTCTAGTGACTTCAGGGCTTTTTCTATCAGACGTGTTGGACATTATTTTTTGGCAGGGTTTTTGCGTGATTGCAGACAGTTGCTTTTCTTTCCTGTCCTATCTAGTTAGTGAGGGCCCCATCGTTTGCTCAGCCTGTCTTTCTGTCTATGTTTGTGTTTTCATCTGTTTTCACCATCAATACATGTTGGGGGCTGTCTATTGCTTTGGGGTCTGCTCTGGGGCAGTTTAGATTTCCCCTTTCTTTCTTTAGGTTTATTTAGTTCTCCGGCTGTGATCGAGGTGTCTAGGACCACCGTAGGAACACCCCACGGCTACTGTTAGTTGTTGTGAATAGGATCAGGGGTCTGCAATCCGCTAGCTACCAACCTCTCTGGTTTTCTGGACTTAGCTTGTATTTTTGTTTTTTCCTCCTCCGGTGACTCATTCATAACAGCCAGCCCTCTTTGCAGACACCATAGCTGCTACTCCAGCACTCTGACTGGGCTGCCCGTGACTCTCCTTCAGCTCCATTCTTCACCCAGGCTTGCTTGCAAATGAGGAACTATCACCAACAGTGATTGACACACCTGACACTCTTTTATAGAGCAATCACACCTGTTACATAATCACGTGCACACACTAAGGTAACCAGAGTGCAATGACCCTAATGGCCACTGGGGGGAAACTACAACTGAAATCACCACAGTGCAATGACCCTAATGGCCACTGGGGGCAAAACCACCTTTGGCACATAGCCAAAGGAAATAAAAAGGTTACTTTGCGCATTTAATCTGTCAGATCCAACCTGGATCATGACACAGCACATGTCCAGGCCCATTTGAAGTTCGCCAAAGACCATCTGGATGATTCAGAGGAGGCATAGGAGAACGTCATTTGGTCAGTTGAAACCAAAACAGAACTTTTTGGTATCAACTCCACTCGGCGTGTTTGGAGGAAGAGGAAGGATGAGTACAACCCCAAAAACACTGTTCCAACCGTGAAGCATGGTAGGGGGAAACACAATCTAAATTCACTATCAGTATGTCTTTGGAATGTGTGAGGAAATCGGAGTACCCGGAGGAAACCCACGCAAACATGGGTAGAACATGCAAACTCCTTGCAGATGCTGTCCTTGGTGGGATTTGAACCCAGGACTCAAGCACTGCAAGGCTGCGTTCCTAACCACTGAGCTCCGTGCTGCCCTTCATGCTTTAAGGGTACTTTTCTGCAAAGGGGAAAGAGGACAACTGCATCACATTGAAGGGAGAATGGATGGGGTAATGTATCGAGAGATTTTGGCCAACAACCTCCTTCACTCAGAAAGAACATTGAAGATGGGTCTTGGCTGCGTGACAATGACCTGAAACACACAGCCAGGGCAACTTAGGAGTGGCTACGTAAGAAGCATTTCAAGGTACTGGAGTGGCTTAGCCAGCCCCCAGACTTGAACACAATAGAAAATATTTGGAGGGAGCTGAAACTCAATGTTACCCAGCGACAGCCCCGAAACCTGAAAGATCTGGAAAAGATCTGTATGGAGTGGGCCAAAATCCCTTTTGCAATGTATGCAAACTTGCTCAAGAACTACGTGAAACGTCTGACCTCTGTAATTTAATTTATGTTTTAAAGGGGGGGTCAATCATTTTTTCATACAGGGCCCCGTAGGTTTGGAATTCTTTTTCCCTTAATAAAAAAGACCTACATTTATAAACTGCATTTTTTGTTTCCTTGTGTTATCTGTCTGTGTCCAATATTTAAATTTGTTTGATCTTAAACATTTAAATGTGACAAACATGCAAAAGAATAGGAAATCAGGATGTGGCAAACACTTTTTCCACGCCACTGTACATCACAAGTTGAGACGCTGGGGCACCTACATGACAGGAGGCGCTGGGGGTGTGTTGATGCTGTTGTTTTTGGTGGGAATGGATCACAGAGCACACTGACTCCACTCATAAAGTTCGTCCTGCCACTGGCATGCGTCAGGAAGTAATCCTTCATTGTATGCATCACAGTGCTTCCTAACTCAGTATTTTTTTGCATTCAGGCAGTAAAGTCTGTTTTTTGAGTCTTTGATGTGTTAAAGATATTGAGTCATGTCTTGTTTTTGGACCTGGAAAAAAGGTATAATCCACCGCACACTACTACTTGATGATTTGCAAAAAATAAGTAAATTTTATTCAAATGAAGACATCCAGTCTAGACAAAGAATAGTGCCACAACAATAGGAGCCTGAGGTCGGGGCGGCGCTCCCGCGCCTTGCCCTGTGTGTCCTGGATGTGTGACCTCAGGCTCCTATCTTGACCCCGACACCTTCCCAGGTCTGCCATTGGAGACGCTTTGAACAGTAACCATTCTGCTTCTGCTGCATCCAAAGGTTTGCCGCTGATAGCGGCCCACAAAATTATTACTTTATCCCGACGGGCTATTTAAGGTTCAAAATCCTACATGACGGCTACCACAGTCCCTATTCAATTTTGATTCTAATTCTAAGCCATAGATGCAACTTGTCCTCACACAATACTGTACCTGGGACTATCCTGAAGGGTGACCACTCTCTGCTCATAAGTGCCTTATACTGACACTTTTTTCTCCAAGTACCCCTTGAGTAAGATCTGGGAGGATCGAAACGTTGGGTAGCTTACTGGAAAACCTATGTGTATATACTACAATTGAAGTTGTGGCACTATTCTTTGTCTAGACTGGATGTCTTCGTTTGAATAAAATGTACTTATTTTTTGCAAATCATCAAGTAGTAGTGTGCGGTGGATTATACCTTTTTTCCATATTCAGGGCTTCTTAGTCCAATCCACCAGCACCTTCTCCTGTTACAGACCTGAGTGCACACCATCTTTTACCTTGTTTTTGGACCTATCATATCATCCATCGACCACAGTTATTCTACTTAAGTTTAAAATTTGAAGTAGTGTTTATAAATCTCATATTTATACTACAAAAAAAAAGAATAAAACAAGTTATTCCCTATCCACTGGTCAGAGAATAACTGGCAATCACTGGGTTGTGACCGCCGAGACCGACACCAACATTGATGCTTTAGAACCCAGTCAGTATAGAATTCTGCCCCATGTCAAATAAGTGTCCCACTATAAAGAAGGGAGTCATTATATTCTAACTCCTAGATATGTTAGATATATTACCATCTGCCTACCTTTATAATTAAAATAAAAATAAGGAATTGACATGTTGACATTTAGATATATTGATTTTATATCATGAAAAGGATCCATAATATTCAACAATCCCCAGCTCTTTTTCTAGTTGTTCCTGTGGAGAAGCCAAAACAAGTAACATATTGTTGGCAAAAGAGCGCTCGTTTTTTGTGTCGTAAATTGTATACTGCAATGGCACCATTTTATAGTACATGCTACTTATTGACTTTAGTAATTTTGAAGGGAGGCTAAAAATGAAAAAATAAAAACTTTTTTTTATCCTTTACAAATAATTATATAAAATATGTATAATCAGAAATAGAACCACTTTTAACAGAAAAGTCCCAGGACTTGATTGGTAGACACAAAAATGGATTGTACCACATCATCTCTGCATTATTTACAGCTGCCAAAAGCTGCACCTCCCCTTCATTCAACAGATACTGCTGCAACCACCGTTCATATAGGAAGTCGACTGGCAATCATAGGGACTATTTTCCCTAACATTGATTAATATGGGTGTTCATACATGTTATCCCCTCCTGCCATTATTGTTCGGTAGCACATATTTGGTATATTTACACAGGGGGATGTGCTGCTGAACAATAATTTCAAGGCTCATGTGAAAGATGACGAGGATAGCCGAAAAGTACTTTAAGCCTTTGCTAATTTGTCAGCTGATTGCAGGACATGTCTACATAGGGCAATGTTTGGAAATGAGTGTTCCCATGAACATTTATTCAGACAATCATGGACTTGTTTAAAAATGACTTGATAGGTGATGGTGCCCTAATACGATCATAGAGATTGACAAGGTTTGTAAAATTGATGGCATATTTACTTTCATTTATTGAGAATTCAAGAAGAAATAAATTCTGCTAGTAAATATTTCTGATAAAAGTGACAATGAAGTCCAACTGTTAAAGTATTATTGTAGAACTGTAAAAATAAAAGTATGAACAACACAGTAAAGTAGGGATTTTTTTTTTATATAGCTGAATTCACAACTGGGAATCTTTCTGTTACCCACCATAGAGACAGACTGTGCTCCACATAGAGCCCGACTATCCTGACCCACCCAACCACTTTGGGGAAGAAATAACAAGACAGAAGTATGATGGGATAATGTCTCTACGTTCGACATCCTCACTTCAGTACCAGCAATCATAACAGAATGAGGATATTGATTGGAATGGTTGAAAATGCGGCAAAAATAATGGTAAATGCCCGATGAATCCAACATGACCAATTACGTTTCTTGTTTTTTTGTAACCTGATAATGCACAATAACTATATAACGTAACCGTAAACGCTTTCAACATGAATAGTAGTTACCAAGGAAACTTTACAACTGAACAGAACAATCTGAGAACATATAGTGCTTGATGCTTTAGGGGGTCAGTGAGGACCATCATGATGTTTCCTGTACTGTACCTTTACTGATCTCATACAGTTATAGAGAACCTGTCACCATAAAAAGTGCTATTAACCTGCAGATATGTTAATCTGCAGGTTAATAGTGTTATAATGCTTCCCGGCACCTTGCTGTAGCCTAATACTACAGGGAGAAAGTCAACTTTATTCTCCCTAGCGGCGTTCCCGTTCTCAGCCACGGGGGCGGCGCAGTTATGGCTGCAGAGAGGTCTTACCTTTAGGGTAGGATCACATTAATACAGAGCTCTCCAGCAAACACTACAATGGGGTTTCTATCGGAATCCCTTGAAAGACTGTATTCTGAGGGGAGCCCCAACTGAGTCATTCACTAGAATGAAGACATCCTGCCAGTACTCCCCTTTTCAGACCCGCACACAATGAGGCAAACCACATTTCTGTGCATGTCTGAAAAAGAAGAATACAGTAACTCTGTCAGCTTCAATCAAGTGAATGGCTCCATCAGAATTCAGTTTTTCAGGGATAACCACAGAAACCCTGATGAAGAGCTCGATGGAGAACTCTCTATTAATGTCAACCTAGCCTTACAAAACACTACATTGTCTCCTTCTGTTTGAAAAAGTTCTGCATCACCAAAAAAAAATGGAGAGATAAAAATACAGAAAAAAAACCCTAAACCAAAAAGAATAATCTAAGTTCATGGCGCTTTGGTTTTCATTTAAAAGGGAAGTCCATTCTCCTGATAACACTCTGCAGTCTGCAGTCACTCCTAGTGTGCATGTCAGAACTCAATTGAGAAAAGCCCATCATGTCTGGCTGTTAAGTGACAGTATTTATGCAACTCGAATACTTCCAGTCACAACCCTGCCCACTCCTACAGGCGACACCAGGGAATCACATGACGTGACTGCAAAGTTTTATCAAAAGACAGGACAATCCCTTTAATGAAAACTACTATCGTGGATCCATCAGAGATAAAAGACTTGATGCCATTATGCACCGAAAAGATCATCTAAGGCTACTTTCACACTTGTGTTGCTTGGAGCTGCGCACGACCGCCGCTAAGCTCCGCGCCCCTGCTGGGCGTCCTCCGGTCAGCTCTGCCTATGGGCGCATGATGCTGCATGCGAGCTGCGTACCCTATCTTTAGCATTGCGTATGCAGGCCGTGCACAGGTATGCGTTTGCCAGCGCATGCGTCCTTTTGACGGTGCGCTGAGCGCACCAAAATGCAACACGGTGCGTTTGGCGCAGGTCGGCACACCGTCAAAAGGACGCATGCGCCGGCAAACGCATACCTGTGCACGGCCTGCGTACCCAATGCTAAAGATAGGGTACGCAGGTTGCATGCAGCATCATGCGCCCATAGGCGGAGCTGACCGGAGGAGGCGCAGCAGGGGGCGGAGCTTAGCGACGGCTGTGCGCAGCTCCAAGCAATGCAAGTGTGAAAGTAGCCTTACTTGCTTATGGTCCTGAGGTGTAGAAATCTAATGGGTTCTCCTGACCTGAGTCCCTGTTAGGATTAGTGACTGTGTAGGTGCCCATACAAATTAGATAGCTGTCAATCAAAATACTCTATGAATAGGGAGAGGGGAGCAAGCTGCTGTTTGACTCCTCCGGTGATTACCGTACTTATCTCAAGCAAGAAGAAAAAGATCAGTGTCATGATTCCACCTCACTGTGAGTGACAACTCAGGCGCTCTGCAGAATAGGGGAATGCTGAGCTGTGAGTATTGTGAGTGACAGCCCAACTGCCCAAGCTGAGGCAGCGGTGTGCTGGGCTGTTGGTATTGTGACTGACCGCACAGCTGCCCAATCTGGCCAGGCCTGAAGGGTCTTCCAGGTGTCACCCATTCTGAGTGATTACCTGGCTTTTTAGCTGGCTAATATCAGACCTTGCCAGTTATACTCGTAGCTTTTAGCTCAGTAGTGTGTATGCTCTATATTCTGATCTTTGTTCCCGGACCTTGGATTTGCCTTTTTGTCTACCTGTTTGTATTACCCCTTTAGCCTTGACGCACTCTGACCTTGGTTTCCTGACCCCGGACTTTGCCTCTGTTTGTATTATTGCTTTGTCTATGACGTACTCTCTTGGCATTTGACCTCGGACTCCTTTACTTTCCCCGTCTCACGGCTTGACAGTGAGAAGTGCCTCAGCGTCACATTCAGGCATTGAAATTCTACATGCCCACTCCCAATACATATTAGTCAAATCTTTTGCTTTCCATAAAACCATCTCACAATAATCTTTTCTGTTTTTGAGCCTTTTACCTGCTATAAATATTCTCTCTGCTAAATTGTAAATGTGAGTAGAAAACTGACAATATAAACCTAAAACATTGATTTTCAGTACTGGTTCAACATAACCTCTGAAGTAGTCATTTTATGAATACTATCTAATCTAGGGCAGCACGGTGGCTCAGTGGTTAGCGCTGCAGCCTTGCAGCGCTGGGGTCCTGGGTTCGGATCCCACCAAGGACAACATCTGCAAGGAGTTTGTATGTTCTCCCCGTGTTTGCGTGGGTTTCCTCCGGGCACTCCGGTTTCCTCCCACACTCCAAAGACATACTGATAGGGAATTTAGATTGTGTGCCCCATCGGGGACAGTGATGAAAATGTGTGCAAATTGTAAAGCGCTGCGGAATATGTTAGCGCTATATAAAAATAAAGATTATTATTATTATTATTAATGAATGAGGATCGATGATCTCAGAATGCAAATAACAGGGCACTAAAGGATAACGTAATGTGAACAAACATCAGCAGCCTTACTGCAATGATCCTATTGTCAGCCACCTGCTGTATAATCGGGACAGCAATGGTCTTAACAAACAACCTTCAAAACAAATGAAAAACAAGTGTCAGGAGATTAAGCATCAGGTGCAGGTGGAAGACAGATGGACGAACACAGATGGGCTCTTAGTTAAAGAAATGGACCATAAGAAAAGATCTGTCTGTAACAGGATGTAAGGAGATGGCGACTTATATTATGCTGATATTACAGCTAGGAAGCTCATCTGACAACTGTACAGAGGTATCTCGGCGAGCTTTTACGTCAAGAATGACCCGTGGCTGTGCGGATATGACCCTGTGCCCGCGGCTCATCAGCCATCTATCAGAGATCTACCTAACGTGGAAGACTGCAATGTATGCCGCTGTTCATCCACATGAACCCGTCCTTTATGCAGAAGGGTAAAGTTCTGGAAGAATTAACATTTGGCAATATAATAACCTAAGGTGCAGAAGTAACGCTGGGAATTTCGTAACAGAGAAAGGAGTTCTCGGTGCTAATGAGGCTCAGATGGAAGAGTGTAATTAGAGGACAATGACCTGGAATGTCTTTTCTTACAGCAGCTGGCAGGGCTCGAGTGATGTCACAGCATTTATTAGGGATTAATAGGGTCTTAGCAGTAAGTGATCCTGACAGCACAGAAACCCCAATTAATAGATGTAAATGAGGGGGGCTTTTCTGCTTTCAGACAGATTGGGGACGTTTAATGAAACGTAAGCAGCACCCATTCCTCTGGTTTTTAGCACAAGATTTACAATGGGAACTTTGCAGACCATGAAAGTTGACATGTGGTGAGTTTTTTTTACATCTGTAACGTGAATTTTTTTCTGTGGATTTGCATGGCTAATTTCACCAATTTCAATGTAGAGGGTGGAATCAGGACCGGCCATACATATGGAGTTTGCAGCTAATTTGGTCCCTGTCAGAATAACTCAGATGCTTATATTTCCATTATTTATTTTTTTCTGCTTCTAACTCAAAAACCAACAGTTTACATGCTGCCTAATGTATATTCTACATGGACAGGAGCCATTGTCACAAGATAATTAAAGGGAATCTGTCACCCCATTCTTGGCCTATGAGATGCAGCCACCGCGATCAGGGGCTTATCTACAGCATTCTGTAATGCTGTAGATAAGCCCCCGATGTAACCTGAAAGATAAGAAAAACAAGTTTGATTATACTCACCGGGGGCGTGGTCTGGTGGGAACTTTGCAGCCCATTGAGGGCAGGGTAAAGTAGTGCAGTGCGCAGGCGCCGGGAGAGGTCAGAGAGGTCGGCGCCTGCGCACTGCAGTACTATACTCTGTCCTCAACAGGGCAGATAAAGTACGCCTGTGCAGGAGCCGCGGCAGAAGTAAGAAGGAGGACGTCATCACATGAAGATGGGAGGCGCCGGTTCGGAACGCGACACCCACCGCCCCCCGGTGAGTATAATCTAACTCGTTTTTCTTATCTTTCAAGTTACATCGGGGGCTTATCTACAGCATTACAGAATGCTGTAGATAAGCCCCTGATGGCGGTGACCACATCTCATAGGTCAAAAATGAGGTGACAGATTCCCTTTAATGTTAGTCACTTTGCTTGTTGTGGTTTAATAGTTATGAATGATTGCTAAGAATGTATCTAGTAATACATGTTAAGGCCTCAGTCAGACATTCTTGGTTTCCATGGATAGAATACGTACCCATTATAGTCTATAGCAGGGGTGCACAACTTGCAAAGGGACGAAGGATCACATCTAAAACGCGAGTCAGGGTGTGCGCCACACTTTGGATCCTGGAACATACTGGTAATGTATGTTTATGCATTGCTTGCTCCAACTTCTGTATATCTTCCATAACTTTTTTACTTGACCTCCATGCTGTTCAGTGATACGTACAATCCAACTACTATCAGCGATTTACATACATAGTTTCCTCCTAACCTTCTATAATTAAATATACAAAGAACCTTCTGATTTAATTGCTCTAATACCTATTTTACATGGAAAGGATCTGGTCATATGCACATATTCTTTACTTCTATTGTATCACTCAGCACTAGCGATGAGTGAACATGCTCGGATAACTTCTTATCTGAGCATGCTCAGGTGTTATCTGAGTATCTTGCGAGAGCTCGTATATTATGTTCAGGTCCCAGCAGCTGCATGATTTGCGGTTGTTAGACAGCATGAACACATGTGAGGATTCCCTAACAAACAGGCAATCTCCGCATGTGTTTAGGCTGTATAACAGCCACAAATCATGCAGCTGCAGGGACTCGAACATAATATACGAGTACGCCCAAGATACTCAGGTAACACCCAAGCGTGCTCAGATAAGATATTATCCGAGCATGTTCACTCCTCACTATTCAGTACTTATCCTAAGTTGCTTGACATCTCTAATCATCTCATACCTTAGGATTCGGGGCCATTGTATATTCTTTTATGTTAGGTAGCGGTCTGTGTCTCTGACTGGCTATACTATCCCTTCACTTGCAATATATGATTTTTTTGTACTCGTGTATACTATCCTCTCAGTGGTTCAGGTTATGCCATTTTAATCATTTTGTGTATTCATGTATTTCATGAATTTTAAGTTGTACCACCATGTTACCAATCACTTAAATAAAGAATTTTCTATTTTTTCACTCATGTTTTAGACTCATTTATGGACTCATGTTCGATGTTCTCCTTCTTGGGTTTTTCTAATGGTGCCCTGTATAGACATCTCTGGATGCCTCATACACAAGGACAATGGGGTGTCTTAACCCATTTGGCCGCACAGAAAGTAGTATGTGAATTAGACGGGTAGCCTTCTGGGTGTGTGCTCCTTCCCACTGGTGATGTCACTGGTTTCTACGGGGTATAGTAATACCGCTGCGTTGCTGGCGCATTGCTGCACATCTGAGCTGACAAGAGAGGGAGCGCTGTCACTGTGCATATTGCAGGCACAGAGAAGGGAAGAAATAGCGCAGACCAAGAAATGAGTCACTGAAGACACTTCATCTCAGCGAGGGGGCAGAATCTGTGCCAGTGCCCGCGGCCTCTTCCCCCTGCTCTGACGACGCTTGGTTTGGGAATACCAGCATGCACTGGGGGATCTCACACGAAGCGTCAACAGACAGGAAGTAAAGGAAAAAATACAACGGTAGATAGTGTAGTTAGGGAACTTTTAATTCAAATATATTACAAAATAGCTTAGGTTATGGCATCAAATAGCGATTTCAATAAAATTTACTTTCGCCTTCGGACCACCCCTTTAAGTAAATGAGGTTAGTTGCGTTTTTTGTGAATTTTTTTACATGCATATTTATCACATTTTTGGCACTGTACTTTTGTCTCCTTTTAGTATGTCTAGTTTTAAACAAAACTGCTTTGCTTTTTATACTTCCTGGTATTTGGCTTTGATAAAACTATATTTTTTGTCTACGGTGAGAATCGGCACATAAAACTCAGCGTGCTTGAAAGAGAAATTGGCATATTGCAGATGTGAAACACGCAACATTGTAATGAAGCAGAGAAGTTTTGTAATTTACTTATTTTTATGTTTGTGAAAAATCACTGATATCTGAATAATCCATCAAGGAGTGTTTGCGTCTTCAATCTACAGGAGAGCACTGCTCCTCTGCCTCGCGGCTTCCTGCTTGCATGGTGTTGTGCGCCTGAAGATGGACAGTTTACACCAGTGGGATGGCATGCCTTTCCAGGATGCTACCAGAGGCAACGTCGCCTCTGCAATATGGGAAAAACGCAAGGTGACTGTCGCTGGCAGGATTTTTATGTATAGTAACTTTTATATGTTGTAAATGACACTTTAAGGGCAGAGAATCCACAAGTTGCAGTAGGCCGCAGGCCCATTTACATAACGTGACATAAAATCTAAGATGACATACAGTAATTTTCTAAAAAAAAATGTAGCAACAATATTTTCCATGTATGACCATTACTATGGGGCATCAGAAAGGCCCTATTGTATAATAGGGTGATATTGTAAGTAACTTGGATGACACAACATGGTGACTAGCGGTGGCTGACCCTATCAATGTTCCCCAGCATTACACCTGTAAAAGAGCCTCTGCCAAAGTCTGGAGCCACAAGGTTTCCAGTATCTGCACCACCACATGGATCCTTTGCTGTGGAGGTCTTCTTCACAACTTTAGACTGTCATGGAGCCTCTTCAGGACATGCGTGACACCCTTGCACAAAAATTGCCTATAACCATGACAGTTCGGACTACAGAAGCTCGGCGATTTTCACCTATGACTGTATGACCACATCTTCACGAACGAACATTAGCGAAGATCAACACTTGTGATGTCTAATTTGCCAAGACGAGATGCCAGACACAACGATTCATAGTGACACTCCAGCCGAATAGAGCTGCATCACATCACAGCGTCCCGAGAGCCACACAGAACTAAACCACTGTGACAGCGTGGAAAGGAGTCTCATAAGAAACATGTAGTACAATTCTTTGTCAATTAATATGACTTCTGCTTGTACATGAGAAGACATTACCCATACGGACGTCTACAGCCCAGCGTGATATCATTCAGCACCAAGCTGGAAAGTCACGCACAGAACACTCAGGTTGTATCCGAAATCCTCCACTGAGCGGACGGGCGCAAACGTGACAATTCACCAACTTTTCAAATACTTTTTATTTTTATTTATTTATTGCACCATTTAATGTCTTTTTTGCAGAACAAGATGCTGTTTCAACCCTTTAAGACATACCGTAATAAACAGATACAGTACTTGGGGTTCTGTAATGGATCATTGGCTCTGTACTCACATAAGGTAAGGGTATAGGTTGCATCACAGGCAGGCACTGACTACAAATCCTCTTTGCTGTACGTGTACAAATGGAAGTCCCTAAATAGTATAGATCAAGAGCTTTAGGATGGATGTCCTCCCCTTTGGATAGACTATCAATACAAGTTTAGTTGGATTACTTTTCATAGCACCCCTGCTAATCAGCAGTTCAAACAGGCAAATACAATCAGTGCATCCTATTCATTCTTTCCCAGGCACTGTATATATGTACGGTATATATTTTATTAATGACTGTTCCTGAGTTTATAGCTCAGTCTTATTCACTTAAATAGGACAAAACATTGGTGGGCTACAGGACCAAATACAGACACTAATAAGTTAATAGTGCTGTGCCGGGTAAACAACACAGAGACTGCAGCGCTCTTAGGTTAATGGTGCTGTGCCTGGTGTACAACAAAGAGGCCGCAGCGCTCCTAAGTTAATGGTGCTGTGCCAGGTACACAATAAAGACACTGCAGCGCTCCTAATGTTAATGGTGCTGTGCCTGGTGTACAACAAAGAGGCTGCAGCGCTCCTAATGATGCTGTGCCTGGTGTACAACAAAGAGGCTGCAGCGCTCCTAAGTTAATGGTGCTGTGCCTGGTATACAGCAAAGAGGCTTCAGCGCTCCTAAGTTAATGATGCTGTGCCTGGTGTACAACAAATAGGCTGCAGCGCTCTTAAGTTAATGGTGCTGTGCCTGGTGTACAACAAAGAGGCTGCAGCGCTCCTAATTTAATGGTGCTGTGCCTGGTGTACCACAAAGCCTGGTGTACAACAAAGAGAATGCAGCACTCCTAAGTTAATGGTGCTGTTCCTGGTGTACAACAAAGAGGCTGCAGCGCTCCTAAGTTAATAGTGCTGTGCCAGGTGTACAACAAAGAGGCTGCAGCGCTCCCAAGTTAATAGTGTTGTGCCTGGTATACAACAAAGAGACTGCAGCGCTCTTAAGTTAATGGTGCTGTGCCTGGTATACAACAAAGAGGCTGCAGCGCTCCTAAGTTAATGATGCTGTGCCTGGTGTACAACAAAGAGGCTGCAGCGCTCCTAAGTTAATAGTGCTGTGCTTGGTATACAACAAAGAGGCTGCAGCGCTCTTAAGTTAATGGTGCTGTGCCTGGTATACAACAAAGAGGCTGCAGCGCTCTTAAGTTAAAGATGCTGTGCCTGGTGTACAACAAAGAGACTGCAGCGCTCCTAAGTTAATGGTGGTGTGCCTGGTGTACAACAAAGAGACTGCAGCGCTCCTAAGTTAATAGTGCTGTGCCTGGTATACAACAAAGCCTGGTGTACAACAAAGAGAATGCAGCACTCCTAAGTTAATGGTGTTGTTCCTGGTGTACAACAAAGAGGCTGCAGCGCTCCTAAGTTAATAGTGCTGTGCCAGGTGTACAACAAAGAGGCTGCAGCGCTCCCAAGTTAAAGGTGCTGTGCCTGGTGTACAACAAAGAGACTGCAGCGCTCCTACGTTAATAGTGCTGTGCCTGGTGTACAACAAAGAGGCTGCAGCGCTCCTAAGTTAATGGTGCTGTGCCTGGTGTACAAGAAAGAGGCTGCAGCGCTCTTAAGTTAATGGTGCTGTGCCTGGTGTACAACAAAGAGGCTTCAGTGCTCTTAAGTTAATGGTGCTGTGCCTGGTGTACAACAAAGAGGCTGCAGCGCTCCTAATTTAATGGTGTTGTGCCTGGTGTACAACAAAGAGAACGCAGCGCTCCTAAGTTAATAGTGCTGTGCCTGGTATACAACAAAGAGGCTGCAGCGCTCCTAAGTTACTGGTGCTGTGCCTGGTATACAACAAAGCCTGGTGTACAACAAAGAGAATGCAGCACTCCTAAGTTAATGGTGGTGTGCCTGGTGTACAACAAAGAGGCTGCAGCGCTTCTAAGTTACTGGTGCTGTGCCTGGTATACAACAAACCCTGGTGTACAACAAAGAGAATGCAGCGCTCCTAAGTTAATGATGCTGTGCCTGGTGTACAACAAAGAGGCTGCAGTGCTCCTAAGTTAATGGTGCTGTGCCTGGTATACAACAAAGAGGCTGCAGCGCTCTTAAGTTAATGGTGCTGTGCCTGGTATACAACAAAGAGGCTGCAGCGCTCTTAAGTTAAAGATGCTGTGCCTGGTGTACAACAAAGAGACTGCAGCGCTCCTAAGTTAATGGTGGTGTGCCTGGTGTACAACAAAGAGACTGCAGCGCTCCTAAGTTAATAGTGTTGTGCCTGGTGTACAACAAAGAAGCTGCAGCGCTCCTAAGTTAATAGTGCTGTGCCTGGTATACAACAAAGCCTGGTGTACAACAAAGAGAATGCAGCACTCCTAAGTTAATGGTGCTGTTCCTGGTGTACAACAAAGAGGCTGCAGCGCTCCTAAGTTAATAGTGCTGTGCCAGGTGTACAACAAAGAGGCTGCAGCGCTCCCAAGTTAAAGGTGCTGTGCCTGGTGTACAACAAAGAGACTGCAGCGCTCCTACGTTAATAGTGTTGTGCCTGGTGTACAACAAAGAGGCTGCAGCGCTCCTAAGTTAATGGTGCTGTGCCTGGTGTACAACAAAGAGGCTTCAGTGCTCTTAAGTTAATGGTGCTGTGCCTGGTGTACAACAAAGAGGCTGCAGCGCTCCTAATTTAATGGTGCTGTGCCTGGTGTACAACAAAGAGAACGCAGCGCTCCTAAGTTAATAGTGCTGTGCCTGGTATACAACAAAGAGGCTGCAGCACTCCTAAGTTACTGGTGCTGTGCCTGGTATACAACAAAGCCTGGTGTACAACAAAGAGAATGCAGCACTCCTAAGTTAATGGTGGTGTGCCTGGTGTACAACAAAGAGGCTGCAGCGCTTCTAAGTTAATAGTGCTGTGCCTCGTGTACAACAAAGAGGCTGCAGCGCTCTTAAGTTAATGGTGCTGTGCCTGGTGTACAACAAAGAGGCTGCAGCGCTCAAGTTAATGGTGCTGTGCCTGGTGTACAACAAAGAGGCTGCAGCGCTCCTAAGTTAATGATGCTGTGCCTGGTGTACAACAAAGAGGGTGCAGTGCTCCTAAGTTAATGGTGCTGTGCCTGGTATACAACAAAGAGGCTGCAGCGCTCTTAAGCTAAAGATGCTGTGCCTGGTGTACAACAAAGAGACTGCAGCGCTCCTAAGTTAATAGTGCTGTGCCTGGTGTACAACAAAGAGGCTGCAGCGCTCCTAATTTAATGGTGCTGTGCCTGGTGTACAACAAAGAGAACGCAGCGCTCCTAAGTTAATAGTGCTGTGCCTGGTGTACAACAAAGAGACTGCAGCGCTCCTAAGTTAATGGTGGTGTGCCTGGTGTACAACAAAGAGACTGCAGCGCTCCTAAGTTAATAGTGCTGTGCCTGGTATACAACAAAGCCTGGTGTACAACAAAGAGAATGCAGCACTCCTAAGTTAATGGTGTTGTTCCTGGTGTACAACAAAGAGGCTGCAGCGCTCCTAAGTTAATAGTGCTGTGCCAGGTGTACAACAAAGAGGCTGCAGCGCTCCCAAGTTAAAGGTGCTGTGCCTGGTGTACAACAAAGAGACTGCAGCGCTCCTACGTTAATAGTGCTGTGCCTGGTGTACAACAAAGAGGCTGCAGCGCTCCTAAGTTAATGGTGCTGTGCCTGGTGTACAAGAAAGAGGCTGCAGCGCTCTTAAGTTAATGGTGCTGTGCCTGGTGTACAACAAAGAGGCTTCAGTGCTCTTAAGTTAATGGTGCTGTGCCTGGTGTACAACAAAGAGGCTGCAGCGCTCCTAATTTAATGGTGTTGTGCCTGGTGTACAACAAAGAGAACGCAGCGCTCCTAAGTTAATAGTGCTGTGCCTGGTATACAACAAAGAGGCTGCAGCGCTCCTAAGTTACTGGTGCTGTGCCTGGTATACAACAAAGCCTGGTGTACAACAAAGAGAATGCAGCACTCCTAAGTTAATGGTGGTGTGCCTGGTGTACAACAAAGAGGCTGCAGCGCTTCTAAGTTACTGGTGCTGTGCCTGGTACACAACAAACCCTGGTGTACAACAAAGAGAATGCAGCGCTCCTAAGTTAATGATGCTGTGCCTGGTGTACAACAAAGAGGCTGCAGTGCTCCTAAGTTAATGGTGCTGTGCCTGGTATACAACAAAGAGGCTGCAGCGCTCTTAAGTTAATGGTGCTGTGCCTGGTATACAACAAAGAGGCTGCAGCGCTCTTAAGTTAAAGATGCTGTGCCTGGTGTACAACAAAGAGACTGCAGCGCTCCTAAGTTAATGGTGGTGTGCCTGGTGTACAACAAAGAGACTGCAGCGCTCCTAAGTTAATAGTGTTGTGCCTGGTGTACAACAAAGAAGCTGCAGCGCTCCTAAGTTAATAGTGCTGTGCCTGGTATACAACAAAGCCTGGTGTACAACAAAGAGAATGCAGCACTCCTAAGTTAATGGTGCTGTTCCTGGTGTACAACAAAGAGGCTGCAGCGCTCCTAAGTTAATAGTGCTGTGCCAGGTGTACAACAAAGAGGCTGCAGCGCTCCCAAGTTAAAGGTGCTGTGCCTGGTGTACAACAAAGAGACTGCAGCGCTCCTACGTTAATAGTGTTGTGCCTGGTGTACAACAAAGAGGCTGCAGCGCTCCTAAGTTAATGGTGCTGTGCCTGGTGTACAACAAAGAGGCTTCAGTGCTCTTAAGTTAATGGTGCTGTGCCTGGTGTACAACAAAGAGGCTGCAGCGCTCCTAATTTAATGGTGCTGTGCCTGGTGTACAACAAAGAGAACGCAGCGCTCCTAAGTTAATAGTGCTGTGCCTGGTATACAACAAAGAGGCTGCAGCACTCCTAAGTTACTGGTGCTGTGCCTGGTATACAACAAAGCCTGGTGTACAACAAAGAGAATGCAGCACTCCTAAGTTAATGGTGGTGTGCCTGGTGTACAACAAAGAGGCTGCAGCGCTTCTAAGTTAATAGTGCTGTGCCTCGTGTACAACAAAGAGGCTGCAGCGCTCTTAAGTTAATGGTGCTGTGCCTGGTGTACAACAAAGAGGCTGCAGCGCTCAAGTTAATGGTGCTGTGCCTGGTGTACAACAAAGAGGCTGCAGCGCTCCTAAGTTAATGATGCTGTGCCTGGTGTACAACAAAGAGGGTGCAGTGCTCCTAAGTTAATGGTGCTGTGCCTGGTATACAACAAAGAGGCTGCAGCGCTCTTAAGCTAAAGATGCTGTGCCTGGTGTACAACAAAGAGACTGCAGCGCTCCTAAGTTAATAGTGCTGTGCCTGGTGTACAACAAAGAGGCTGCAGCGCTCCTAATTTAATGGTGCTGTGCCTGGTGTACAACAAAGAGAACGCAGCGCTCCTAAGTTAATAGTGCTGTGCCTGGTATACAACAAAGAGGCTGCAGCGCTCCTAAGTTACTGGTGCTGTGCCTGGTATACAACAAAGCCTGGTGTACAACAAAGAGAATGCAGCACTCCTAAGTTAATAGTGCTGTGCCTGGTGTACAACAAAGAGGCTGCAGCGCTCTTAAGTTAATGGTGCTGTGCCTGGTGTAAAACAAAGAGGCTGCAGCGCTCCTAAGTTAATGATGCTGTGCCTGGTGTACAACAAAGAGGCTGCAGTGCTCCTAAGTTAATGGTGCTGTGCCTGGTATACAACAAAGAGGCTGCAGCGCTCTTAAGCTAAAGATGCTGTGCCTGGTGTACAACAAAGAGACTGCAGCGCTCCTAAGTTAATGGTGCTGTGCCTGGTATACAACAAAGCCTGGTGTACAACAAAGAGAATGCAGCACTCCTAAGTTAATGGTGGTGTGCCTGGTGTACAACAAAGAGACTGCAGCGCTCCTAAGTTAATAGTGTTGTGCCTGGTGTACAACAAAGAAGCTGCAGCGCTCCTAAGTTAATAGTGCTGTGCCTGGTATACAACAAAGCCTGGTGTACAACAAAGAGAATGCAGCACTCCTAAGTTAATGGTGCTGTTCCTGGTGTACAACAAAGAGGCTGCAGCGCTCCTAAGTTAATAGTGCTGTGCCAGGTGTACAACAAAGAGGCTGCAGCGCTCCTAAGTTAATGGTGCTGTGCCTGGTGTACAACAAAGAGGCTGCAGCGCTCGTACGTTAATAGTGCTGTGCCTGGTGTACAACAAAGAGGCTGCAGCGCTCCTAAGTTAATGGTGCTGTGCCTGTGTACAAGAAAGAGGCTGCAGCGCTCCTACGTTAATAGTGCTGTGCCTGGTGTACAACAAAGAGGCTGTAGCGCTCCTAAGTTAATGGTGCTGTGCCTGGTGTACAAGAAAGAGGCTGCAGCGCTCCTAAGTTAATGGTGCGATGCATGGTGTACAACAAAGAGGCTGCAGCGCTCCTACGTTAATAGTGCTGTGCCTGGTGTACAACAAAGAGGCTGCAGCGCTCCTAAGTTAATAGTGCTGTGCCTGGTGTACAACAAAGAGGCTGCAGCGCTCGTACGTTAATAGTGCTGTGCCTGGTGTACAACAAAGAGGCTGCAGCGATCCTAAGTTAATGGTGCTGTGCCTGTGTACAAGAAAGAGGCTGCAGCGCTCCTACGTTAATAGTGCTGTGCCTGGTGTACAACAAAGAGGCTGTAGCGCTCCTAAGTTAATGGTGCTGTGCCTGGTGTACAAGAAAGAGGCTGCAGCGCTCCTAAGTTAATGGTGCGATGCATGGTGTACAACAAAGAGGCTGCAGCGCTCCTACGTTAATAGTGCTGTGCCTGGTGTACAACAAAGAGGCTGCAGCGCTCCTACGTTAATGGTGCTGTGCCTGGTGTACAACAAAGATATGGATATTATAGGCTGCAGATGTATGTTACAGCCTTACCTGCTCCTGACCCAAGTGCCATAATAGCACAGTGCACATTCTTTGAGAAGTCCAGCCTAAGCCATACCATTAGGCCGGCGTCACACATACCATATAAAAAAAAAAAAATCGGTCCGATTTTCACAGCCGAGAATCGCAGAAATGTTCCATGAACAGTGATCCGTATGTCATCCGTGTGCAATGCGAGGATGCAATTTTCTCACATCTAAACATCCGTGTGACATCCATATGGCAAGATTTTCTTGCAGCCTTGCAAAATGGACATTTAACAGATCCATGGCCTCAAATATTTGTGAAAACATATATACAGTGTGTGTGTATATACATATACACACACAACAAACAGGCTGCAGCGCTCCTAATTTAATGGTGCTATGCCTGGTATACAACAAAGACGCCGCAGCGCTCCTAAGTTAACGGTGCTCTGCCTAGTATACAACAAACGCTGATAAGTTCCTCTCACGTCAGGCTGTGATTCCACGCATGCTCAGTGACGTCAGCGCTAGTCAGTGAGGCGGCCTGACCTGAGGTGAACTCGGCAGCATGGGAAAAAGTTCAAAACCTTTCCCACGCTACAGGGTTCATGTCCAGTCAGTCAGGAAGGCTGCACAGTCAGTTTTTCATTCATTCCTCCATGGCTTACAGCCAGGACAGTAGTAGTAGTAGCACTGCTCCCGATTGTAAACTATTTAACCCCTTGAGATGGATTGCAGCGTGGGACTTGACTCTACGGCGGACAGGCAATGGATATCATTGCTTTTTTATATTTCATTGGTTACAGGAGAACGTTTGGCTTCGCTTGGATTGGAAGTTTAATAAAGATGGCAAACCTGTGTGTTTAATTATTTCATTAAAAGACTTTATTCTTAATGTCTGTGTGTTTTTTGTAACCCTTTCATAAGATTGGATTAATGGACAGGTGTCTTATTGACACCTCTCCATTATTAACCAGTCTTAATGTCACCTTACAATAGCAAGGTGACATTAACCCCTTATTACCCCATATGCCACCTGCTACAGGGCAATGGGAAGAGAGAGGCTAAGTGCCAAAATTGGCGCATCTTATGCTACTTTCAGACTAGCGTTAGGAGGCGCAGCGCCGCCGCTAAGCTCCGCCCCCTGCCGCGCCGCCTCTGGTCAGCTCCTCCTTTGGGCGCATGATGCTGCATGCGACCAGCGTACCCTATAATTAGCGTTGGGTACGCTGGTCGTGCGCTGGTATGGTTTTGCCGGCGCATGCGCCCTTTTTGCGCTGCGTCGAAAGCACAAAAATGCAACATAGTGTGTTTGGCGCACGTCACTGGCTTTCCCTCTCTGGCGAAGAAAATTGCACGGGAGCCCACGCAATTTTTTCCCCTGAATAAATTCATTAATTTAACCCCTACAGCTCCCAAATTTCACACACACATAGTACTAACATTATTAGTCAGGGACATATATAAAGCTAACTGATATACAATGGTTTACTGTATGTGAACCATGTGTCATATCCTGTTGGCTTCTGCAATGATTTTACAGAAGTCGACAATTGAATCATTGGCTATTCTGCTGTATAACTCTCTATGAAATATAAATATATATATGTGTGTGTCAATGGCATATATATATATATATATATATATATATATATATATATATATATATATATATATATACACACACTGTGTATACATTTATTTTATCTATTCTATTTTAACCTGTCAGTGTGATTTTACAGTATAGCGCACAGAATTGACGGCTTTTCTAAAGGACACCGGTGCGTATTTCTCGTAAGTCACATGCATGGTCAGTGTGTAATGCGTTTTTTTCTCGCACCCTTAGGCTTGCATTGGCGAGTCTCGGCAGTAATATGGTGCAAATCGCAGTATGCTGAGATTTCACTCGCACGTATGATACAGCTGAGAAAAAAAACAGATGATGGGATCTGCACCAAAGATTAACATTGGTCCGAGTGCTATGCGATTTTTTATCGCATAGCACTCGTCTGTATTTTTCTCTATTGTGACGCCGGCCATAATCCCCCGTCACACACAGCGATCTCGCTGTGTGTGACACTTATCAGCAACCGTCCCCCTTGCCGGGTATCGCTGATCATCCTCAAATGGCCAGGACATTTTTTTTATCGCTGGTCTCCCGCTGGCCTGCACGCATCTCTGCGCGTGGCAGGCGGGAGACCATCGATCAGCGAGCTGGAGCCTGGTAACCAAGGTAAACATTGGGTTTCTAAGCAACGCGCGGCGCTTAGAAACCCGATGTGTACCTTAGTTACTCGCGCGCTGGTGCAGGGAGCTAGTAACCAAGGTACACATTGGGTTTCTAAGCGCCGCGCGGAGCTTAGAAACCCGATGTGTACCTTGGTTACCAGCGCACTGGTGACTAAGGTACATAGTGGGTAACTAAGTGACGTGTGTCGTTTGTTACCCGCTTGTCGCTGTCCTGATCGCTGGTGAAGCTGCCTGTTTGGCAGCTCACCAGCGATCATGTAGTGACACACCGGTGATCCTGACAAGGTCGTATCGTTGTCGGGATCGCTGGTGAGTCGCTATGTGTGACGGGGCCCTAAGGCCGGAGTCACACTACAGCGAGATATGGCCGAGTCTCGCAGGTTAAAACCAAGCTCTGGCACTGGCACTCCGGAGCGGAGCGTGCAGCTCCATGTATTGCTGTGCGGCTGCACGCTCCGCTCTGGAGTGCCGGCGCCAAAGCTTGGTTTTAACCTGCGAGACTCGGCCGTAACTCGCTGTGTGTGATCCCGGCCTTACAGGGATTATCGCACGATAGGCCTGGGGTGATGTATTGGAGCATTTTTGCGAAAAGCACTGGGATCCATTGTGTCATCCACTTCAGACCAATTTGGGGTCAGAAAAGGAGAAAGACAAATAAGACAGGCTGCCAATAAAACAAGCAATGATTGGTGATGGTATCAACAGATTCACAATGGCTTATGATATCCCCACCCTGTCCAAGTCAAGTCCCACGTGATGTCCACTCCCTATTCCATATGTCCCACAATATCTATTCTTCCTATAAAGCAGGAAAAATAAATAAATGAGCAATATCCTCTTTTGTGTTGCTTGGAAGCCATAAATAAACAAAAAAAACCCTCCCTCAATAGCTCCTCAATAAAAGATCTACCCAGCTCTTTATCTCTCCACTATCCCATCTGTCCGCCTGGTCACTGGGATATGGTATTAGCCAGTGAATTGAATATTTCTAGTACTAAACTTAAAAAAAAAATACCTTTCAGGACATTTTTAAATACGGAATTACTCGTTTGGCTGTAAGGGTGTCCCAAAATAAAAATATTTTTTGTAGAGATCTGATGTACCAGTCATTAGAAATCTAAAGTAGAAGTCATATGTAAATAGGGGTTGAAGTGCACTGGGGGCGAATAACTGCATTTGGAAAAGCGCTCGATTTCTCAGGACAGGCAAGCTGGATCTCTACAAAAAAGTGTTAGTTTAAAGAACTAATTCCAGAAATAATATTATTTTCCTATACAAACTTGCAGGGAGGCGCAGATCTCTGAATGCCAGGCATTCTGACAGCGCGCACTGACAGTGCACTCTGCTGTCGGCTGATCTGAGCTAGCGAGTCCGCGCTGTCATTGTGCACGTCACACAGGGTCTAGCCCAGCTCCTGAAATGCAGCAGTGAAATGGTGTAGTTGAGGAAAGATAGGGAATTTATCATTTTTTAATTAAAGTATATTACAAAACAGTTTAGATTATGACATTTAAAATATGGGGGTTTAGGAGGAAAATGAATTTGTATTTTGGACTACTCTGTTACGTTTCCATCTGAAGCCCTGTAAACTTTAGGCCATAAGTAAATATTGTTAGAGGTAAGATTAACAATAACAATAATGAGATACCAAGTTCAGCAAAGGAAGAAAACAAGGAAATTTTCTTAAAAAGTTTCTACCAGCCATTCCTGTCTCATTGCTGGATCTGCTCCGTGAATACAGGAAGGGACCGATGCGCTCTGTACAAGATAATGGTGGTGTAATGAGATAATAAAGCCTGCAGGGAGGTCAATACTGTAAATGCATCCATTCAGCTAAGCGCATTATAGATCCGCAGCCCGTACAGAGGAACCGTTACTGCTGACTGTAGGCAGATATCACTACGAATGGTTCGGAAATCAGTGATCGTGTACCAACCCTTCTTGCAACGTACCATGAGGAGCGCAGTATACGGAATTTTATTTATTAAAAATGCCTGTCAAACACCTGTATACAAAATAGGTGACCTAGTTTTTACCCGAAGACGTGCGACCAGGAGAGACTCCATCATAGTCAGGAATTGGGCAGGGTCTTCTACCGCTCTGCACCTGTGATATGTATATAACCCCGGAATTAATGATGCTTTTAAAATAAATAATACCGTAATTGCTCTGTGGCTGAAGCCAGGATATCACTGCCCAAGCTTCTACCAGGTCCAGAGTTCTATGTAACTGGTGCTCGCCACCGTAAAGGGTTAATGTTGAATTTTAAGATAGAAGGAAACCTGACCTAGTAACCATTGCAGACCCTCCCCCTGCTTCTCCCAGGGCTTGATGAGCAATAGATATGCTCTATGAGAGGCTGTGCCTACGCTACGGGGATTTCGCCTACCGTTAGTTCATTTATCTCTGCCATAGCGCCATTATACTATAACCATGCATTCAGGTCAACCCCCTGCAAGGGAGGAACCAAAAACACTGCACAAGGGAAAGGAAAAGATGCTCTCAGGGGGAATACTCTGCTGTCTGGACCCAAGGAGTGAGAGTGGGAAAATAATGGCTTACATTAACACTTTGTAGCAAAAGCCAGTGTATTACAGAGTGTTATACAGGGCGCAGCGGACAGCTGCAAGCTGCACAATAATAGTAATCCTGCCAGTACAGTAATAACAGGTCGCCATGTGTGGGCTCTGGGAATGCTATTCACGCATCACAATGACCCCTGATATCCGAGGTATCTGCACTGAATTCCGGAATTACAGGGATATTCCCAAATTACAATGTACGCCGTATCACAAGAATGCCACTGAACATTCTGATTATCTGGAAAACCAAAGGGACATTAGATTTATAATGAACTGCATAGCATTCTGCACAAGGAATGGCTAGGAGTGCCACTTCCAGAGTAAGGTTCAGGGATTGGTGGGGATTAGTGATGAGCGAGTATACTCGTTGCTCGGGTGTCCTCTGAGTATTTTGGCGTGCTCGGAGATTTAGTTTTCGTCGTCTCATCTGCATGATTTGCGACTTGTAGATGGGCTGAATACATTTGGGAATTCCCTAACAAACAGGTATTCCACACATGTATTCAGGCTGTCTAACAGTCGCAAATCATGCAGCTGAGGCAACGAAAACTAAATCTCCGAGCACACCAAAATATTTGGAGACCACCTGAGCAACGAGTATACTCGCTCGCTCATTACTAGTGGGGATCCCAACAGTGTATATCTTCATATTTCTTATCCCTTTAAAAAGGACTTCTCGTTATTTCAGCATGTATTATTAGTGACATATTGGGTAAAGGAAAAATGGAGCACGTTTCTCAGTGTGAGACATGTAATGACAGACGGCGCTCCTCACTCTTCTCAATGCAGGGCTCTGTGTGATTACAGAGTGAAGGGAGCACTCTACTAATTAGATATGTGACTGACCTCTTTATAGCTATCTATTCTATGTGTATATATCTATTCTATCTTTTCGGGTCCCGCTGTGATTTTACAGTACGCGGCAGATGAAATGTCAGGTTTTCAAGGACATGGGTGTGTTAAAATCTGACGGCACACGCACGGTCTGAGTTTTTTTTATCTATCACACCCATTGATTGTCTGAGATAGGAGGACAATGGCAGCATCCTGCGATTTTTTTTTTTTCTCAGCCCGATCTGAGCTGAGAAAAAAATTGTAGATGAGTAAGGACTCATAGATTAACATTGGTCAGAGTGCAATCCGATTTTTTACTGGATTGAGCTCATCCGTTTTTTTTGCAAATGAGAATGGGCTCTAAAACTAAGAAAATGGGGTGCAGCATGGTGGCTCAGTGGTTAGCACTGTAGCCTTGCAGCACTAGAGTCCTGGGTTGAAATCTCACCAAGAACAACATCCGAGAGGAGTTTGTATATTCTCCCAGTGTTTGTGTGTGTTTCGTCCGGGTACTCCAAAGATATACTGATAGGAAATCTGGATTGTGAGCCCTATTGGGGACAGCAAGCATGCACAGCTCAATGTCTCTGCTGGATGGCAGACTGTATAGTCGCATCATGCAACAATGCAGCCATCTAGGTGTAATAGAGCTAGATGTGTCGCAGGCCAATTCTTGATACCTTCTTATCTGACAGTTGAGGAATATGGTTGTTTATTATTTTACAGGGGACATTGGCTTCAGTGGATTGGGCATAAAGCATGTATAAGTGTTTTTGGTTAGAGTCAAAAAAAGGAGTTTGTGTCATTTGTTCAAAGAAAGGACTTTATTCTGGGTGATATTTTTTTGACAATTTGACAATGGAGTTAGTAATGGGAGCATCTTATAGACGACTCTCCATTACTTACCCCTGGGCTTTATGTCACCTGACAATACAAACGTGACATCAACCCCAATACTATCACCCCAATTGCCACAGCACCAGGGCAAGTGGGATGAGCGAGGCTAAGTGCCAGATTTGACATCTTATAGATGCGCCATTTGTGGGGCGGCTGAGAGATTATGTTTTTGGAGTGGGACAGGGAGAATAACCATGGCCCCTTCTTAGCCTGTTAATACCAGCCCACAGATGTCTGCCTAGAATTTGCTTGTAATCATTTATAGGGGGACACTACATTTTTTGGGGAGTCCTATATTTTAGTAACCAGTAAAGGCTTAGCATAGAGCTGGGAGCTGATATTAATAGACTGGGAGGCTCCGTGGGCTTCCCAGGTTATAAACAACAGCCCCCAGCTGTCCGCTTTACCTCTGCTGGCTAATAATATTTCCTTTGAAAACTATATGTAAATGACATAGAGAATTACTTTATGTAAAAGCTCATGTTAAAATCACATTTCAATCGGATAGCATTCGCATGTAAATCAGATGTCATTCAGATGTTAGGTGATAAAAATCACATTGTAATCGCAAGAAAATCGCATGACACTTGTCCCACTTCTCTGCAACAATATCAGACTGCTTTTTTTAAGGTGATGGCTATGAGCCCTTAAAGTAAAAAAGTTCAGTCTATAACAATGAATGTCAAATAGGAAAAAATTGGAAATAACAAATATGCAGCTTTTTAGTCACTGCAATACCCCAAAAAATGCAAAAAGCAATAAATATGTTATATTCACCACAAAATGTTATCAATAAAAACATCAGAAAAGGGCGCAAAAAACAGCTTCATTGACGAAAAAAAATTAAAAAGTTATGGGACTTAGAAATTGGTAACACAAAGCAAATGTTTCTACAAAGTTGTTTTTTTTTTACCTCTAAAATATAAGAGAATGTAAAATAAAATCGTCCAGTCACGTAGGGATTCAAAGAGCTCTGCTCTAAACATGTAATAGTCATTAGTGTGGGTGTGGAAGGGTGCAATAGTTCCGACCCTGGGACACCCTCAATGGGATCTTCTAAATACGGATATAAGAACTAGGAGTGGGAAATAGAGCTGGTTGGCGTAAAACTATTGTGATGTGGGGATGTGGTGGCTCTGGGCCAGACAAGTTACGATCATCAAGCTTTTATGTGGTTTAGGACTAAAAGGAACTGTAATACCAAAATCTAAAACCGCTTCTCCCCATCCCATCTTAGTGAATAAAGAGCCATTTAAGGATTTTTCCTGGACTAAAATATAAATGAACTATTTTATTTAGAAAAGCAAAAGATTGAAATCTCCTGCAGAGTTATTGCTAAAAGTTCATGACATATTGCAACTTTGTAAAATATCTTGTCAGAGAAATCTGTTTATTTCTCTTCCTGGACTAATTTTTCACTCTCAATTTAAGGGTAAAACCTATATTCAGTGAAGACTGACTTTAATATTAATGAGATAGGCGATGGCAGTTGGTGCTCATAAAGTTCTATGGAGAGTGGAGGGGGAGGAGCTAGAAGCAGACACACATTCTGCTGAAAGTTCTCATGAAAGAACTGTTACACTTTCACTTTTTTTTACCATAGAATTAAAAAGTAACTGTCATTTCAGGAGAACTTGCAGCAGGATTCCTGTCTGCCTCTAGCTCCTCCCTCCTTTCCCCTTTCCATAGAACCTTATAAGTACCAACTGTCAGCTCCTTTCTTAGTAAAGGGAAAATAAATTATCAATGACTACAGGTAATACCCCTTAATTGAGCATTAAAGATCAATTTAGGAAAAAAAATCAGAGGTCTCTGATAAGATATATTACTATTTAAGGTGGCTGTACAAATTTCATATCCTGCATAACGCTTTTTTGGTTGACAGATACTCCTGAAAGTGCATGCGTCCATAATGGAAGGAGGGGAATCAATCACTGCCAGGCACCTTAGTCTGTGGTTTATTTCCCTAGAGAGCCTACTATCAGACTGCTTTAATTCAACAAGCCTGATTCTTATATCTCCCATCAAATATTTTCTGAGGAAGGTATGAGCACCTATACACACATTAGATGCTCAGCCAGTCCACCCAAAATCAGAGGGTTTGGCCAGGGCTTGACTAAGGTCTCATTTAGATGTCCGTAATTTTTCACATAAAATGATCCAACTGTCATGCGTGTTTTTGATCCAAGTTTCATCAGTATTTGGCCAGTGTGTTAGTTTTCACAATGTTTCATGAGTGATGAACGCAAATACGGACACACGCACACCCATTGTATTCAATGGTGGTGCGCACGCTTTGTGTGAAAAACAGACGTGCTTTTTTATGGCACCAAGGAGGAACTGTGTGCCTCACACGTGCACAGTGATGACATCCGTGTGATAGGTACCCGAATGAAGTTCTCGGGCGGCTGGGGAAAGCAGTACAGTCAGCACTTTTCCCAGCCGCCGGTTGCTGGCTACAACTATCATCATCCTCGCCAGTTCTCCCTGCAATCAGCGAGACCAGGCGACGTTGATGTCAGCTGTAATCAGCACCCGCCATCTGGGAATAGCGCTCACTACAACCGTCATCATACTCCCCTTGTCTCCCTGATGATAGTTGTATTCAGCGCATTAAATAAATAAAATGGAGTGGGGTTCCCCTTATTTTTATTAACCAGCTGAGGGAAAGGAGACAGCTGGGGTCTGGTGTTATTATTCTAAGGGGCTAATGTCCTTAAAGGTTCCCAGCCTAATAATATGCTTAACCATTCACCACGGCTGCCGCAACACACTGACAGTAGCATGAAAATGCGGCTGCAATGACGAGCGGTGATAACATTAAAGTTACTGCAGGTCACAGGCGGCGGTTCGCACTGTAATCTCTGTGTGAGCTGGCCTGTGAACTGCGGTAACCTTACTGACGTCAACTCTCACAGCGTGAGAAAGCTCTCATGCTGCAAGCAGTGATGTCAGTAAAGTTACCGCATGTGACACATGACCGGCTCACACAAAGATTACTGTGAAAACTGCCACTTGTGACCTGTGGTAACCTTAATGACGTCACCCCTCGTCACTGCAGACGCAAAGCGTTCTCACACTGTCAGTGTGTTCCATCGGCCATGCCCATTACTGATGTCACTGCTCAGCACAGCATCTGGATATAGCAGAGTCGATGATCGTCGTGGGATGGATTTACGGTGGACCACTTTGGATTATTTTTTTGTATGGTAATAAATGGGTAAAAGAGGGCCGGGGAATGCTCTTTACAATTAATGGACTTTTCTCTGTGTGTGTGTTTATTACTGTTAACTATGGAGTTAGTAATGGGGGTGTCTGACTGATGCCTCTCGATTACTAACCCCTGGGCTTGATGTCAGCAGACACTACACAGCTGACATCAACCTCAAAACCACTACCTCGCTTGCCAATGCACCAGGGCAAGCGGGAAGAGCCGGGGCTAAGCGCCAGAATTGGCACATCTAATGGATGCACCATTTCTGGGGCAGCTGAGGGCTGATGTTATATCCATGGTCCCTTTCCAGCCTATTAATATCAGCCCTCAGCTGTCTGTTTAACCTTTGCTGATTATTAAAAATAGGCCCACATCATTTTTTTGGGTCCCCCTTTTTTAATAACCAGTAAAGGCTACACAGACAGAAATGAGCCGATATTAATAGATGGATATTGGCCCCTTCCCAGAATAATAACCCCAGCCCAACTCTGTCTGCGTTCCCTCAGCTGGTTCATAAAAATAAGGGGAATCCCACACCATTTTTTAAATTATTTATTCAATAAATACAAGTACAAAAAACTACACAAGCAAAGCACTGATTATATATCACAATGACATATTTCTATCTATCATCAATGTTCCTCATCGCTATCTATGTCTATCTTTGAACATCTTTAATGCATAACTCTCTGTAATTTCTATGGTGCATTTCATTCCATAAGAGTCACAGCCCATGGACACACGGATGGCAGACAGACACAGACCATGGATCTCACAAGCACTTGTTTTTCCAACACCGGAAACACCAGTACGTGTGAAGGGGGCCTTACATTGTTAATCACGGAAAACACATGAATTGTACACTGATGCCATCCTTGTACTATACTGATTTTCACGGACTCATAAATCTATATGGGTGATTTTTATCTGTGACACTGATAAAAAATGCACAAGTCTCATGTCTGCAAAAAAAACGGGCATGTGAAATGCCTCATATATTATAAAGGGATGTGAAAACCACGGATAAGACAGGTATGTGAAGAACAGACATCAGCGTGAAGGCTAGCTACATACATATGTTCACCTGTAGAATCAGGTACGTTTAGATACTTTTACTATATTTTTTGCCCATAAATATGACATATTGTACATCAGTTTATGCAAACACGTGAATGCAGTAAAAGTCAAATAGATCAGAGATACTGTACATGTCAAAGCTTCAAACACAAACACACAGCATGCTTTCTCTCCATTGTTATGTCTTGGGCAGGATTCTTGTCCTTTCGGATTGACATAAGCCTATGATAAAATCAGGCCGGGCTCGGTACGTACATGTCCAAACGTCACAAATATGCACTGCTAAATAATATGACCTGAGCATGGGTGAAAGATTAGTGTCATCTGTAACAAGTCGGCATGATTACTACTGTTCTTCGGCACGCTAGCCTACCCACAGGTTCAAGGGCCACGTTCCCTGTAGTGTGCCACCACCGGCATCATCAGCTTGGCCTCAATGGCTATCTCAAGAGTAATCCCATCAGCAGACTATGACCAAAATCACAATCAGACAATAAATGGAATGTCTCGGTAGAAAATGTCCTATTGTTTAAATCGGGATTTTATGGTATTTTGTTTCTAATTTCCGTATCACTGTCTTCATTAAAGGAGTTTTCCATGTGATGTGGAACCCTACCTGGAAAGACAACTGCACTGCTAAATAAATTAAATAATACTTCTATACCCTCCTTTCCAACACTGTGTCCCTGCCGCTCCCCCGAAGCCCACATACCCCGTATGCTGAGTGGTCTCGGACCCAGGGCTGTGGAGTCGGTATAAAATGGAATGACTCAGACTCCTAAAATATATAATAAATTGGGTACAGTAGTTCAATGCAGAATGTGCTGAATATTTTTTCATAGGAATTTGGGAAAGTTATGAAATGTCCTATAAATGGCTGTTCTATTCCTGACCTAAGGCTACATTCACACACAGCGTTTTTCCTGCGTTTCTTGAGGATACGTTTTTCAGCTGCAAAAGCAGATCAGATTTTTAAAAAACCGCATCACCTGAAAGGTTTTTGAGCTCATAGATAATGTTTACAATAGCAAAGCAGATTTCTAATCTGCTTTTATCTATCCATTTATCCATAACTGTCTATCCATATCTTATCTGTACCAAAAAGAATGAAAGCCGGGTAGCACAGAGACTAAGGGTACCGTTACACCTAGCGATGCACCAGCGATCCCGATAACGATATGACGAGGTCAGGATTGCTGGTGCATCGCTAGGTGGTCGCTAGTGAGCTGCCACTCAGGCAGATCTCACTAGTGACATCGCTGGGGACGGGGGTCGCTACTTACCTGTCACACCAGGCGATCCTGCGTCCTCCCGCCCGGCTCCACGCGTCGCTCGTCGTCACAGCAGGAAGTGCCGCAGGAAGTGACCGACGAGGAATGGTCCAGGAGCTTCTCGCGCGATCAGCTATAACCAGCGGGGGAGCCGGTCGGAGGTAAGTATCACATGTAGCGATATCGCTAGTAATATCGCTGCAATGTCACAAAATCGGTGACTTTACAGCGATATTGCTAGCGATATCACAGTGTGTAACGGAGGCTTAACACTCCTTATTTTTAGCACCAGTCAGGTACACCTCATAGCTGACCAAAAGGACGCCCAGGACAGGCATTGCTCGTCTTCAGTAACACATCAACATCAATTGATAGTTGGAATAAATAGACTGCATTCACCACATCTTCTTAAGGTGCAGGCTTTATTTTCAGGAGTAGGGGTGTGCAGTATGAGGATCTGCAGCAGCTGAGGTGTGCAGTATGAAATTCTGCGGAACAGTATGAGGTTCTGCCCCCCCCCTAGGTTTGATCCTGGCTACGCCCAAGGTGTGAATGTAGCCTGAGGATCTAGGCTTTGTCTTAGCTGAGATAAGTCAGTGCTGCACTCCAGCACCAGTGAAGCTCCTCCTCTACAGACAAGGGTACAAAGTAAACACACTCAAAAAGAAGGAAGGCCTGCACTTATCTCAGAAGAATTGCTAGAGTGAACAGGATAACAAGATTAAGGTAATTACTTCTTAAAGCATATTTAAACTTTCAATAAACTGTGCATAAATCAATATTCCAGTATACTGTATGTTCTCTCTGTATGCTTGATGCTTTTTGTTTTTTCTTTGAACTCATATACCTTTGGGAAGCTAGCTTTTATACAATATACATACAATATACAGGGAAAATACAGCAACAGGATTGATGAGGACTTATATGAGGACTTGTATAGGTATAGAAGCCAAAACATCAAGTTATTAGCTCTGTTATCAGTTTCTTTGTTCCCTCCCTCCTCCACTCTTTATAGACTGTGAAGCATTTAGTGAGCTGTACCCTAAGAAAAGCCTTGGAAATTCAAAGTAAAGCTATCTAATAACATATTTTACAAACTTTATATTTGTCATCTGTACTATTGATTTATGCAAAGTTTGCTTTATTTCTATCTAAAATTATACAGTGGGGAAAGTATGTAGTTGATACACTGTCGATTCCCACCTACAAAGAATGGAGAGGTCTGAAATTTTTAATCATAGGTACACTTCAACTGAGAGAAACAGAATCTACAGAAAATGTCTTACCTCTGTAATTGCAAACAAAGGTTTCTGTACCAAATATTAAGTTCTGTTTTTCTATTGTATCAAATGCGTATTTCATGCAATAAAATGCATATTATTTAAATCATACAATGTGATTTTCTGGATTTTTTTAGTCTGTCTCTCACAGGTGAAGTGTCCAATTGCAGACCTCTCCATTCTTTGTAGGTGGGAAAACTTGCAAAATTGTCAGTGTATCAAATTCTTATTTTCCCCACTGTACATGGTTCCTTGTAATTGCTGGAAATATAATATACATTATTTTATTTTATAGGACAAAATTATTTTGAGAGTGAATTTATATGATTACAAAATGTCTAAGAAGCGCCCCATGAAGTCAGCTGTATTTGAGCATTTCACAGTGACTCAAGATGAAAAATATTTTGTGTGTCAATGTATGACAAGTGACCCAGAGGAAAACAAATGCTGCGATGCCAAAATCAGTACATACTCAGGCAGTGATAAAAATACTCCTACAAGAGCTTCCAATCTAAAAAGACATTTACAACGCTTCCAGCCAGAAGTTTTCAAAGCTGTGACTGAGAAAGTTAACAGCAGCACCAAGAAACCTGCACCCAGCACTTCCTGCCAGGCAAAGGAGGAAAGAGCATCTCAAACATCATTAACAGGATGTTTTGTAAGTGACAAAGTTACTGCAACAATGACAGCAGATATATTTAAAAGACAGCTCATACAGCTTATTGTGAAGGACGGTGTACCATTATCATTTTTTGCATGACCAGCTTTTACAGCTCTTAATGGAGAAATGGCCAGCAAACTTGGTGTTTCTCTGTAAAGAGAAAGTATTAGAAAATTAGTGATTGAAGTAGCCCTTAAACAAAAGGAAGATCTTAAAAAGACGCTTCATGTTTCTTAAAATGGATGCCTGCACACGTCACAGAGTGAACTATTGTGCCTCAATGTTTGATATGTTTGTGACAACAAAGAAATTGTTACCAAGACACTGGCAGTAAAAGATACTAAAGCTCATCACAGGAGCCAGTTTCTCCAAGCCTTAGTGGTAAAAGTTCTGCAAGATTACGAACTCAAAAAAGAACAGGTTCTTGCTATTGTAACGGACAATGCTTCAAACATGCTAAGTACAATTACACTGATGAATGAGAGTAATGAACAACAGCTAGAAGAAAATTCAGGATTCAGTATGTTTCAGATGGAAGGCCACAGTGCTGTTCATGTAACTGAGGAACAAACAGATATTACAACAGAAGAACAGCAAAATTATACTGTAGAAATAGATGATCTTGTTGAAGCTGCTTCAAAACACTTTCATATTCATCACATGCGCTGTGTTGTGCATACGCTGCAGCTGGCAATAAGATAGTCTGCAAGAGGGACATGCTGGAAATCTGATTGGAAAAGTGAGGAAATTGGTTATTGCCGCCAGAACCCCTAAAATTCATTCCATCTTGAAGAGACGTGCTGGGAAAGGAGCAATTGTCGATCAAGCCACTCGGTGGGGCAGCACTTATTTAATGATTGAGCGATTGCTTGAACCAAAACCGTGTCGAATATATATATGGAGAACCCTCAGGTAACCCTAAATGAAGGTCAATGGACACAGGTGGCTGAATTGAAGGAATTGCTTAATCACCCATTTACCGTGACTAAAAAATTACAAGCTGAGGATTTAACTCCTGGCATTTTCATAAGGGAGTGGAAGAACTTGCTATTTTGCCTGTCCCAAAGAGGAGGTTTAATCGCTTCAATGAAACGGAGACACAGCTATTGGAAAATAACATTTTTCTGGCAGCTGTTTATGTGGACCCAAGTCATCGTATATTGCTTGATGATCAACATCTTACTAAAGGAAAAGAAGCTCTGACTGAGGTAGCAGTTAGGATGAGTGGCCTACAGGAGGACTGCCAGGCGCAAGAGGACTCGGGTCCTGACAGTGCTACTGCTGCCATATCTTCATCCTCATCAGATGAGGAGTTTCACTTTGACAAGTATTTGGATGACATGGAGCAGGCAAAGCATTGCCGCAAGGAAAAAGATTTCACTCCGTCTCCTATAGCAAGCAGATTGACCATATTTCAGCATAATGTTTCACTTGCTCTCAAAGAAATAGAAAAATTCAACCGTTCATCAAAACTGACTGTGCATGAGGCAATTCCTCTATACCCGGAAATTGTTAGAGATGTTGCCCATGTGGTTACGGCTTTGCCTCCAACCCAAGTTACTGCAGAGAGGTTGTTCTCTGGCCGTAAAACTATTAGGTCAGATTTGAGGTCATCTATGAAGGAGGATCTGATGGAGGCAATTCTATTTCTTAGAACAAATTCATGGACTGCACAAATGTTATTTAGTATGCTTTTGTTGAAAACCGTTTTTTGCCACTTACATAGTTTATTACATAGTGATATATATATATATATATATATGCACACACAATATATATATGTAATCGATATTACATAGTGTATTACATATTTACAATTTATTACAGTTTTTTGTGTTCTAAAGTTGTATTCCAATAAATAGATATTATGTTCTATCTAAATATCTTGATTATTGTATCATAAAAATGATTAAATGTCTGATGTTCACATTGTACTACAATAAATTTTTCACTTAAATATAAGCAATATACACTCACTGGCCACTTTATTAGGTACACCATGCTAGTAACGGGTTGGACCCCCTTTTGCCTTCAGAACTGCCTCAATTCTTCGTGGCAGAGATTCAACAAGGTGCTGGAAGCATTCCTCAGAGATTTTGGACCATATTGACATGATGGCATCACACAGTTGGCGCAGATTTGTCGGCTGCACATCCCTGATGCGAATCTCCCGTTCCACCACATCCCAAAGATGCTCTATTGGATTGAGATCTGGTGACTGAGGAGGCCATTTGAGTACAGTGAACTCATTGTCATGTTCAAGAAACCAATCTGAGATGATTCGAGCTTTATGACATGGTGCATTATCCTGCTGAAAGTAGCCATCAGATGCCTGTTCTTAGCTGAGAGGAGTGGTACCCAGTGTGGTCTTCTGCTGCTGTAGCCCATCTGCCTCAAAGTTCGACGCACTGTGCGTTCAGAGATGCTCTTCTGCCTACCTTGGTTGTAACGGGTGGCAATTTGAGTCACTGTTGCCTTTCTATCAGCTCGAACCAGTCTGCCCATTCTCCTCTGACCTCTGGCATCAACAAGGCATTTCCGGCCACAGAACTGCCGCTCACTGGATTTTTTTTCTTTTTCGGACCATTCTCTGTAAACCCTAGAGATGGTTGTGCATGAAAATCCCAGTAGATCAGCAGTTTCTGAAATACTCAGACCAGCCCTTCTGGCACCAACAATCATGCCACGTTCAAAGGCACTCAAATCACCTTTCTTCCCCATACTGATGCTCAGTTTGAACTGCAGGAGATTGTCTTGACCATGTCTACATGCCTAAATGCACTGAGTTGCCGCCATGTGATTGGCTGATTAGAAATTAAGTCTTAACACACAGTTGGACAGGTGTACCTAATAAAGTGGCCAGTGAGTGTATGTGGGAGTCAGAGTCGCAGGTTTGGCTTACCAACTCCACAGCCCTGCTCGGACCTTATTATTTGATTGCTGGATCAGTACGGTTGTCTCCATGCAGTGTTTCACATAACTTGGATGCCATAAAAAGCTAAAATCTTGACAATGACAGTACACAGCATAGGTTCCACTATTCACAGTAAGTAGTCACAGCTCACCAGCACCGCCTCCCTTCACACTTTGCCCACATCACAGAATGCCCAGAAAGTTCTCCTGTACAAGACATTGAGCCGGTCTATTGATGCCTATATAAAGGAAGCGGCTAAAAAGAACAGGCCGTAGGAGGCTGGAGCCCGGTATCGGGCTTAGTGGCCAGTGTGAAAATTAAAGATTTGTTTTTTATTTCTGCTGCATTACAGAACCTTATACGACAAAGATTAAATTTTTTTACTTTTGCAAAATATACATTTAACAGAAAAATAGATCATTTTCTATTAAATCCTCCCCTTCGGGAGTATATTACTAAGAAATGTATACGTCTAATGTGTATTACAGCAGCCGCAATGGAAATGAGCGACGCTATGAATGTCAACTCAAAGAGGACCTGTCTCTGAATTTTTTAATTGTCACTCCATTCTCAAAAAGGTTTTGTTTTTTTTTTATTTTCTGAGCTCCACAATTATGCCCCTGGGAACAAAGAGTTTCTCTTTAAGCACCTGGGCGCATACCGCCAAACTTCTGTCATAAAAGTAGAAAAAGCAAAGGCCAATCGAAAAGGTTATGCTGAGGTTGCTAATTTGAGTTTGAGGCTGGGTTCACACTGGTGCATATACGGTATATAAAGTGAGAGAATCATGCCGATTAGGCTATTGACACGCGGATCAAACTCTGCCACAGTTTGATCCGACTGTCAGTTTACTGTGATCCGATTCTGTTGTGTGAAAGAATCGCAGCACAGGTATGGAGAAGACGGAGAACTTAATTTCTCCATCTTCTCCATTGTCTGAGTACACAGATGTCAGACTGCACTTGGATGACATCCAAGCGCAGTCTGATGTTTTACACACATCCATAGACTTTAATGGGGTGGGTGTGATCTGATTTCCAGAGCCACACGCTGTGATTTTGTTCTCGTCCTGAATCGCTATGAGATAAAAAAAATCGCAGATCTGCATTACCCTATATAGAATAACATTGGGCGAGCGCTATCTGATGAAACATCACAGCACTCGCCCGTGTCATACACTCCTGTTAGCGAGCCATGATGGGGGACAACAGAGACAAATCCCAAGCTTTTCTGAAGAAAAATTGCCTCTTTTTTTTGCTGTCACTGAAAATGACCAGAAAGACGTCAAAGAAAACTGCCAGGGTCTTCATATAGCATCTACCTTAGCGGATAAATGGGCGTCTACAATGTGGAGGAAAAACTTATACATCTCCCTGCTTGGTCCATGCATGTTTTCCACCGATCCGCACCCTGTAATGATGTAACATCACAGCCTATAGAGCAGACTTTTTGCGCCTGTCTCTAGCTCCTCCCTCTCCCCGCTCCATAGAATCTTGTGAGCACCAACTGTCATTTCCTATGTCAGTAATGAGATCTGCCTTCACTAAATACAGATTTTACCCATGAACTGAGTGACAGATCTCTCCTGTTATTTTCATGTGTAGTACTGATTTATTAAATAAAAATGGAAACAATGGTTACTATAAAGCTGCAGAACTCTTCACAGTAGGACAGCTATACCTTGGCCGTAATACATGTAAGCCAGTGGGTGATCCTGTACCCAATCAATAGCCCACTGAGGAAGGACTGATTGGTTGAAAGAGAACAGGTAGCTGATCCCAGGGTCTAAGGCAGGAGGCTCAGAAGCCCCCACTATGCACTGCAAGGAGGGAAACTGTCAGCAGCATTTCATCCCATTCAAATAAAATAGTTCCAAATATCAGCTCTCTGACAACCTCCCCCCCCCCCCCCCCGAGATGGGAATAACGTCATCCAGAATTTATTTTTTAAAGTTTTCCAATTCAACAGTAAAGTCGAGGAAATAAAGAAAAAGTTAAGTTTCTACAAGTGAAAGCCAGAACCAAAGGTGGAAGAAAAAAAGCTTCTGCTGTATATGTGCAAACTGAACGCTGAGGAAAAAAACAATTATTACGGTGCCCATAACGGAGGCAGCTGTTACCCAACACTAAGTGCGCAGTAATGGCCTGAACACTGCCCCATCTCCCCCCACAAGCGATCGTGAGTTCTCAGAGGAGCAAATTACCCCCTGGAAACAAACCGATCAGGGGGACAGATTTCAACTGCCTGAATCTGAGACTTTATCTGTGGGGGAGAGTCGGGAGACCTCCATGTTCTGGGCCAGTCCTGCAGATACCTACAGGTTCATGGGCCAGTCCTGCAGATACCACAGGTTCCTGGGCCAGTCCTGCAGATACCACAGGTTCCTGGGCCAGTCCTGCAGATACCTACAGGTTCATGGGCCAGTCCTGCAGATACCACAGGTTCATGGGCCAGTCCTGCAGATACCCACAGGTTCATGCGCCAGTCCTGCAGATACCACAGGTTCATGGGCCAGTCCTGCAGATACCACAGGTTCATGGGCCAGTCCTGCAGATACCCACAGGTTCATGGTCCAGTCCTGCAGATACCCACAGGTTCATGGGCCAGTCCTGCAGATACCCACAGGTTCATGGGTCAGTCCTGCAGATACCTATAGGTTCATGGGCCAGTCCTGCAGATACCACAGGTTCCTGGGCCAGTCCTGCAGATACCCACAAGTTCATGCGCCAGTCCTGCAGATACCACAGGTTCATGGGCCAGTCCTGCAGATACCACAGGTTCATGGGCCAGTCCTGCAGATACCACAGGTTCATGGGCCAGTCCTGCAGATACCACAGGTTCATGGGCCAGTCCTGCAGATACCCACAGGTTCATGGTCCAGTCCTGCAGATACCCACAGGTTCATGGGTCAGTCCTGCAGATGCCCACAGGTTCATGGGCCAGTCCTGCAGATGCCCACAGGTTCATGGGCCAGTCCTGCAGATGCCCACAGGTTCATGGGTCAGTCCTGCAGATACCACAGGTTCATGGGCCAGTCCTGCAGATACCCACAGGTTCATGGGCCAGTCCTACAGATGCCCACAGGTTCATGGGCCAGTCCTGCAGATGCCCACAGGTTCATGGGCCAGTCCTGCAGATGCCCACAGGTTCATGGGCCAGTCCTGCAGATGCCCACAGGTTCATGAGCCAGTCCTGCAGATGCCCACAGGTTCATGGGCCAGTCCTGCAGATGCCCACAGGTTCATGGGTCAGTCCTGCAGATACCACAGGTTCATGGGCCAGTCCTGCAGATACCCACAGGTTCATGGGCCAGTCCTGCAGATACCACAGGTTCATGGGTCAGTCCTGCAGATACCACAGGTTCATGGGCCAGTCCTGCAGATACCACAGGTTCATGGGCCAGTCCTGCAGATGCCCACAGGTTCATGGGCCAGTCCTGCAGATACCCACAGGTTCATGGGTCAGTCCTGCAGATACCACAGGTTCATGAGCCAGTCCTGCAGATGCCCACAGGTTCATGGGCCAGTCCTGCAGATGCCCACAGGTTCATGGGTCAGTCCTGCAGATACCACAGGTTCATGGGCCAGTCCTGCAGATACCCACAGGTTCATGGGCCAGTCCTGCAGATGCCCACAGGTTCATGGGTCAGTCCTGCAGATACCACAGGTTCATGGGCCAGTCCTGCAGATACCCACAGGTTCATGGGCCAGTCCTGCAGATACCACAGGTTCATGCGCCAGTCCTGCAGATACCTACAGATTCATGGGCCAGTCCTGCAGATACCACAGGTTCATGGGCCAGTCCTGCAGATGCCTACAGGTTCATGGGCCAGTCCTGCAGATGCCCACAGGTTCATGGGCCAGTCCTGCAGATACCACAGGTTCATGGGCCAGTCCTGCAGATGCCTACAGGTTCATGGGCCAGTCCTGCAGATGCCCACAGGTTCATGCACCAGTCCTGCAGATACCTACAGGTTCATGGGCCAGTCCTGCAGATACCTATAGGTTCATGGGCCAGTCCTGCAGATACCCACAGGTTCATGGGCCAGTCGTGCAGATACCACAGGTTCATGGGCCAGTCCTGCAGATACCTATAGGTTCATGGGCCAGTCCTGCAGATGCCCACAGGTTCATGCGCCAGTCCTGCAGATACCTACAGGTTCATGCGCCAGTCCTGCAGATACCTACAGGTTCATGGGCCAGTCCTGCAGATGCCCACAGGTTCATGCGCCAGTCCTGCAGATACCACAGGTTCATGGGCCAGTCCTGCAGATGCCCACAGGTTCATGCGCCAGTCCTGCAGATGCCCACAGGTTCATGGGCCAGTCCTGCAGATGCCCACAGGTTCATGCGCCAGTCCTGCAGATACCTACAGGTTCATGGGCCAGTCCTGCAGATGCCCACAGGTTCATGCGCCAGTCCTGCAGATACCACAGGTTCATGGGCCAGTCCTGCAGATGCCCACAGGTTCATGCGCCAGTCCTGCAGATACCTACAGGTTCATGGGCCAGTCCTGCAGATGCCCACAGGTTCATGGGCCAGTCCTGCAGATGCCCACAGGTTCATGCGCCAGTCCTGCAGATACCCACACGTTCATGGGCCAGTCCTGCAGATACCACAGGTTTATGGGCCAGTCCTGCAGATACCTACAGGTTCATGGGCCAGTCCTGCAGATACCTACAAGATGCCTGCAGATACCTACAAGTTCATGGGCCAGTCCTGCAGATACCACAGGTTCATGGGCCAGTCCTGAGGATACCTATAGGTTCATGCGCCAGTCCTGCAGATACCTACAGGTTCATGGGCCAGTCCTGCAGATACCACAGGTTCCTGGGCCAGTCCTGCAGATACCTACAGGTTCCTGGGCCAGTCCTGCAGATACCTACAGGTTCCTGGGCCAGTCCTGCAGATACCTACAGGTTCATGGGCCAGTCCTGCAGATACCTACAGGTTCATGGGCCAGTCCTGCAGATACCACAGGTTCATGGGCCAGTCCTGCAGATACCTACAGGTTCATGGGCCAGTCCTGCAGATACCACAGGTTCATGGGCCAGTCCTGCAGATACCTACAGGTCCATGGGCCAGTCCTGCAGATACCTACAGGTTCATGGGCCAGTCCTGCAGATACCACAGGTTCATGGGCCAGTCCTGCAGATACCACAGGTTCATGGGCCAGTCCTGCAGATACCCACAGCCTCTGATGCTTTATACCTACTGTCTATGTGACCCTCGTAGATAGGAATTATCTGAGGGCGGCCTTAGTGTAGTTGCTGGTAACCAGACAGTAGCTGTAACAGCAGAGAAAAGAGACATAGTATGGAAGACAACCAAACACGGAGAGGACATCCACAAAGAAGGGAACAGAAGAGAGGTGACGGGGAAGTAAGGGCCAAATAACGTATGGCGCTCACCGGTGGTGGCACTGCCCCGGGAAACATTTCTATATCGTGCGCTCTATTTTATATATTTGTGCCTTTATGCTGAGATTGCAGCTTGTACCGGGGCGATGGCACCACATCCGGCACATAGGAATGGCCTATGGTGGGGCTACCATGTGGCATCCATTGCAGGATGTAGTGGCAGGTCCACCAGTGTCCATGGCCTGCAGGATGGGGGAGCCTGGATCTGGGGGCACGACCACCACAGTCACCCAACACTCACCTTGAGATAGTCGTTTTCTGAGCGCAGCTCCTCCAGCTCCCTGAGCAGCTCCTCGTCTTGCCCCGGATGTGGGGGTGCTGGGTTCTTCCTTGGCGGGCCCCTCGGCTCCTCGCTCCGGGGGCCACCATCTCGGGGCTCCGCAGTCAGGACGATCTCCGGCAGAGTCACCGCCGCCCGCTCGCTGCAGCCGGACTCGTTGTCACTGCTGTGAGCCGGTAGGGGGCGCTGTTCATCGGAGAGGGGCTCGGAGGGGCAGTCGGACAGGTCGGAGCTGCTGTCTGTGTGGCTGACCCTGGGCAGTCTGGGGGAGGGGGGCTCCAGCCTCTGCCCCCGCCGGCGCCCCGCACCTGCTGCCGGCACAGGAGAGGAAGGAGCGCCCGGCGTGTCTCTCCTGCGCTCCCCGGGGCCATGGCTCGGCCTCAGTGCCCTCTTGCTGCTCAGCGACGCCTTGGCACTGGCCGGTTTCGCGGGGTTGGCTTTGGCCGGGGCGCTGCGCCTGGACAGGCGGTTGTGGGTGACGAGGAGCCCGGGGGACTGGTGTCTGATGCCCGGGCTGGGGGACTTGGGGGGCAGCACGGAGGGCTTAGCAGGGGGCGCCCTGGGGTGGGAGTCCTTCAGGAAGGGTCTGGCCGGGGACGGTGCCCGGTGCAGCCGCTTCTTCTCCGCATGGCTCTGCAGCCTGGGCTCGGGATTGCCAGTCTCCATAGGACCCCTCCTGCCCACCGGCTAGCCTGGCTGTGCCCCTCCAGCAGCAGCGCTACAGCATCCGAGCACGGTCCAGCTTCTCATCACTCCTGCTGCAGCAGCTCCCAGCCACCTGCGACCGTCCGCCGGCACCGCCCGGGATCAGCACTCACGGACGGTGTCCTCCGCTGCCGACATACTGGGACCCTCCTGCACCTCCGCCGGCTCCTTCCTGACACCTCCGCGCCCTGATGTTCCTGCAAATCTGCAAGCGCTGCTGTCTGTCACCCAACCTGACGTGTGCCAGCTGCCCACCGGCGCCCCCGCGCGTCTGCTGCCGGCATCACACTTGTGCTGCATCTATGATGGCACGTAATGTGCGACTCCTGCACAGATCGGGACCTGGGGAGCCCACCCTGCTGGGGTCAGGGGGTCACTGCAATGGTGGGAACGTGTCTGTGTGCGTCCAAATGGGCAGGATGTGTGGCGTGTGCCTGCAGCCACTACATTACACCTCATCCCTCAATCTCTGAAATCCTCCAAATCAGCATCTGGGGTCCAAACCTAACTGGTGTCATTACAGGAATCCAGGCTCTGGTTATAGGGGTACATTGGCCTATTTATCCTGCACTGATACTTGGGCCACGGAGCATGTATGTGGCAGCCAGTGTGCCACACGTGACTGATTGTCCACTCTGATGATCTGCACGGAAAAAAATCGGATTATGTCCTATGATCCGTTTAACGGACCAGAATGACGCAACAAAAGGCAACATCAGCGCCAGTCCTCCATGGGCACGATTTGTGTTCGCAACTTGCCCAATTTTCATTATGGCATCTGAAATCTTCCTTTTCTGGGTTTCAGAGATGACACATTCTGGCATCCCCTACTTGTTCAGTATCTGCACAGTGCTTTCCCTTAGGGTGCTGGACATTGTGGATTTTCACATGTTCATTGGTCTCGTCAGTGCTTATGTCCGAATCCTCCAACCCCCTTCCTGCAAGTCAGGACTTGGGCGTACGGGCCGACGAGACCTTATACTGCAATAATACCAACAGAGTGAACGTTCATTCGCTCTGACATCCTTCATTTTCGGGCGGGTACGCCAACTGCAAGCGGGCACTCGGACGCAGCCACCATTGGAGGCCTGATGAGCGACAGCACTAGACCAGGGGATCCGGAAGGGTGAGTATGATCTCTTCTATTATTTTAAAACAGTCGGAGGCGTTACAAAAAATTTTAAATTTCTCAAACCTTTCCTGGCCTCATAGCCTGCTTCTTCACATCCTTCCATTTCACTTGGTATATTTCACCTCTGGTCTTTTGACGAAGTTATTGGGGCTTTTACCTCCCTCCCAGCTTTTCAGACTAAATAGGAGGCAGAAGTGTGGATGCCTTCACACTGCGCCTTGTCACATTTGTTAGTCCTGTCGGGGCTTACGTCGGAGCTTCCACTCTCCCCCGCAAAACGGGATTTGGGTGTATGCGCCGATGGGGCCAAAGAATATAATGGTTCCGACAGCGTGAACAAGTTCCCTATCGTGCAACATTTCCAGGCGAATACGCCTACTGGAGGTGGACACCCAAATGTAGTAGACTGCGTCTGGATGTCCGTCTCCAGTAGGCGTATACGTCCAAAAATGATGCACAACAGAGAACACGTTCATCCTGTCAACACCATTATAGTCTATGGCCTCGTTGGCGCATACTCCCAAATTCAGTCATGTGGGGTGTTTCAGACGTAAGCCCTATTAGGGTACCCTCTAGGTGGTATCAGCTTTCAGATATTACAACAAGATTATCCATTGTCAGCCTTGTTAGGAGGAATACTGGAGATGATCATTTATGGTTTCACTGATAAAAACTAGAACTTTGAAAAAAATTACTGTTCCTGCCCTGACTACAGAAGAAGAAATGCTAGCACAGGCTTCCAGTATCTGTTGTTTCACATGCTGCACATCTTGTATCTTCACAGCATAGACAACTGCCTTCATATAACCCCAAAGATAAAAGTCTAAGGGGATCAGATTGGGAGACCTTGGTGGCTATTCAACTGGCCCATGATGACCAATCCACTTTCCAGGAAACTGTTCATGTAGGAATGCTCGGACCTGACACCCATAATTGATGGTATGGTGTGTGTGGAGGGACAGGACCCGTTCCTCCCACGTCACCAGTGTGACGTAACTACACAGGCACAGCTCTCCGGCGCCCCCTTTGTGTCTCAGGTCAGTAAGGGAACTGCACCTAGAGCAAATGGCCGCCAAGGAGGATGTCCTGTTATCCGCTGGGTAATCTAAGGCCGGGGTCACACTGGCGAGGAATACGGACGAGTGAGAGGCGCTAAAAGCACGCATTAGACACGGACAAATGATTCTCTATGGGTTTCCTCCCAACAGCCGTATATTTCTTGGGCGTATTCTACGGTCCGTGCCAATCACAGCATGCTGTGATTGTCAGCGTACTACGCTCGTAATACGCCAATGCAAGTCTACGGGTGCACAAAAAATACGGATTACACACGGACTACACATGTGACTTGCGAGAAATACGCACCCGGTGCCTTTTAGCAAAGCCGGCAATTCAGTGCGCGATACAGTAAACTCACACTGACAGTTTTAATAAAGAAACGAAAGAATAGATATAGACACATAGAATGCATATATATATATATACATACATTCTATGAGTATATATCTATTCTTTGGTTTCTGTTAGAAACCCTGTCATAGGGCTCCATTATATGTCCATTTTGCAAGCCTGCAAGAAAATCTCGCCATACGGATTACATACGGATGCTGACATGCGCAAACTACGCGACCACACCTTGCTTACGGATGACATACGGAGCACTATTTAGGGGTCATTCATCCGTATTACGCCTGTAAACTACGGACCGTATTTTGCGTCGGTTAGTGTGACCCCGGCCTAAGATTCGTAATCAGAGTAAAAGCATCAGCCCAAGATTAATTTTATGGTTTAATTGCCTTAAGGGAGCACTAGATAATTACAGAAATACAGTAAGCTATACAATGGAATTACAATGGATTTGCAGTCAGAGTAAAATATAACAATAAGGGTACAAGACTTAGAGATATTAAGCTGGAGGTCAATTTACCAGATTGTAGGGTGCATGTGGGTGCCGGGAGCTCTGCAGTCCACAGGTACAAGAATCTTGCCGGACAGACCCCAAAGCATGGGCCGCTGCTCCCCTTGGCAGATCTGTCCCCAGTTCCTTCTTAGATCATCATCGTCTGGTTCTTCTGTGAGTGTGAGTCTCTGCCATGGGCTGCTAGTTCTTAAGCACACTAGGTCCCTCCCCTGTGTCAGAGGGTGGGCTAATATTCTCCACCCTTTAGCTCCCTGCAGAACTTATTCCCAATATCTAAGAAAGGGGGTAACTTTCAACAGCATGATCGGATCAGGACATGAGAGGTACCAGTGAATGCGGTTTGTTTTGCCTGTCGTGTGAAGAGCAAACATGGCCACATTGGGTCGCTGTGGGGGGCCAATCTATGTATCTCAGGCCCCAGAACTCTCACCGACTCAGGAGTCACATTGCCAGATGAGCGATTTCCTCGGGGTCATTCGGATATTTTTCATGAGTCCATAACTCGAAAGATGTGCTCATAATCCATGATCCTAGGATGGAGCCGGAGAGGCTGGGAGAGACAATGGATGTGTATTTCTGTGTCTAGCTGACAGGTATATTCTAATTGAATCCCCCCAGACCCCTTCCTGCCCCATGCTGGCGTGGCTGCTACTCAAGCTTTGAAGTACTGTTTTGGGCCTTATCTCATCATACTAAAAGGCCTTGCTATTCAACATTGGGCACTAAATCCTGCTTTCTTCATTATGCGTACAGGCCCTGGGGGGGGTAGGAGCAGTTAACTCCTTCATCACACCTCCCTGTAATTCTTGTGAACTCAGACCAAAATTGACAGGTCAAGCTCAGACATGAAGCAAGCATTAGGCCCCATATCCAAGATGGCGGCTGCTCCTTCATCACAGTTTGGTATATGGGGTACAAAGATAGTGGGGCCATTTTTCATCACTAGAAACCTCTGGATAACTGAAATTTCTACATGATGATGTGTTGCCCTTTTTATGCACTGAAGATGGCATGTTCCCTGAGTTTTTCCAGCAAGCTGGTGCACCACCACATTATGGGTGTCAGGTCCGAGCATCGTACAAGGAATCTGACCCTTTTAGACTAGCATTTCTTCTGCGGCGTTGCTATCAGTGTGTCAAGAGTGGGAGAAGAGGGTTGCATTGACAATCCAACACAATGGGCAGCACTTTGAACACATTTATAAGTGGTCATAAACTTGTATATAACTCATGAAAGAATAAAGTTACGTTAAAAACAAAAAAAGCACACGATTGTTTTTCTTGTGAAATTCTCAATAAGTTGGATGTGTCACATGACCCTCTTCCCATTGGAAAAAATAAAGTTGGATTCAAAATGGCCACCATGGTCACCACCCTTCTTGAAAAGTTTTCCCCCTCCCATATACTAATGTGCTACAAGCAGGAATTGATATCACCAACCATTCCCATTTTATTTAGGTGTATCCATATAAATGGCCCACCCTGTACATTGATGTCAGTCTAATACAAGAGATCTGAGAATGAAATGTGACTGAGTGGTCTTGGAATGTCCCCAGAAAGCCAATTACTAATAAATAATGAAGAGGAATGAATCGGTGGCAATGTATTATAGCCAGAGTAAAGATGCCATATGAGTCATATTACTGGTGATCCATGCCAGCACATAAATTATAGATATACCAAACGGTAAGATTGCTAATGTAAATATTTTCTTAGGCATTCTTGTGTGGTTTTCATGCCGTATGTGTATTTCTCCAAAGATTGCAAAAGAATTGTTGCTATGGAAACATAAAACATTTTACTATTATGTAGCTCGGAGAACTCGGTGCCGTTATAATGAGTCCAAAGAACAACGGAAACTATCCTAAATTATAAAAACAACAACAGTAAATGTAGGGAAATTCAATAGGACATCATCTAGTTTAATATGAGCCAAAAATGAAATACAGCTCTGTGAAAAATTAAGAGGCCACCACATCAAAACCCTGTCATGGGCAGCCCATTCTCCAGACCTGAACCCCATTGAAAACCTCTGGAATGTAATCAAGAGGATGATGGATAGTCACAAGCCATCACACAAAGAAGAACTGCTTAAATTTTTGCACCAGAAGCAGTGTGAAAGACAGGTGGAAAGCATGCCAAGACGCATGAAAGCTGTTTTTAAAAATCATGGTTATTCCACAAAATATTGATTTCTGAACTCTTCCTGAGTTAAAACATTAGTATTGTTGTTTCTAAATCATTATGAGCTTGTTTTCTTTGCATTATTTAAGGTCTGAAAGCACTGTTTTTTGTTTTTTTTTAAATTTTGGCCATTTCTACTTTTCAGGAAAAAAAAACAACAAAATTTAGTGCTTGGAAATTCGGAGAAATGTTGTCAGAAGTTTGTAGACAAGAGAACAATTTACATTTTACTCAAAAATATGCCTACAAAGAGAAAAATCAGACAAACTGAACATTTGGAAGTGGTCTCTTAATTTTTGCCAGAGCTGTAAATCTCTTTCTAGCAATGAATCTGGAGATTCTAGATGGAATGTTTCTTGAACCAAGAGGCTGTATTCTGTATATACAGTCAGCTCATACTACTACCACCACCTCTTCTTTTGAAAAGCCTACTGCTACAGTAGGACACATTCACCAATACTGTCATACCATAAATCAGTATAACAGGATGTAGTTGCAGTGTCATGCAAGCCATAGTCAGGAAAATATTAGCTAGTTTTATCTGTAATGGTATTCCACTGCTAAGATATCGATGACCTATACTTAAGAGAGGTCACCACTTTCAGGTTGGTGGCAGTCCAACACTCTACACCTCCATCAATCAGCTGTAGAGCGTGACACACCACAGCTTCGTCAAACTGTTTAGTGGCTGCTGTCTGGTACCGCAGGCGACTATTCAATGAATTGGAGCTGATCTGTAGCACTCGGGAGCTACCACTACACAGTTTATGGATCTGTGCTGCTCCTCTCGCTAAAATGTTTACATCCAAGCATCCCTTCACCTGGTAACAGTTGAACAACGGGGTGCCTGATGTTGGATCCCCACTGATCGAATAGTTCTGACAGATCCCTGGAATAGATCATCAATAGCTTCATAGTGGTAGCTCCGCTCTAATGATGAGTACACAGCAAATGCTGAAATATGTCAGGTTGATTCCCCCATTTTTTGGATACCTAGTGGTTGTCACTAATAGTGATGGTGGTGCTCGAAGATACTTATAGGGGAAATTGATTAAAGCTTTTATGCCAGAACACTGGAGTAAAAACACTGTGCAAAGTCAATTTTTTGCGCAACGTTGAATTGTACAAAAATTGGGTTTTTTTTCACGCCAGTTAAAAGCTGCTCCACCAAAACGAGGACTGGGATGGGGGCTACACCTGCCCAATAAATGCTGCAAAAGTGGCCATGTTTTTTTATGCCACAAATGCTAAACCAGTGCCTGACTAGACTGGAGTAGTATTTCTTTGGAAACATACGGAGGCGCAAACCACAAAGAAGATGTTCTGAATTCATTAAGTTTCATGCGCCTCTCAATGAATTCGGCACATCATACTCCAGTGAGTCCATCATAAAAACTGGCATGTGCAGTGCCAGTCTTCATGAATCGGCCCCATAGTGTTCATGCTGGACCAACTTCTTTTAAATTGAAGAACTTTAAAATGAACCAGAAATTGGGTGAAGCATCAATTAGCACCATCTGCAGTTTTCCCCCCATTTCTTCCTGGGTGCTGTCATATCACTTCTTTACCTTAATTAAAGGGCTTTTCCACTTTCAGGAAAGTGAACCCGAAATGCTATAAAACACCTGTCTAGAAGTGGTCAATGAAGACCATTACAGACAGACTTCTCCAAACAGTAAACAAATGTAGCTGGGTCCCACTAATGGCTGTGAGTTCTGAGCTGATGGCACTGCTGGACAGCTACTGATTTGAAGCAAAATAAGCATGATGCATCTTACAAGTACTGCACTAAGATTGACTGGCCACCGCTTTCATGGTCCTCAACATTGTCCATTTATTGGTGTCCTCAGTGCTGAGAAATACAGGTAGATACTTAGCCATCATGTAATACAGTTATGGAAACATATGATTAGCTTTTATTCCTTAGTAGGACACTGACCCCAAACATTTAGCCAATGTAAATAAGAACTATCTTCAGTTTAAAGAACAAGGAGTCCTGGAAGTGATGATTTGGCCCTCACAGACCCCTGATCTCAACGTTATCAAGTCTGTCTGGGATTACATGAAGAGACTGAAGGGTTTTCACAGACCTACATCCCCAGAAGATCTGTGGTTCTCCAAGATGTTTGGAACAATCCCTCTGCCAAGTAACTTCAAAAACTGTGTATAAGTGTACCTAGAAGAATTGCTGTTTTGAAGGCAGAGGTGGTCACTTTTAATATTGATGTGGATTTAGATTTTGCTTTTGTTCATTCACTTTGCATTTTAGTAATTGATAAAAGTAAACTATTAACATTTTCTGGATCAATTTCAAAGTTGCCAACACTTTTGGCCATTACTGTATGTGTATGGCGCTCTGCCTGTCTAAACAACGAGGAGACATGTTGCTGGCAGGAGCACCTTGGATCGTCTGCCATTGAAAATGTTTGGAGAGGTTTTCATGCTGTCTATCCTTAATAAAGGTGGATAGATTAAGAGTTGAGCAAAAAGATTCACAAGGCCGTGGTCCATTGGCAATATTAACTGAAGAATTAATGAGCCTATTAATGAGAAGAAACCCTGAGAAGCCAGCAAGTAGAAGATGATTCACAGGGTTCAAGACTGTTTTTGTGGGAAAAGATTTAGTTTTTTAAATTTATTCGCTGAAATCCCTACTCATTCTGGACCTAGGATTCCAGTGAGTGGAGTGATCCAGTAGTTCCTAGTGTTTCCATCATGCACATGCTTAGAAAGATAGATGTCAATCACTAAATAAACCACCCACCGGACACTAAAAAAAAAGAACAGGGATTTCAAATAAGTCATGTTATCTTGAATCTTCCCACCAAAATATTACACTATATTCTGCTGCCCACAAATCTGTATTAACAATTTGATGTTAGTAAAATTTTTAACCTAGATAAGATATCTGAATGGGCAAACACTTAGAAAATGAGATTTAATATAGAGTAATGCACCTAGGATGGAGTAATTCTATTGCCGCTGGAGAAGGACTTGGTATTCTGGTTGCAAGTAAGCTGAGAAGCAGTACTCAATGTCAAGCAGCAGCCGCAAAAACAAACAAGATTTTAGCGTGTATAGAAAGGGAGATAAAATACTGCTATCCCAACGTATTGTTATCCCTTTATAAATCACTGGTGAGGCCTCATCTAAAATATGCGATCCAGTTTTCGGCTCCACACTTTAAAAACTAAATTCGGAACTTAGAGTCAGTTCAAAGGTGGGCAACATGGGATGGAAGGCCTCTCATATGATGAGAGGTTGGAAAAGTTAGGCTTGTTTAGTTTAGGAAATAGCTGCCTCAGAGAGGATCTCATTTACATGTATAAATATGTAGCAGAGTGTATCTTTTGAGAATCCATGGGAACACAGGAGAACTTCACTGAGCAAGTTATCTTGAGTAAACAGCATTTAATTCTTATGGGTAAACATGAGATAAGAGAATTCAGTAGCACACAGCCCGTGCACATTTAACTTCACACTATCGCCATCTGTTGTCAGGCTAGTGTAAAGACCTCCTTTACATAAACAATAAGTCCATTTCTGTTGCATATGCCAACACCCTTTCTCAACAGTAAGGACTTATTCAGTCAAACCCAACTTTTTTATTAGTCTCTGGTGTTTATCAGCATTCAACGCCTTCGTGAAGATGTCTGCTGTCATTTCTTCTGTAGGATAATCCTTCAAGAAATTATACTTCACATTTCCCAAGTTTTTGATTTCAAAATGTCGTTTCAGGATTTTTAGAATGTTTTCTTTATCCCTTTGTTGTTCAGAACAAATCAAAATGTCGTCTACATATATGAGTACATAAATCCATCTATTCATCAGCCTTTTTGTGTACAAGCATGGATCAGCTTTGCTTCTTTGAAAAATTTCATTTGTAAGCACTTCTGTGATTTTGTCATTCCACACTTTAGCTGCTTGCTTTAAACATATGCTTTTATGTAGTTTGCCAACTTTGTTTGGGTTTCTTTCATCTTTCAATCCTGGAGGTTGTTCCATGTAAATGTCTTCTGTTAAATCTCCATTCAAAATTGCTGTCTTTACATCCAGATATATCAGTTCCATCATTGCTGCAACTGTAAGTAAAGTTCTTATTGTAGTATGTTTGACAACTGGAGCAAATGTCTCATCATAGTCTTCTCCATATTTTTGAGAATACCCTTTAGCTACGAGTCTTGCTCGGTATCTTTCAGGTGCGCCATCTGTTTGGTATTTTACTTTAAAAATCTATTTACATCCTATGGCTTTTCTTCCTTCTGGTAAATCTGTCAGTGTCCATGTATTTGAGTCATGCATGGATTTCATTTCTGATTCTGTTGCTTCTATCCATTTATTAGCTTCTTCTTTAGGGAGTTTAGATATGTTTTCCCAAGAAGTAGGTTCATAAATTTTACTTGTGCTTGTCTTGTATGAGAGACGTTTTGGAGGTTTACCTTTGTTTTCTCTCATTGAACGTCTTGGTTCTGTGTGTTTGTAGTTGTATTTCTTCATTTTCAGTATTCTGTTCTTCATCAATTTCAACTTCTTTCTCATCAAATACTTCTTCAGCTATGTCACTGCTGTTTTTCTCATTTTTTGTGTCAATTGAAATCATAGTGTCTTCATTTAGATCTTCAATGAATGTCACACTGTTACGCACCGTGACTCTGTCTGTTTTGGGATCTAGGATTCTGTATCCTTTGCAATTTTCACTATATCCAACAAATATTCCCTCCATGGATCTGTTTTGAAATTTGGAACGTTTTTCTGTTGGAATGAATATAAAAACTTTACTTCCAAAAACTTTTACATGATTGACACTTGGTCTCATACCTTGCCACAGTTCATATGGAGTTTTCTTCAGTTTTCTGGAAAAAAGTCTGTTCTGTAGATATGTAGCTGTCATTGCTGCCTCACCCCAATATTTCTCTGGTAGTTTGGAATCTGTCAGCATTAGAGTTGAGCATTCCGATACCGCAAGTATCGGGTATCGGCCGATACTTGCTGTATCGGAATTCCGATACCGACATCCGATATTTTTTCAATATCGGGCATCGGAATCGGAAGTTCAAAGTTGATTGACAGCCGAAATGACGTCATCATGATGCGCGGGAACCCACACAGCTTTTACCATAACGTGAGACTAGGGACTTTTTTTTTTTTAAGTGGCGGAGGAATACAGTGCGGAAGGATACCTACCTTCCATCATTGGATTCCTGCAGCCCGTAGAGAGCGGCAGCATCAGCTGATGCTGCAGTTCTCTACCCAAGATCGTCGTGGGACACACTCGTGGACTGCTTCGGATCATGGGTGAGTATTTTTGTGGTTTGTTATGTTAATATTTATTCCGTAAAAGACAATGGCTTCGTGGAACAATGTGACAAGTATTGGTAAGTATGTTACTCTATGTTATATGTACTGTATGTCTATGTATGTATTGTATGAATGTATTGTATGTAGCATGCATGTAGTATGTATGTAGCATGTATGTAGTATGTATGTAGCATGTAGTATGTATGTAGCATGCATGTAGTATGTATGTAGTATGTATGTAGCATGTAGTATGTATGTAGCATGCATGTAGTATGTATGTAGTATATATGTGGTATGTATGTAGCATGTAGTATGTATGTAGCATGCATGTAGTATGTATGTATGTAGCATGTAGTATGTATGTAGCATGCATGTAGTATATATGTAGTATGTATGTAGCATGTAGTATGTATGTAGCATGCATGTAGTATATATGTAGTATGTATGTAGCATGTAGTATGTATGTAGCATGCATGTAGTATGTATGTAGCATGTAGTATGTATGTAGTATGTATGTAGTATGTATGTAGCATGCATGTAGTATATATGTAGTATGTAGCATGTAGTATGTATGTAGCATGCATGTAGTATATATGTACTATGTATGTAGCATGTAGTATGTATGTAGCATGCATGTAGTATGTATGTATGTAGTATTTTTTTTTTACATTTAACACAGCCGGATGATGGGACTACTACTGTCCCATCATTGGCTAATGTGTCAATCACTGTCATGGTAGCAGGCATCGCCCGATGGGACTTGTAGTCCCATCGGACGATGCCTGCACAGACCCCCGGACATCAGCGCAGCCCCCCGGCAGGCCGGCACAGCCCCCCGGCAGGCCGGTACAGACCCCCACAGGGTGCACAGCCCCCCGGCAGGCCGGCACAGCCCCCCGGCAGGCCGGTACAGACCCCGGGCAGTCCGCACAGCCCACCGGCAGGCCGGTACAGACCCCGGGCAGTCCCCACAGCCCACCGGCAGGCCGGCACAGCCCCCCGGCAGGCCGGCAGAGACCCCCGGAAGACCCGTACAGACCCCCGAGAGGCTGTACAAGGGCAGGAAAGGGTTTTTCCAATTCCGATACCGGAAGTCTCATAGACTTGAATGGGACTTCCGGTATCGGCATCGGCGATACCGATACTTTTTTTAAAGATCGGCCGATCCATTCCGATCCGATATTTTGAAGTATCGGACGGTATCACTCAACTCTAGTCAGCATACATCTCATCATTTTTGTCAGAGTTCTGTTTTTCCTTTCTGCTACTCCATTTTGTTCAGGTGTGTACGGAACAGTTTTCTGGTGTTCTATACCATTCTGTCTTAAGTAGTTTTCTATTTTGTGACCTGTAAATTCACCTCCATTATCACTTCTGATGACAATTGGGTTCCTTTGAAATTTGTCACTCGACCTTGTTACGTAGTCTACAAGTTTATCAAAAACTTCACTTTTGTTCTTAATTATGTTACTGTGTATCTTGAGTAGTCATCTGGGAAAGTCACCATGTATCTATTTCCTCCTGATGTAGTCTCTTTCATGGGTCCACATATGTCAGTATGCACCAAATTAAGTTGTCTTTTGCTTTTCATCTCACTTTCTTTTAGAATAGATATTCTTGTGGCTTTAGCTTTTATACAACATTCACATCTTATGGTAATTGAGCAATCTGATATCTTTAGGTCTTTTGTCAATTTTTTTCTTTGTAGTTCCCTTATACTGTCAGGGTGTCTGTGTCCTAGACGTCTAAGCCACACGTGAATACAGTTCTTGTGATCATGTGTGCATACCTTCATCTGTTCCTTTGGTGTGTCGAGATGATATAATTGTTAATCTGCCTTGACACTGGTTATCACCTTGTTTCCTGCTAGAATTGCACACTCATTGTCTTTGAATTTTACAGTGAGTCCATTGGCTATTAAACGCTTCACAGATAACAATCCCCCTTCCAATTTTGGAACATACAACACATTCTGTACAAGTATCTTTGAATTTTGTCTTGTTTGAACAGTTTAGCATACCTTGTCCTATACCCTTCTGCGGTTATTTTGCTTCCATCTGCAAGATAAATGGATTCTTTCTTATCTAAATCAAGATCAGTGAAGAAATTCTTGTCACTTGTCATATGACTCGTTGCTCCTGAATCAATAAACCAACCAAGTGATGATTTCTTGTCTGTTACTTTAAATGTGCCATTTCAATTATTCTCACATGAATCAGAAAATGTGTTTTTCACTTTCTGTGTATGCTCTTTATGTTGTAATTTTTGTTGTTCTGCTTTCCATATGGTACAGTCTTTCTTTAAATTACCTTTTTTCTTACATCTGAAACATTCTCTTGTCTCTTTATTATAGGGTTTTTTAAATTCTGTAGCTTTAAGAGCATTTCCACTGTCCTTTTCAGTAGAAGAATCATTTGTCTGTTCTTTTCTTCTCTGATATTCCTCTATTAGTCTGGTTTAAACAAAATCTAATGTGATGTCTTTTTCTGGTCTTGTCTCTAGGGCATTTATCAAGGTTGTATACAAATCTGGTGAACTGCACAATAATATTGCTGCTGCATGACTTTCTTTAATGTCTTCACCAATAGACCTTAGCTGTGATATTACTTCCATCATTGAGAATTTGTGCTTCTGCACGTCATCATTTGCACTCAATCTCGTACTGTAAAGCTTTCTTAATAGAAATAACTTGTGATTTAAACTGGGTCTTTCATGTAATTTTCCCAATGCGTCCCACATTCCTTTCGCTGTTTCTTCATTTCTTATGTGTATTAATTGAGCATCATCCACTAATAAGCTAATGGTGGCTCTAGCTTCTCTATTCTTTCTCTTCATCAGGTCTATCTGTAGTAATTACTTCCCATAAATCATCCTTAGATAACAACAACTCTACTTTGAATTTCCATAACTGATAATTTTCACTGTTCAGCTCCTGGAACATAAATTCCTTTGTCCCTCTGTATCTGGATTTTTTTTCAGTCTCCATTCACTGGGTTTTATCTCCTTCTGTTAACAGAGCTTATCTGCTTCTCCGGTGTCTCTGTCCTGGGTGTCTGGTATTCTGGGCTCTGGGTGTCTGGGCCCATAACCTGTAGCAGAGTGTATCTTTTGAGAATCCACCGGAACACAGGAGAACATCACTGAGCAAGTTATCTTGAGTACTTACTTCTTATGGGTAAACATGAGATAAGAGAATTCAGTAGCACACAGCCCGTGCTGCTGGTGTAATACAGTCAAAAACTAAAGTAAAACTAAACAACAAGAGAACTTCCCTCCCCACAATACAGCAAACATTTAACTTCACACTATCACCATCTGCTGTCAGGCTACTGTAAAGTCCTCCTTTACATAAATAATAAGTCCTTTTCTGTTGCATATGCCAACAAAATATATGTGTGGTCAGTACAAAACACTGGCACATGACTTCCAAGGACCATACTAAGGACTAGGGGACACTCTTTATGGGTGGAAGAAAGGCGATTCTGACAGCTAAATAGGAAAGGGTTCTTTACAGTTAGAGCAGTCAGACTGTGGAATGCCCGACCACAAGAGGTAGTAATGGCAGACACTATAACAGCTTTTAAAAAAGGGCTGGATGATTTCCTCAATACACAGCATTGCGGGATATTGATAATTTAGTGACAAAATTGTGTAGTGGTGAAAAGTTGAACTTGATGGACCGAGGTCTTTTTTTCAACCTATGCAACTGATTCTTATGGAATTGAGTTATTTTTCTTCTACCTGTTCATAAGTATTGTAAGAACTGATTTATTTTAGTCACTGCAGTGAAGATGAAGATCTCTCTGAAGTCCAAAGGCTAAAATCTTGCCTTATTGTATATTACTTTGTGGGAATTGTAGCAAAGTTGAAATTGTATCAATGTGCACGATAACATTTGTACTACTAAAACCCTGTAAGTAATCCTGTTTCTGGCAGCCACACAGACATAGGGGAGCCTGACAATGCAACAGCTCCTGTAAACCCCTGGGTCAAGTTTGCAAGCTCATGCAAGCCGGCTCTGCCTTTCTTTCCAGTCATCCTGGCTCCTAGCCACACAATAGATAAATGAGGTCAGTCCTCTAACTTGACAGAATAATAAGATTTTAAAATGGCTGCAATTACATACAGCTTGTAAAAAACTTTATATAGTTGTGAACTGCAGACGCATAGCTGAGGAGTGGAGGAGATCATGGATATTTTCATTACCAACCAGAAATATGTAAATTATTATTCTTTATTTCCTATTATTTGTTAGCTGGTCAATTTTAAATTCCAAGAATTTAGGACAGTTTGGCTGAGATCATTCACTGCAGTCACGGTGCCGGTTTTTATTTATCATTTTGCAGTGATTTTCAAAAACGTGGTTTTACCTTAAAGGGAATCTGTCACCCCCCAGGCGGTTTTAAGTAAAAGAGCCACCTTGTGCAGCACTAATGCTGCATTCTGTCAAGGTGGCTCTGTTACTTAGCTTCCGTTCCACCGCAGAAATAATTGTTTACAAAATTGTTCAAAAATTCCTGAAATTTGACAGGGGGGCAGGTTTTTCCCCCTCTGACAAATGCCTCGCATCCATCACTCATTTCGTACTTGGCGTCGCCTCCTCAGTTTTCTTTTGAAATGCGGCGCCTGCGCTGTACTATATCTTCTTGGGCATGCGCAGTTAGCGCTGCCCGTGCGCTCAGATCACATCCTGGCCTTCATATCGCGCGGCCACAGATCCCACCCCACAGTCGCTTATGATTTATTCACACTGCGGGGCTGGGAATCTTGGGCATGAGAGCCACAGATAACTACTGCGCAGGAGACTTCTGGTTGTCATGCCAACACACCGGTGACCCTCGACCATGTGACGCGGGTCACTGGTGTGCGCATTTCTGACCCGATGGCCGGAAGCGCCATTTAAATGCTGCTGTCAACGTTTCACAGCAGCATTTAACTAGTTAATAGCTGCGGGTGGATCGCGATTCCACCCGTGGCTATTGCGGGCACATATCAGCTGTTCAAAATAGCTGACATGTCCCGGGAAAGAAGTGGGCTCACCACCGGAGCTCACATCAAAGGGAGGGATACCGACATCGGCTTACTATTACGCCCGATGTCGGTAAGGGGTTAATGTGTAATGAAAACCATTTAGTATAAACGAAACCTCTCTTACTGTTACTGTTCTGTATCATATCATTTTTGGACAATAACAATAAGGCTACATTCACACATCTGTGTGCTACTATCTGAGACAAACCAATGATTGCCTTCCTCAACTGTCATCCTAGTTCCTTCAGTTTTTCTCTCATCTGTTTATTTTTCTCTGAAGCAGGTAGACCATCTGAACTTTTTATATCCACAATATATCAGTCATATACAGATAAAACTTGGATGGGATATTGAAGTACAAAGTCCATCTTCTGTACTCCATCCATTTTATCCAGATCCCTGTAGACTTTATTTGCCGATCCTGATCGGTAAAACTAATGAGATTAGGACATTTTCTTAAAGTACTGTCACACTTAGCGATGCACCAGCGATCCCGACAACAATATGACCTGGTCAGGATTGCTGGTGCATCGCTAAGTGGTCGCTAATGAGCTGCCAAACAGGCAGATCTCACTAGCAACATAGCAGGGGTCGGGGGTCGCTACTTACCTGTCAGACGAGGCGATGAAGACGTCCTCCCGCCCGCGTCCACGCGTCGCTCGTCGCCACAGCAAGAAGCCCAGCAGGAAGCTGACGACAAGAAACGGCCCAGGCCGTTCTCGCGCGATCAGCGATAACCAGCGGGGGAGCCGGTCGGAGGTAAGTATCACACATAGCGATATCGCTAGCAATATCGCTGCTGCGTCACAAAACCAGTGACGTTATAGCGCTATTGCTAGCGATATCGCTTAGTGTGACGGGCCCTTTAGTCTCATGGACTGGTGATATAGACCTATTTTTAAAACGGATGTGTGTATTGGTCAGTCAGGAAACCAGACTGTCCGTCATTACATGTCTCACACTCGTAACGCCTCCTTTCACTTGAAATAACCTCCGGAGGCAGATTCTCATGCAGAATGCTATCTGGCCAGTAGATCTTAACAGCTCATTTAGATATTAATAAAAAATCTGGATTTCTCTAGAATAAGACATTGGATCGTAGATATCATGGTATCATTTTATTCCATTTCCTATGTAAAAGGCTTAGGAGGGGTGATCCTACTGACATATTCCCTTTAACCATTTTACAATTTTACAAAAGAGAAAACCTACAAAAACTTGGCAACTAGCCACAGCTGCGGCTGATATAGAACCATTGTACACGTCTATATATCAGATGGACTCCCAGCGGTGAGTTTTTTTCTTCACGTGTTCAATTTAGAGAAGAAATTGATCAAGTTCTTTTTGAGACTTTTAGAATTGCCATTGACTCATATATATTTTTTAAAAGACATTCTCTACCTACAGCTCCAGTGAACTACGATGGGTGCCATGTGTGAGCCCTCCTATGCCAACCTTCTTCTGGGGCTGTGGCAAAAATATGTTTTTCTATTGGATCACACATGGTTGACAAGGTTCACTTATAGGCCCATTATATTGATGGCATTTTTGTATGGCAGGGCAGCTTTGATGATCTGGATAGTTTCATAAAATCACGCAAAACAACATGAACATCAAATTCATGTACAAAACTTGTCGTAAAAGCATTGACGTCTTTAATGTCCTTTTTTAAATTGGTGACAATTAAATTATACAGTCGGATGTCTACAGAAATAAAACATTCATAAATTCCATTCTCCACGCACGGTTAGCAGACCTATGACGTATAATTAATAACATCCCTATAGGACAATTCTTACAGACCAAAAGAATCTGCTCTAGTGACTCTGTTTGTTGAAGAGGCTCAAAATTTAAAAGCAAGGTTCAAGGCAAGAACTTATCACCATGATTGTATTGAGAAAGTATATTGAAGGGCGAAACAGGTTGAAAGATGTGCACTCTTTATATCTCCCATCAACATCGAATACTGTTAGACTTGGTCAGATTCATATCAACTTTCAACTCACAATCTGAGGAGGTACGTGAAGCTTTGTATAAGCATTGGGATGCCCTTTTAACTGATTGCACTTTACGGAACTACTTACAAAAGACTCCTAGTATAATATTCCGTAGATCAGGAAACCTCAAGGACATGCTAGTATACTGTCATCATACTGGGAATAGATCTAAAAATCCACTTGGAATACCAAATACTCCCTGGGGGTGTAAACAATGTGGTATTTTGTCGTTTATCCCATTATTGAAAATTTTAAAAATTTCATTGACTCTACAGGTACAAAGGAATATTTGATCACTCATACCATTACCTGTATGACTAAAGGTGTGGTCTATCAAGCCTCTTGTCTCTGTAACCTTAAATTTGTTGGTCTCAATTCTCACAATTTCTGTAGGAGAGCAAGGGAACATGTTCTTCCTATAACAGCGGCACGTGAAGAGGATCAATTGACGCTAACACCCAGTGGCGGATTATAATGACGTCAATCTGGGCAGTAGCCCAGGGCCCAGTGGTGTGGGGGGCCCACCAGCCCAAGGAAAATCCGCCACCATAGCGCCATGCCCCCCATGTACCAACCCCTTCCTCCCCCTCCCAGACCCACTGGCCACCGCAGCGCCAGCCCCTCACTGATAAATCCCTGCTCTGTGCGTACAGGACCTGTGATGGGGTCACAGGAGGGGAGGAGTCAGGGGTTACATGATCAGGGGCTTCAGTCGGAGGCCCCTGATCATGTGACACCTGACTCCTCCCCTCCTGTGACCTCATCACAGGTCCTGTGCACACAGCCCTCAATGTATTGTATGCAGGACTCTGCAATGTATTGTATGCGGGACTCTGCTGTGCTGGTTGTCATGGTGCTAGATGAGGGAATTATGTGTGGGGCCAGGAGGGGTTTACAGGGTGGATGTAGCTGCGCGTGTGTGCGAGGTGTATGGAGCAGAGCTGCGCGCGTGCGAGGTGTACGGAGCGGAGCTGCGCACGTGCGAGCTGTACGGAGCGGAACCACGCGTGTACGGAGCGGAGCCGCGTGTGTGTACGAGGTGTATGGCGCTAAATTGCGTGTGTGTACGACGTGTACGGAGCGGAGCCGCATGTGTATGAGGTGTACGGAACTGAACCCTGTGTGTACAGAGCTGAGCCGTGTTTACGGAGTGAAGCCGCGTGTGCACGAGGTGTACGGAGTGGAGCGGAGCGTTTGCGAGGTGTACAGAGCGGAGCCGCGCGCGTGCGAGGTGTACGGAGCGGAGCCATGTGTGCATGGAGCGGAGCCGCGTGTGTGTATGAGGTGCACGGAGCGAAGCTGCGTGTGTGTACGAGGAGTACTGATCGAAGCCGCATGTGTGTACGAGGTGTACGGAGCGAAGCTGCGTGTGTGTACGGAGCGAAGCCGCATATGTACAAGCTGTACGGAACGGAGCCCTGTGTGTAAAAAGTGTACAGAGTTGAGCCGTGTGTTTACAGAGCGGAGCCACGTGTGTACGAGGTGTATGGAGAAAAGCCGCATGTGCACAAGGTTTACGGAGCAGAGCCATGTGTTTACAAGGTGTACAGAGCATGGCTGCGTGTGTATAAGGTGTACGGAGCAGAGCCGCATGTGTATGAGGTTTACGGAGTGGAGCCATGTGTGTACTGAGTGGAGCCATGTGTGTGCGAGGTGTATGGAGCGAAGCCATGTGTACGAGGCATACAAAGCGGAACCATGTGGGTATGAGGTGTGCGGAGTCATGCGTGTACAAGGTATATGATGGGGAGCATTCATACCTCCCAACCATCCCAGATTTTGAAAGTCTGCCCCACTGCCCCGACCGGGAGCTTACTCTTCCCGCGGACACAGGAGTATATGGCAGAGCCCTGAGGAGCACTTGAAAACTCGCACGTGACAGTCCATCGGAAGTGACGTACTGGAAGCTGACCGGAGGAGATTGTGATGGAACCATTTAGGCACTTCAGGGAATGCTTCAGATCATCACCATGTCCTCCTCTGACAGTGCGGAGAGCGGGATCGCCTTGGACTCGGAGATGTCGGCCATGTGAGTGGATCATGATATGTCCTGCACCAGGAGGCTCAGGTGGGCACTACAATGTAAGCCGGGCTTGTATAGTATCTTTATAGAATCTTTCTTTCTTTCCCCTCTTTCCTTGTCTTTCTTTCTTTCTCTCTCTGTTCTTTCTTTCACTTTCTGTTCTTTCTTTCCCCTCTTTCTTTCTTTCTTTCTCTCTCCCTCTCTGATCTTTCTTTCCCCTTTCTTCCTTTTTTTCTCTCTTTGTTCTTTCACCTCTTTCTTTCTCTCTTTGTTCCTTCTTTCCCCTCTTTCTTTCTCTCTCCCTCTCTGTTCTTTCTTTCTTTCTTCACCATTCTTTCTTTTTTCTCTCTCTGTTCTTTCTTTCCCCTCTTTCTTTCTTTCTCTCTCCCTCTCTATTCTTTCTTTCTTTCCCTTCTTTCTTTTTTTCTCTCTGTTCTTTTTTTCTGTCCCCTCTTTCTTTCTCTCTGTTCTTTCTTCTTTCTTTCTCTCTATTCTTTCTTTTTCTCTCCTTTCTTTCTCTTTTTTCTCTCTCTCTCTCTCTGTTCTTTCTTTCTTTTCCTCAGTACCAGTCAGTGTGCCCACAGTACCAGCCACTGTGCCCTAAGTACCAGTCAGTGTGATCAGCAGTGCTAAATGGGTGTGGTTGGGGCATGGACATGGGTGTGACTAGTTGTGAAATGGGTGTGGTCGGGCGGCCGGTAACCAGTCATCATAGTGGAAGTCATCTGTTTCCATCAACTTTGTTATATGTGGGCAATGGGCACCTCTAGTAAGGTGGGCACGAGATGGCGGGTCTTGTCGCCTCTGCCTCACACATAAGTTACTATGAGGTGTACTTTATTCCTGCCACATTTCTTTCTTGGCCTACTGAGAGAAATGTTTTGACCAGTTGAAAGTTATACAACCTGAGGATTGTGCATGTGTGCGCTGCCAGCATATATTTACTTACTCCGACCCCTATATAAACCCTGCCCCTCCGACCACCGTCCACTTTCCCATGCTCCTGTTCCAATCCTGGGGTCTTTTTTGGTCCCCACTTGGTCCTCCACATGCTGAACATCTGGGACATGACTAACATTGCGCAATGTGCGCTTGTTCGTCGCCAGATGCAGGGTCGTGTCCAGTGTGTGAGGAGACGGCGAATTGTCTGTGGCATTAACCCCTCTGCTGACATGTTGGGCACAGCCTGTGACAAGGAGCGTCTCTTCCTGTGTATCCAGCCACAGGCTGCACATCGGAGGCTGCTTCTATCTGGGGAAGTTCATGAAGCAGAAGCCTCTGTGTGACTCATGTAAAGTAACTTGTCTGACAGGTCATGGGTCCAGGTCAGCAGGTGATTGCAGACTATTAGCTGGTTTCGATGTTAGGTACAGGTGAGTCAGGACTAGATGTTGGATGGAAGCCTTCCAGTATTTGTAAGGCCTCGTGCACACGCTGAGTATTTGGTGAGTTTTTATCTCAGTATTTATAAGGCCTTGTGCACACGCTGAGTATTTGGTGAGTTTTTCACTCAGTATTTGTAAGGCCTCATGGACACGCTGAGCATTTTGTGTTTTTTACCTCAGTATTTGTGAGGCCTCAAGCACACGTTGCTTATTTGCAGAGTTTTTTTTACCTCAGTATTTAACCCCTTCCTGCCCCTTGATGCACCATATGCGTCATGAAAACTAGTGACTTCCCGACCCCGTCACATGACCAGGGGGCCCACAGAGTCTGAACAGCCCAGGGCCCTGGCTACCCTTAATCCACCACTGCTAACACCTATTGCCTGTCAATTCAAGCTCTTTCACCATTGTGATGCGGCCCTCCTTAACATTTGTGTAATTGACAAAAATTTGGTAAGTTTAAGAGGTAGGAATTGGAAAAAGACACTCACACAAAAAAGAGTACCAATGGCCTTATACAGTATTGTCCCACATGGACTGAATGAGAACATTAGTTTTGTTCCGCTTTTATAAACATTTTATTGTTCTTTCCTACATTCCTCTTTTTTCATATTTTTACGGATTTTAATATTTTATGAATCTTTTCTGCAGGATTTCTCTTTATCATTTTTTGGAGTTTTTCCTGTATAGCGTAATATTTGCATTAAATTACATTTTTATATATGTATTTTTTCCTTCCTTTCTTATCCAGACTTCCTGTTTGTCTCCATCTTTGACACATGTTCTCATTTGTTACATTTCTTTACCCTATTTAAACCCTGCCATTTGCACTGTTTGCTATTGCCCCATTGGAGAAGCTGGGGCGAAACCCACGTCAGGCATTTCCAGTAAACATCTACAGGACATTATTGTTGTCACTGTGACTATGTAATATCTCAGTATTCTTTCTAAACTTTTGTCACTTTCTTCCATGCGTTTAACTAAGGATTGTGTAACCTTATGTATAACTCTGTTCACATGGGGATTAGCTACTGAGGATTCTATAGGACTTCTCTGATTTCATTTTTTTACATGATGGTGTCATGTACTTATATGTTGTAAATTTTATCTGTATTTTACTTCAATAAAATTTGTAAACATTTTTAAGTGCGGCCACTTTACATAGGTTTTCATTTTACAATCTTCATTCAAAGCAATGAGTTATCTGCGTAATGCAGACAGGACAAGTCCTCCAGAAACAGATGTTCTATGTCTCCAATTTATACTTTGGTCAAGGCATGAAAATCCCAAAATAGGGGATGCACATTTATTAACTGATATGGTCTTGGAAAATACCGTAGGTTTTATAAACACAATGAACCTCTTTTGTGTTGCTTTCTGGAAATTGATCGTTACATTTCTGTTCTTTACTTACAACTATTTATGAAAGTGCTTATTCTTGTATTACCAAAGCCTTTAGATAAAACATATTAATCAAATTTAGCATTTTTTTTTCAGATGGACTAATATTTCAGTGTGAAAATATATATAAGGAGCACGGCTTCCAAAATTTTTCAAAGTTGCTCATCATCTATGAATTAGATGAATCTGCAATCTGGATACTATTGGTGCACCTACGTATATTTCTATATTTCCTACCTAGTGGTGACCAATCTAGACAATGTGTAGGGTTTATATGTTACATGTTATTGTTCTGCATAAAACAGATTTTTTTTTTTGCGTTACATTTATGTGGATGATTTCTTGAAGTCATCATGAACTGGTCATGTATTATGTTGCGTGACTAGATGAGAATGTCAGAGTTTAGACCAGGACAGAGTGGGCATTAGCTGTGGGATATACGCCAGAGGAAAGGATTATACAGTAATACTGATAATAACGTGGGCTTTACAATAAACCACAACCTAAGGAATTAATACAAAAAATGAAAACGATACAGTTACTACTGTAGCTAATATACATATATACATACATCACAGGGAGGAACTTATATGCACATCAGGCTTTTCTGCATAATGCAATTATTTGTGACTATCTTATAATATTATGCCTATGTGTGATAGAAATGCATTAACAATGTTATTTTTAGCTAATTAATGTTACATGATTTCCAGAAAATGCTAAACAGGAAATTGCAATAACTGTAAATGAATGTTCATTGTTTCTCTAACTGATTGCTTTGCATGTGGTTAACATTGATTATCTTCAGTTCCACAAAAGCACTCACCATGATCCTGACTTTGTGCCAGAAAATGTAAATGTGGTTATCTGTATCTGTCAGGGTGCAAAAACAATGCGAAAATGGAAAAAGGTCGTAGGAGTGCGGGAAGGAGACTCAGACAAGAGATGGGTTTAAACCACAACGCGTTTCGACGGAGGATCCGTCTTCATCAGGTGGAAGTTTCTAAGACCGTTTTCCATTTTCTCATTGCTCCTATCCTCCTGTTACTTCGCGCTAGGCAAGGCGGAAGTCCCGGAGTGGACCCTCTGGACCGCGGCACCGAGGGGCCCCGGACGAGCAACCAGGTGAAACCGACCCCTATACAGGGACCGTTAGGAGCAGGTCCTGGGATTCGGATGCCACGGTAGCCGGAACCAAGAGGGGCGGCTCGGAGCGTGCTGAGGAGCTAGGCCCGGGTAGGCGAACTGGAATAGGACGGCAGGAACGAACCACGGGCAGCGGGACTGAGACTGGAGTACGGACCACAGAAGGAAGGCTGGAGCACGGACAGCAGGAGCGGAGGCTGGAGCACGGACAACAGGAGGAGGGCTGGAGCACGGACAGCAGGAGCGGAGGCTGGAGCACGGACAACAGGAACGGAGACTGGAGCACGGACAACAGGAACGGAGGCTGGAGCACGGACAACAGGAACGGAGGCTGGAGCACGGACAACAGGAACGGAGGCTGCAGGGAGCACAAGGCAGAGAGGTTAACGCAAGGGGGCCCAGGGTGCTAATGGAACATTAACGATCAGGCGCCTCCACTAAGGGAGGGCGGCCTGATATAGGCAGGGACCCGCTCCCATTGGTCCGGCCGTGCTAGCCGGTCAGGGCACCGCCGGAATAGTGAGTCAGCCAGGGAGAGCCGGCCGCAGCCTAGGACGCAGGCGCAGGAGTCGCAGTGACGTCACAGGCCGCGGACCGGCCAGAGGAGGACGCTGCCGCCGACGCTGGGAGGAGGAACGCTGCAGTGCCGACAGGTCAGTATGGAGGCAAGCGGCAGAGTGCGCGGTGGAGACCGGAGCAGGGCGCGCAGCGGTGGTGGCCGTAACAGTACCCCCCCTTAAGCCGCCCCTTACTGCGATTGGCAAAAAATCTCCTAAGAATGTGGGGAGCGTTAATGTTCTCCCGGGGTTCCCAGGATCTCTCCTCAGGACTAAAACCTCTCCAGTCAATAAGAAAAAAGGTTCTACCTCTAACCCTCATGGCGAGAATGTCCCTTACCTCGAAGGTGTCGTCAGAACCCACCGGCCGGGGAACAGGACAAGGTGAGGGTTGAAACTGATTCAGCACCACGGGTTTCAGGAGAGAGACGTGGAAGGTGTTCGGGATACGGAGCAAAGCAGGCAGCCTCAGCTTGTAGGCGACTTCGTTGACATGTTTCAGAATCTCAAAAGGACCAATGTACCGGGGACCCAGCTTGTAAGAAGGTAATTTCAGCCGGATATACCTGGAAGAGAGCCAGACTTTATCTCCGATGCGAAATGGTGGAGGATCTAACCTCTTCTTGTCTGCGTGTCTCTTCATCCGTTCACTGGCCCTTCTGAGGGCAGAGTTGGTCTCGGACCAGACCTCCGAAAATTCTTGGGACAAGACGTTGGCTGCGGGTACCTCGGAAACCAGGATTACAGGAAGGGGCATGCTGGGATGTTTGCCAAATACCACGAAGAACGGAGACTTAGTAGTGGCCTCGCCGGCATGATTGTTGTAAGCGAACTCTGCCCAGGGAAGTAGGTCCACCCAGTCATCTTGGTGAACGTTGGAAAAGTGACGAAGGAACGCGATCAGCGTCTGGTTAGTTCGCTCCACTTGCCCCTTGGTCTGTGGATGGTAGGCTGAAGAGAAGTCCAGGGAAATATCCAGAAGCCGGCATAGCGCTCTCCAAAACTTAGACGTAAACTGAACTACACGATCCGACACAATACGACGGGGTAGGCCGTGAAGCTTAAAAATGTGATGGACGAAGACTTTGGCCAATTCGAGCGCAGAGGGAAGACCGGTCAGAGGAATAAAATGCGCCATCTTGGAAAAGCGGTCCACTACCACTAGGATCACCGTGCAGCTGGAGGAGCGGGGCAAGTCGGTGATAAAGTCCATGGCGATGCTCTCCCAAGGAGATGTAGGCACCGGTAAAGGGAGCAGCCGACCAAACGGAGACCGACGTGGGACTTTATTTCTGGCACAGGAGGAACAGGCGGCAACAAAGTCTGCTACATCTTGGTGGAGAGTCGGCCACCAATAGTACCGGGACATGAGAGCAAGGGTCTTCTGTATTCCGGCATGACCAGCCAATTTGGAGGAATGCCCCCACTGTAGGACTTTACTCTTGGCACTCTCCGGCAAGAACGTCTTGCCTGGCGGTGGAGAAAGCAAATTCAACGGAGCCACAGTGATCATCTTCGTAGGCTCGATGATGTGAGATGGTTCCTCCCTAGCCTCGGATGGTTGGAAAGCTCGGGACAGGGCATCGGCCTTGGTGTTTTGTCTCCAGGACGGAAGTGGAGCTCAAAGTCGAAACGAGCGAAAAACAAGGACCACCTGGCCTGTCGAGGGTTAAGTCGCTGGGCGGTCTGCAGGTAAGCCAGGTTCTTGTGGTCCGAGTAAATAATAAATGGGTGGACGGCGCCCTCCAGAAGATGGCGCCACTCCTGCAGGGCCAACTTGATGGCTAAGAGCTCCTGGTCGCCAATCGAGTAATTGCACTCCGAAGCGGAGAAGGCCTTGGAAAAGAACCCGCAGGGACGTAGGCGACCAGAGGGGGTTTTCTGGGACAGAACTGCCCCGGCGCCTGTCGAGGATGCATCCACTTCCAACACGAAGGGTTTGTTACTCTCCGGACGGGACAACACTGGAGCCGTAGAGAAAGCTTGTTTTAGCGAGTGGAAGGCCTCCTCAGCCTCCGATGGCCAGAAGTTAGAACTGACCCCCTTACGGGTAAGGGCAGAGATCGGCCTGGAGAGTAAGGAGAAGTGCGGGATAAACTGTCTGTAATAGTTGGCGAATCCGAGGAATCGCTGGATAGCCTTTGTGCCGATGAGACGGGGCCATTTGAGAATGGCAGACAGTTTCTCGGGATCCATCTGCAGCCCAGCGTCGGAGACGATATATCCCAGAAACGGTAGTGAGGTATGCTCAAACAGGCATTTCTCCATCTTGGCATACAAACGATTCTCCCGGAGACGCTGCAGAACCAGACGGACAGTCCTCCTATGAGACGGAAGATCCGAGGAGAAGACAAGGATGTCATCCAAGTATACCACGACACTGGAGTACAAGAGGTCTCGGGAAATCTCGTTAACAAATTCCTGAAACACAGCCGGAGCGTTGCATAGACCAAAGGGCATCACCAGGTACTCGTAATGACCGTCACGGGTGTTGAAGGCGGTCTTCCATTCATCACCGGCCCGGATACGGATAAGGTTGTAAGCTCCTCTGAGGTCCAGCTTGGAGAAGATCCTTGCCCCTCTGAGGCAGTCAAACAGCTCCGGGATGAGAGGAAGAGGGTACCGATTTTTGACAGTGATGTTGTTGAGGCCCCTATAGTCGATGCATGGACGCAGCGAATCGTCCTTCTTCTTGATGAAGAAAAAACCGGCTCCCGCTGGAGAGGAAGACTTCCGAATGAAACCTTTGGCGAGGTTCTCCTGGACGTACTCGGACATAGCTGTAGTCTCTGCAGGAGACAGCGGGTAGATCCTACCCCTGGGAGGAGTGGAACCGGAGATTAATTCGATTGGGCAATCGAAAGGGCGGTGCGGTGGAAGGACCTCTGCCTCCTTCTTGTTGAAGATGTCGGCATCGGACCAATAGGCCGCCGGAAGCCACCAGAGTCCCGGAGGGGGGTGTGCAGAGACGACTGGACGAATAGCGTTCAGACACCGACCTAGACACCGGTCACCCCAGCACAACACCTCACCAGACGACCAGTCGAGGACCGACTGATGAGTCCGGAGCCATGGAAGGCCAAACAAAATGGCGTGAGACAAATCGGGTAACACATAGAAGGCCACGCTCTCCCGATGGAGAGCATCGACTTGCAAGACAACCTCTTCTGTGACCATGGAAATGGGTTCCCATAGTGGTCTGCCATCAACGGAGGCAATCCAACGAGCATTCTTCAGGGCCACCAAGGGAATCCGGTATTTATCCACCACATCACGCCGGATGAAGTTGCCTGCCGAGCCCGAATCCACGTAGGCCACCTCGGACCCACACCTCTCCCCTGAAAGCAAAAGAACAGATAACGTAAGTGGTTGAGAGGAATCATATTCACCTAGGGAGGCCTCTCTTACCTGGCCTAGGCAGAGGAGTTTCCCGTCCTCTCAGGGCAAGAACGGATAAAATGCGAGGCTCCTCCACAATAGAGACATAAACCTTGCGCCCGTCTCTCTCTGACGTGCCTCAGCTAACCATACCCGGTCTATCTGCATAGGCTCGGGAAGAGGAGCGTGGGCAGAACTCGCTGGTCGTGGCGTAAAGGACCGATCAGAAGGCAGAGCTGGCCTGGGGGGTCTCCTATCCCTAGCAGACTCCCGTGCGCGCTCCTGAAAACGGAGGTCTATGCGGGTAGCCAGGGAGATGAGGTTCTCGAGAGTGGAGGGAGTATCCCGACCCGCCAATTCGTCCTTTATCCTGCCCGACAGGCCACGCCAGAAGGCTCCCACCAAAGCCGCATTATTCCACCCCAATTCCAACGACATTGTGCGGAACCGGATGGCATACTGACCGACCGTCAGGGTGCCCTGGTGAAGGTTGAAAAGGGACTCGGTAAGGGAGGCTACCCGGCCTGGCTCATCAAATACCCTCCGAAAGGTGTCCAAGAAGAGCTGGATATTTAACACCACGGGATCATCCCTCTCCCAAAGAGGATTGACCCAAGACAGGGCTTCTCCCTCCAGATGGGACATGACAAAGGCCACCTTGGCCCTATCGGAGGGGTACTGATGAGGCAGAAGCTCGAAGTGCAGGCTACATTGGTTCAAGAACCCTCTACACTGCTTGGGGTCCCCACTGAATCGGGGGGGGGTTTGGCAAGGCGGGGAGAAGGAAATGGCGCAGGACTAGGAGGTGCGACAGCGGCCGCAGCGGCGGACTGGAGGGCCACCAAACGATTATCCACGGAAGCCATGTACGACAAGATATGGGACTGAGCATCCCGCTGCTGACCCAGCTCCTGCTGGAGACTGGCCAGCTGGGCAGCATTCCCCATATCGACGGCCTGGAGAGCTGATAGACGTGACTCCATAGACTTCATTATGGACATGATCCGCCCTTGTTTCTCCCGTAGGAAAAACAACTCCTTTTGAGCGGGAGCGGAGGTACCGGCGGGGTCCATGGCCTGATCGTACTGTTACCTTCGCGCTAGGCAAGGCGGAAGTCCCAGAGTGGACCCTCTGGACCGCGGCACCGAGGGGCCCCGGACGAGCAACCAGGTGGAACCGACCCCTATACAGGGACCGTTAGGAGCAGGTCCGGGGATTCGGATGCCACGGTAGCCGGAACCAAGAGGGGCGGCTCGGAGCGTGCTGAGGAGCTAGGCCCGGGTAGGCGAACTGGAGTAGGATGGCAGGAACGAACCACGGGCAGCGGGACTGAGACTGGAGTACGGACCACAGAAGGAAGGCTGGAGCACAGACAACAGGAGGAGGGCTGGAGCACGCACAGCAGGAGCGGAGGCTGGAGCACGGACAACAGGAGGAGGGCTGGAGCACGGACAGCAGGAGCGGAGGCTGGAGCACGGACAACAGGAATGGAGACTGGAGCACGGACAACAGGAACGGAGGCTGGAGCACGGACAACAGGAACAGAGGCTGGAGCACGGACAACAGGAACGGAGGCTGGAGCACAGACAACAGGAACGGAGGCTGCAGGGAGCACAAGGCAGAGAGGTTAACGCAAGGGGGCCCAGGATGCAAATGGAACATTAACAATCAGGCGCCTCCACTAAGGGAGGGCGGCCTGATATAGGCAGGGACCCGCTCCCATTGGTCCGGCGGTGCTAGCCGGTCAGGGCACCGCCAGAATAGTGAGTCAGCCAGGGAGAGCCGGCCGCGGCCTAGGACGCATGCGCAGGAGTCGCAGTGACGTCACAGGCCGCGGACCGGCCAGAGGAGGACGCTGCCGCCGACGCTGGGAGGAGGAACGCTGCGGTGCCGACAGGTCAGTATGGAGGCAAGCGGCAGAGTGCGCGGTGGAGACCGGAGCAGGGCGCGCGGCGGTGGTGGCCGTAACACCTCCATTGTAGGTTTTCGGCTGGAGCTGACATCCTTGTCTGCCCCTGGGTTGCTTCCTAAGCACTCCTTTATGACCGCTTATCACTGACTCTTAGGGCCCCGTTACATTTAGCGATGCACCAGCGATCCCGACCACGATATGACCCGGTCAGGATCGCTGGTGCATCGCTAAATGGTCACTAGTGAGCTGCTAAACAGGCAGATCTCACTAGCGTTGCAGCAGCGGTCGGCGGTGGATACTCACTTGTCAGACGCAGCGATGATGACCGTCTTCCGCCCGTGTCCATGGCTCGCTCATCGGCGCCAGCAGGAAGCCGACGATGAGAAATGGACCAGGCCGATCTCGCGCGATCAGCGATAGCCAGCGGGAGAGCCGGTCAGAGGTAAGCATCACATGTAGCGATATCGCTGTTGCGTCACAAAACCGGTGACGCTTTAGCGATATCACTAGTGATGTCGCTATGTGTAAAGCCCCCTTAAGGGTGTAAAAACAGATATAGATGATGAGCAGCATCCACTGGCCAATTTATTAGGTCCCATCCCAGGCATGGTAACAAATTACTAGATCATGGATTTAATCATCAGACTTGGAAATATATTTCAAATACTTGGAAGTTAAAGTCTTCTTAAAGGAACCTGTATTTTACAGAAATGTTATTTACTTGCCAATATTGGGTTACCCTGCAAGTAAATCCTGTGTAGACGGCTTACTGGAAGAACAGCTACAGAGAGAAAATGAAGTTTTAATCTCCCTGTAACCGCTTGCTGTAGTGCAGGCTGTCAGTCACAGTGCTGAGGAGTAATTACAGCCGTCGCTTACTGTATAGTGAGAAGTGACGTAAACTCCTTTGAACTGACCCTGGGCAGAGCCGGTCACGAGAAGATTAAATTTTCATTTGCTCCGTGTAAGCCGGCTATTCAGGATTTAAACGCAATTTACTTGCAGATTAACCCGATATCTGTGGGTAAATAGCATTTCTGGTTCCTTTGAATGGAACCAGTCACTATTAAAATGGTCTTCCAGGATTGTATCACAGAGTAAGAGTAGCTGATAAGAATGATATATAAATTTGGGGAAAAGATTGAGTATAATTTATATTATATAGATTCAAAGAGAGTCTGCCACCCCCAAAATACAAATGTAACCACTTATACATTCACATAGGGGATTTGGCCACTATGAAAATCATACCTGTAGTGTAAGTGTTACTTATTTAGTTTTATATAAAAACTGTTTTATTGTTTAAGTAAATGAGGGGCCCTTGGTGTACCCTTGGCGTGGCTAAGAGCTCAGTTCACCATTCTGCACCCTCAGCTACCATCCTCTGCAGCTCTGCTTAGGTTGATTGACAGCGCTTGCTTTAGGTCGCTGTCTGAACTGAATCCTAAGCCCTGTATGCACTGACAACGCAGGAGTCGAGAGCACACAGAGTGTCAGTGTGGACAGGAGCGTTCTCATGCCTTTTCTGCCTGCAGTGACCACTTGCTGCACACAGTAGCAGGAGCTGATGCTGACAGGAGAGGGAGATGAAAACACATTCTTGAATTATGAATCGAGTGTCTGGAGTGACTCAATGATTGATTACTTTCCTTAAAGGGGGTGTCCCACTAACAAAATTAATTTTAATTGATATATTTTGAAATAATAATAAGTTTCACAATTGGATGTGTTAAAAAAATGTTCCTGTGCTGAGATAATCTTAAATATGTGCCCCTGCTGTGTACTGTGTAATGGCTGTGTCTGACCATACAGGAAGCTCCTGGGCAAGGAGGAAGCAAAAGAGAGGATACAGACATTAGAGCATGGGATCACAGCTGATTCGTTTTGTGAGGTAAAACATTTTCCTGTCTGTCTTTATGCAAGGTTTTACCTCACAGAAAGAATCAGCTGTGATCCCATGCTGTCCTGTCTGTATCTTCTCTTTTGCTCCACCTCCACCCAGGAGATGATATAATCAGACCAAGTTCCTGTACGGTCAGACACAGCCATTACACAGTACACAGCAGGGGCACATTTATAAGAATATCTCAGCACAGGAACATTTTTTTAATACAGTCAATCTAGGAAATTATTATTATCTCAAGGTCTATTAGTTAACATGAATTTTCTTAGTGAGAAACCCCTTTAAATAAGAGCAAAGCTGTCCGTCAAAGAATATGTATTTAAAATAATCATCCACAGATATTTTTATACAGATGAACAATACATAGCATGCAATCTCTGCCTGACAGTAAATTTGTACATATAATGCTCCATCCTGTTTAGCTGCATATACAATACTGAATTACAAAATGATCATCACCACGTTGGAATTATAAGTCATTAAAAATATCCAGAATGAAGATTAATGCTCATCTAATACTCTTATGATGAACTCCTAAATTTATATTGAGCCTAGCTTTAAAAGAATAAAATAGAAGTTATACTAAATTGTTGTCTCACCCGGTGAGGTAGATCCATGAAACTCTTGGTGTAGATGGGCAGCTGTTAGGCTAAGTTTACACTTGCATTTGGGTAGAGTGCATATGCCTGCGTACTTCCTTCCTTAAGCTCCGCCTACTTCAGAGCTAGCAGTGGTACAACAGAAATTACTCAGTGATAGTAGGCCTAAAGCCCCCATTACACATAGCGATATCGCTAGCAATATCGCTGTAACGTCACCGATTTTGTGACGTAGCAGCGTGTTGTGAGCTAATTTTCTTGTTCACCTTTGATGTCCGATGAACTCCATCTGCTGGTGAAAGGAGGTGGTGAAACTGATTTGGATGGGAGAAACCTGTCACCTGAACAGGTGGATTGCGATTGGACATCCGGAATCTCTGAGTGGATATAAGGCAGCCGACGCCCTGTAGGGTTGCTGGTGATTTCTCTGCTCTGAGCTCTGGCCTCCAGTTCAATTCCTGTCTTCTAAAGCTAAGTTTTGCTCTGTTATTTGTTCCATGAGATTTTGTCTGATTTGCTTAGTTTTGTGTTCTGCCAGCCCCGGCTGGGGCTCTGCTGAATTTCCATTTTTGTCCCTGATCGGTTAAATCAGACGTGTTGGGACATTTTTGGTAGGGTTTTTGCGGATTGCAGCCAGCATCTTTTATGTCCTTTCCCATCTAGTTAGTTGGGCCCCATCGTTTGCTCTGCCTGTCTTTCTGTCTGTGTTTGTGCATTCATCTGTTTTCACTGACAATACATGTTGGGGGCTGTCTATTGCTTTGGGGTCTGCCCTGGGGCAGTTTAGATTTCCCCTTTCTTTCTTTAGGCTTATTTAGTTCTCCGGCTGTGAAGGGGCGTCTAGGACCACCATAGGAACGCTCCACGGCTGCTGTTAGTTGTTGTGAATAGGATCAGGGGTCTGCAATCCGCTAGCTACCAACCTCTCCGGTTTTCTGGACGTAGCTTGCTTTTTTTTTTTCCTCCTCCGGTGACTCATTCATAACAGCAGTGATATTGCTAGCTATATCGCTACATGTGATACTTACCTCCGACCGGCTCCCCCGCTGCTCATCGCTGGTCGCGCAAGAACATCCTGGACCATTTCTCTTCGGGTGCTTCCTGCTAGGCTTCCTGTGGCGCCGACGAGCGACGCGTGGACGCGGGCGGGAGGATGTCAGGATCGCCTCGTCTGACAGGTAAGTAGCGACCCCCGACCCCTGCTATGTTTGCTGGTGACATCTGCCTGTCTGGCAGCTCACTAGCGACCACTTAGCGATGCACCAGCAATCCATATCGTTGTCGGGATCACTGGTGCATCGCTAAGTGTAACGGTACCCTAATTTTGTCATTGCAGAACTGGCAGTGGTATGGCAGTGTTGACTCAGTGCAGGGATAACAGGGGTATGTTTGTCACACAATTCCATGCAGAGTTGGAAGAAGTATATTAGATATGACTTGGTGATAAAAGAGCTGAGTTTGTCACAGGGTCATATGCAGAGCAGGCTGTGGAAAAGCAGGGCTGATAGCAGAGCTGAGTTTCTCATTAATTAGCACTTTGGGAAACAGTCTGTTGTATAAGTGAACACTAGCTATTGAGTGTTGTCATAGGAGCACGTTGGATTTTCATGTCATGCATGGTGAGTGCTCGGTGCTGGATCTAAGAGAGTAATAAGTCTTTACCAAAAACCATATATAAATCATCTTGTTATATAATATGATAATATGTCAGATTTTTGTTTCTGCAGGACAGGTTGCTTTAGTAGAGGTAAACTAGACAACTGACCCTTTGAACCCTCACCCTTTGTCATATTTCCTATTTGGGGTTGTAAATAAATGGGTGCTTTATATAAAATAACATGTCTCTGAAGAGAAGGAGAGAAGTGTTGTGAGAGGAGAGCTGCAGCTGCAGAAGTGTTTGTAATGACAGTCAGCTCATCTCCTCTCCCTCCTCCCCTTCACACTGACTGAACTGAGATGAAAACAGAATGTGCAATCATACTCAGCTCTGCTATATCCTCCTATCCCCCAAAATGACTTCCACAACATTAAGGCTGAAAGTGTTTTTAATCACGCTCAGCTGTACTCTACATAGTAGCTGCAGAGATAAATGCTGTGAGCAGGGCTGCCTATCATTACATTTCACACGAGAAAATATAGAAAAAATGGAGCTTGTATGCCCTGAAAATATATTTTGTACAAAAAACGTATAGATTCAATTCAATAAAATGTATAAATTTTAATAAATCTTATTAAAAAAAGAATGCCAATATAACATGATTATAGAAATAGGTAAACAGTTTCAGTAAAATGTTGAAGGCACAAGATGTGTGACAGCACAAACAGGCGATTAGCACTCAATGGTAGAAGAAAAGCTGCATGTACAGTTGTGCTCAAAAGTTTACATACCCCTGCAGAATTTTTGCTTTCTTGGCCTTTTTTCAGAGAATATGAATGATAACACCACAACTTTTTTCTCCACTTACGGTTAGTGGTTGGGTGAAGCCATTTGTTGTCATACTACTGTGTTTTCTCCTTATAAATCATAATGGCAACCCAAAACATCCAAATGACCCTGATCAAAACCCTGGTGATTTTATCCTGATAACATGCACAAAGAAGAGTTGAAATAATTACATATAAAGTGATTACATGGGAAGATAAGCAATAAATGCTTTTAGTGGAACATGATCCAAAAAAATTCAATTCCTCCACGTAAGAAGTTTGTGATTTATTAAATGTCTATTAAAAGCATATACAAGTCCATCCATTCTTGTGTGTACATCGTCCTATAGAACAAGTCCCAGTAGGTAGATGCGGTTTCAACCTTGCTGGTTTTTATTCAGAACTCAACACTTCATCAAACTAAAGTGAAACTTAAAGTCACCCTTGGTAAAAACACACCCGTTATCCCATGACTAATCAAATGATTAGACATGTTCACAATAAAATTCAAAACAGAAAATATTACATTTTTCAAACCAAATCTGTGAGACGGTTTAGATACCATGGGTAAGTAGTTTCCAAAATTAAAATCCCATGATTCTCTATTTAACCCTTTAGTGAAAGAGCCAATTTGGTAATTAATGACCGAGCCAATTTTTACAATTCTTACCACTGTCACTTTATGAAGTTATAGCTCTGGAACGCTTCAACGCATCCCACTAATTCTCAGACTGTTTTTTTCGTGACATATTGTACTTCATGTGAGTGGTAAAATTTCTTCATTATAACTTGCATTTACTAATGAAAAAAATGGAAATTTGGCAAAAATGTAGAAAATTCTGCAATTTCTAAACTTTTAATATTTGTGCCCTTAAATCAGAGAGGGGTATCACACAAAATAGTTAATAAATGACTTTCCCGCTTTTTTTGTTAGGACATTGTAAGGGTTAAAAGTTGGCCAACGATTTCTCATTTTTCCAATAAAATTTGCAAAACCATTTTTTTAGGGACCACCTCACATCTGAAGGGAGTTTGGGGGGTCAATATAACAAAAAATACCCAAAAGTGACACCATTCTAAAAACTGCCCCCTCAAGGTGCGCAAAACCACATTCAAGAAGTTTATTAACCCTTCAGGTGCTTCACAAGAACTAAAGCAATGTGAAAGGAAAAAATGAACATTTTACTTTTTTCACAAAAAATTTACTTTGGAACCAATTTTTTTTTATTTTCACAAGGGAGTCAGGAGAAAATCGACCACAAAATTTGTTGTGCAATTTCTCTTGAGTACGCCGATACCCTGGATGTGGGGGAAAGCCACTGTTAAGGCGCATGGCCGGGCTCAAAAGGGAGGGAGCACCATTTGATTTTTTTAACGCAAAATTGGCTGGAATCAATGGTGGCGCCATATCGCATTTGAAGAAACTCTGATGTACCTAAACAATGGAACCCCCAATTCTAACTCCAAACCTAACCCCAACACACCCCTAATCCAAACCCTAACCACAACCCTAACCCCAACACACCCCTAACCCTAATCCCAACCCTAACCATAACCTTAACCACAACCCTAACACACCCCTAATCCCAACCATAACCACAACCCTATTGCTAGCCAAATACTAACTTTAGCCCAACCTTAACCCTAGCACCAACCCTAACTTTAACCCAACCTTAACTTTAGCCAAACCCTAACATTAGCCCAACCCTGACTCTAGCCCAACCCTAACCCTAGCTCTAGCCCCAACCCTAACCCTAGCCCCAACTCTAACCCTAGCTATAACTCCAACCATAACCCTAATGGAAAAATGGAAATATATTTTTTTATTTTATTATTTTTACCTAACTAAGGAGGTGATAAAGGGGATTTGATTTACTATTTTTGTTGTTTTGATCACTGTGATAGGGTCTATCACAGTGATCAAAATGAACCAATAGGAAAAATTTCCTGCTGTTGCCGGGTGCCGGCCGGCCGATCTCGGCGGGCGCACTACGCATGTGCCCACCAGTGTGATGTGTAATGATTACCAGTGTTATATGTAATGGTTACCAGTGTTACCAATGTGATGTGTAATGGTTACCAGTAGAGTTGAGCGAAACGGGTCGGTCAAATTCATAAGTCGCCGACTTTCGCTAAAATCTTGTTTCATGCAACGAAATCCGACCATAGCGTGAGGTCGGCATTGAGGTCGGCGACCAGAGCGCCAAAGTCGCGTTTCAAATGATGCTTCCAGCGCCCTTTTTCAGCCAATGATGGAGCACGCACACTGTGGGCAACGCGATGACATGGGCAGCAGTCACCACCATATTTGAGAAGGGCATGCAAGTGATTGGCTTGCTTTGTGTGGCGTCACAGGGGCTATAAAAGGGCGTGCACGCTGACCGCCATCTTACTTCTGCCTATCTTAGCATAGGGAGAGGTTGCTGATGCCTATTCTGAATAAGAGAGAGAGTTAGGCATGGAAGAAGAAAAAAAAAACTGCTTCTGCTGGTAGCGATTTTCACTGTACAACACAACAGTTTGTGTGCAGTTACAAGGGAGGATATGTTTTTGTGCATCAGCTCTGTTGGTCATTAGGCTGCCTTATAAGGCTCCCTGATAGCTGCATTGCTGTTTGCACACTGCTGTGCAAACTGCTTTTTTAAAAGCAAAAATACTTTTCTTCCTCTTTTCTGCAGTTACCAAGCGTTCATTTTTCCACACTTTTGTGTGCAGCAGTCCTGCTTATTAGGCTGCCTGCTGCCATACTTGGACTGAGAGCATCACTGTCAGCCTCCTAAAATCTCTAGGGAGATTCAAATTCTCCCCAATACTATATACACCTTGTACCTTGTTTTACAGTACCATATAGCTGGAGGTATTTTGGGTACATTTTCCCAAAAATGAGGAGGTATGTTGGAAGAGGCTGTGGAAGTGGGCAGGGGTTGCCAGCTGGTACTGATGGTGGTGGTGCATCTGCTGGTAGTGGCAAAAGCACAATAGCAGCTAAGGCAGGAGGTGTTGAGCCTGCGTCATGGTCTGGCTCCGGAAGGCCTGGAAGGCTACCTTTTCTGGGAGTAGGTTAACCGCTTTTAAAGCCGGAGCATCAGGAACTGGTTTTGGCTTACATTGCCGAAACAGACTCCAGCTAATATGCTCTCCTCTTCTGAAGTTTCAAAAAATGCAAGCACTGAGTCGTCAAGTGCTGGCTCCTGGTCAGGAAGAACCCCTTTCCTTGTGTCCTTCACCCCCACCAAAAGTGAATGATGCAGCAGGCCACACTTCACATTAGTCCATGTAGCTCTTTCTCACATACCATGCCTGGGTTATCAAATCGAATCGTGAATTCCCCAGTCCAAGATGAATCTGACATGGAGTGTGGGTTGCCAGCCAGGGCAGTGGGGTTAATCGGTAACGGGCCGGTGTCTCAAAGGGATGAGTCACAGTGGTGGTGACCCGGTCCGTGGCCCTGGGCATCCATGCAAAGGGGTGAATAACATTTATAGGTGAATGATACGTGACGCCACCTGTGGTTTCTGATCAGATTGACCAGCGCTGCAGTGTCGCTTCTCTGGGAGAGATGTTGTTGTGCAGCTAAGATGTAGAAGCCCTGCACAGGTAGGGCCGTAGTCGCAGGACATATGAAAGAGTTGGTAGATGGTGTGCAATGCCGTATGGCAGGCAGCCATAGCCTTTTCCTTCTGGCTCACACACGTCGATGCTGGGGCCTCCGAGCCTTAGTTGGGAACAGAGCATTTACAGCTGTTACTTCCTCCGGTTTCTGCTGCAGGACCGTCAGTGTCCCTCCAAACTCGGAGTCCGGAATCCGGACCATGCGTTCCTGCTAGAAGTGAGCCTTAACTCTGCTCATCCTCCAGCTCCTTCTCACGTCCACACACTTCCCCTTCCCTTCACAGACTGCCCTAACTTCCCTCCTCCCGACCACAGAGAGCAGCTCCTCAGCAGTCAGGTTCAGAGCTCTCCCTGCTGGCCTGGAGTGGGAACTGTGTTGTGTGTTGGTTTAACTGCTAGAGAGATCCTTCGTTGCTCCCAAGCATGACATCACACTCCCTAGGAGGAAGGTAATGCCACTGTGGCGACCATACTCCTGGGGGCACCACAAGTGCACTGATGCCCAGCCACTGCTAGATGATTCTGCTGGTACATTGACCCAGACCACTACATTCCCCTCGCACTCTATACAGCCAGAATCTGACCCTGATGAAACTCAGGTTCCCCTTCCCGCATACTATACCACCTTACACGGTGACAAAGAGGAAGGTGCAGATGAAAGTGCAGGTTCCTTGAGCAGGTGGGGGGGCATACTCATGGGCGACGGCACTGGCACAGGGCCCCTCATAGTACACAAAAGTGTCTCTGCCGGTGGGAGGGCCCACCCGCCATCAGACACACCGCCGTACTATGAGGGGCCCTGTGCCAGTGCCGTCGCCAACGATTGGGCCCCCCATGCTTGCTCAGGATCACAGCACCTGCAAAGTTGAAATACTTACCTCTCCTTGCTCCACCGCCGTGACGTTTTCCGCGTTTCCTGACAGTGACATTCTGGTCAGAGAGCGCGATGACATCACGTCTGTACGCCCTCTGCTTAAACAGTCCAAGTGCAGAGAGATGGAAAATGGAAGATGGGGACGACGAGGAGTCCAGAGTACAGGGAATCCCTAGCGAGGAGACTTATTTAATTGTTTTAAAGGTTGGGAGCAATTTTTTGGGAGCACTATACTCTGGAGAATGATATATGGGGCCCACCATACACTGGAGCATTCCAAAGGTGGACATCAGACACTGGAGCAGCACTTACAAGGCCCATTATACACTGGAGCATTAGAAATGGGCCCCATTATATATGGAGCATTATTTGGGCCCATAAGACACTGGAGCATCATCCATGGGGCCCATCATATACTGGAGCATTGTAAATGGGGCAGATTATATATGGAGCATTATTTGGACCAATCGTACACTAGAGCATCATCCATGAGGCCCATCATATGCTGGAGCTTTCCAAATGGGGGATAACAGACACTGGAGCAGCATTTACAGGGCCCGTTATACACTGGAGCATTAGAAATGGGGCCCATTATATATGGAGTATTATTTGGGCCCATAAGACAGTGGAGCTTCATCCATGGGGAACAACATATACTGTAGCATTATGTGGAGCTCATCATATACTGTATCGAACATTATATGGGACCATTGATTCTGTATGGAGAAATATATGGGCCTCATTACTCTGTATGGCGCACTATGCGGTGGCCATAATACTGTATGGAGTAATATACTGTCCGTTTTTGGAGCTATTGGAGAATTTAAAATGGATATCAGTCATGTGATGTAAGAAGTGAAGTATTTTTCATTGTACTATACCGCTATTTCTCTGCCGTGTCAGAGGATCATGAATTGTGGCATGTGTTAAAGGAGCCCAGTGACACTCTTTGGCCCTGGGCCCACGAAAATCTGGATCCAGCCCTACCCCCCCCCACAACTTTATCCAAATAACCCCCAGTTTTCAATGCCAAACTATTATTATAAAGTAAATTAATGTTGACAAGCTTAAGTAATAAGAATTGATGTTTTTGGCATTAAAATGGGCACTGTAGGTGCGTTTCCTGTCCTCCACTCACTGCCTACTTTTCTTCCCCATTGACTTGCATTGGGTTTTGTGTTTCAGTCGGCCTTCGACTTTTCACAATAATCGGCAGATTGCGTTCGACCCGACTTTTGCGAAAGTCGGGTTTCATGAAACCCGACTCGACCCGAAAAAAGACAAAGTCGCCCATCTCTAGTTACCAGTGTTACCACTGCAGAGTTTGTGTGATTATAACTGACACATCTGCAGGTTCCTCTCAGTGCTTCAAGTGGTTGTCCCACAAACAAAGTACATTTTAATTAATAAGTCTTGGAATAAAAATAATTTCCACAATTGGACACTGAAAACATGTTCCTGTGCGTAGATCATTTTATAAATGTGCCCCTGCTGTGTACTGTGTAATGACTGTGTATGATCGTACCGGGACATTGTCTAATCATACCACAGCTCCTGGGCAGGAGAGGACACAAAAGAAAGGATACAGACATTAGAGCATGGGATCGCTGGCGACTCTTTCTGTGAGGTAAATGATTTCCCTGCTGTTTTTAAGCAATGTTTTACCTCAAAGAAAGAACCTATTGAGATCCTGTGCTGTCATGTCTATGCACATTATATATACCTTTTGAAACATATTTGTGGGGTAAGTTTTGAATTTTTCATATGTAATCAGATTACTCAAAAAAACTGTTAAATTTAAGATATAAATCTGTATCCAGTACTACTGCATGCTTCCCATTCTTAAAGGGGCAGTGTGCACATTTTGCTAAATAACCTTAGCTTGTTGCTGAGAGGCATTTAGCATGTAGTAAACTTGCAATAGCTGGGAGGCATCTTATATAAAAGACTTCCTTTCCCCTAGGGATTCGCCAAGCAATATATTAAATCATTAGTCAGTAAGGCGTACTACTAGGGAGTTGTTAGGTCTTCTGGTCATGGTGTGACCAGTGTCTTGAACCTGTATCCCTGGCTCCAGTGTGGACAGTCCTGTATCCATAGTCTCTTGGTCCTTGAGCGGCCAGTGCTTGAACCTCATCCCCTGGTCCTGGAACTGCCAGGGCCTTAACATCATCCCCTGGTCCTGGAGTGGCCGGTGCCTGAACCTCATTCCCTGGTCCCAATGCGGCCAGACTCTGAACCTTGTCCTATTTCTGGAGCTGCCAGTAACTGAACCTCGTCCCCTGGTCCTTGAGCGGCCAGTGCCTGAACCTCGTCCCTTGCTCCTTGAGTGGCTTGGTCTTCAACCTTGTCCCCTGGTCCCAGAGTGACCAGTGCTTGAACATTATCCCCTGTTCCTGGGCCAACCAGTCCTGTATCCAAAGTCCCCTGGTCCAGATGCGGTCAGTCCTGTTCCCGAAGTCCCCTGGTCCCAGTACATGAACATTATCCCCTGGTCCATGGGTGGCCAAACCCTGATCCAGTATTTTAGCCCGGCATATCCAAACTAGTGTCAGTGTGCCTGACCCCTCGGGTCAGCAGCTGCAATCCCGGGGTCTGCCCAGGAGTGGTACCTGCCTGCTACCTACCGCACAAGCTTAGCTCAACCACTAGAGGCTCCAGTGAAAATGAAGGTAGCTGCTTAGTTAGGCCCTATGGCACAGTGGGTCCACAAGTCCGCATACGCCACAGTTGGACGTAACAGTGTTCTCAGAAATTTATTGACATCTAGTATAATTTGGTATAGATTGAAATGAAAAGCAGAAGCAAAACCCCACCCCTTGACAATAGATGCTGATTCTTCACTGATTATATAGGATGGTAAATTAAGTACAACGAAGGCTGTACTCGATCTCTTTGAATATTTTTCCTTGCTCTTGTGTGTTTTTTGGGTAAATGTACCCTGTTGTAATATGGCATTCCTGTTCTATGTTCTGGGGGTAGATATTTGAAGTGCATTATTCTCTCCTGATTCCTCACTTACTGCTTCAAAAGATTCAACATCATTGGAGCTAAAATTAACCCTTTGAATGGTCCTCTCACATGCTTCTGATATTCTCTTATTCAGTATTGATTTGGTGTTAAACTATTTTTCTCCTATTTGCACCAATTGTAGACAATATTAGGCTGATAATCGCCTAAATTTTGCATAGTTTTTTTGTCTGTTTAATTGAAGTTTAAAATCATGATCCCTCTACACTGTGACATACCTTCAGAAATTTGTAGACAGCTATTAAGTCTCCTCTCAGCCTTCTTTTTTGCAAGCTAAACATTCCTAGATTTTTTAACCGTTGCTTGTAGGACATACTTTGCAGTTCGCTCACCAACCTGGTAGCTCTTCTCTGAACTGGATCCAGTTTTTCAATGTCTTTTTTTTAAAGTGGTGCCCAGAACTGGACAAAGTATTCCAGTGGAGGCCTGACCAAGGAGGAATAGAGGGGGATAATTACTTCACGTGATCTAAACTCTATGCTTCTCTTAATACATCCTAGAATTGCACTTGCCTTTTTGCTTCTGCATCACACTGTTGACTCATGTGCAGTCTGCGATCTATTAGTCACATGTGCTATTGCTTAATTCTATTTCTCCCATTCTATAGATGTAATTTTCTTCTTTCTTGCCCAGATGTAGAATTTCTAATTTCTCCATTAAGTATCATTCTATTAGTCGCTGCCCATTGTTCAAGCTTATCTAGATCCTAATGAATCTTTTCTCTGTCTTCTCTAGTGTTAGCTATCCCTCCTAGCTTTGCATCATCTGCAAATTTGATTAGTTTGCCTTCAGTTCCTTTATCTAGATCATTTATAAAAATGTTGAACAACACTGGGGAAAGGACAGAGCCTTGTGGTACCCCACTTTAAAGACTTTTTCAATTGGATTCGCAACCAATTATCATAGAATCGTAGAGTTGGAAGGGACCTCCTGGGCCATCTGGTCCAACCCCCTGCTCAAAGCAGGATTCACTAACTCATCCCAGACAGATGTCTGTCCAGCCTCTGTTTGAAGACTTCTATTGAAGGAGAGCTCACCACCTCTTGTGGCAGCCTGTTCCACTCATTGATCACTCTAACTGTCAAAAAGTTTTTTCTAATATCTAATCTGTGTCTCCTCTCATTCAGTTTCATCCCATTGCTTCTAGTTTTTCCTTGTGCAAATGAGAATATAGATGATCCTTCTACAATGTGACAGCCATTGAGATATTTGTAGACAGCTATTAAGTCTCCTCTCAGTCTTCTCTTTTGCAAGCTAAATATTCCCAAATCCTGCAACCTTTCCTCATAAGACATGGTTTGCAAACCGGTCACCATTCTGGTCGCTCTTTTCTGAATTTGCTCCAGATTAATGATGTCTTTTTTAAAATGTGGCGCCCAAAGCTGGACACGTATTCCAGATGAGGTCTGATCAAAGAGGAGTAGAGGGCAATAATGACTTCACGTGATCTAGACTGTATGCTTCTGTTAATACATCCTAGAATTGTATTTGCCTTTTTTGCTGCTGCATCACACTGTTGACTCATATTCAGGCTGTGATCTATTAGTATACCCAAGTCTTTTTCACATGTGCTGTTGCTTAGCCCTATTCCTCCCATTCTGTATATGCTTTTTTCATTTTATTGCCCAGATGTAGTACTTTGCATTTTTCCCTGTTAAAAACCATTCTGTTAGTTGCTGCCCACTGCTCCAGTTTATTTATATCTTTTTGAATCCTCTCTCTCTTCTCTAGTATTAGCTATCCCTCCTAGCTTTGTGTCATCAGCAAATTTAATCAGTTTACCCTCAATTCCTTCATCTAAATCATTGATAAAGATGTTGAACAATACAAGGCCCAGGACAGAGCCCTGTGGTACCCCACTTGAGTCATTCTTCCAACTGGGTGTGCAGCCATTCACGACCACTCTTTGGGTCCGATCACTAAGCCAGTTATGAATCCACCTAACTGTTGCCTTGTCCATTCCATACTTAGTCATTTTTTCAATAAGGATGGTGTGAGATACTTTGTCAAATGCTTTGCTGAAGTCAAGATATACTATATCTACAGCATTTCCCTGATCCACCCAGTCAGTGATTCTGTCATAAAAGGAAATTAAGTTAGTCTGACATGACTTATTAGTTACAAACCCATGCTGACTCTGTTTAATCACTTCATTCTTATCCAGGTATTTACACACATGTTGTTTAATAATTTGTTCAAAGATCTTTCCTGGTAATGAAGTCAGACTCACCGGCCTATAGTTCCATGGGTCCACCTTCTTCCCCTTTGTGAAGATAGGAACAACATTTGCTCTTCTCCAGTCTTCTGGGACTTCTCCTGTTCTCCAAGAATTTTCAAAGATTATGGAGAGTGGTTCAAAATTTCTTCTGCTATCTCCTTCAGTACTCTGGGGTATAATTCATCTAGACCTGGAGACTTGAATTCATTTAGGTTAGCTAAGTGTTTCCTCACTATCTTTCTGTTTACAGATATCCTGGATTCTTCTATTTCCTTAATAGGACAGTGAGGAATAACTGATGTTACATTTCCTTTCTGAGAGAAAACAGATGCAAAATAAGAATTTCAAAGTTCGGCCTTCTCAACATCCTGTCTTGCCTTTTCATCATTTTCATCCTGTAAAAATCTTATTACTACTACTAATTATTACTACTCTTTGAGTACGATCACTGAGCCAGTTATGAATCCACTCACTGTAGCAGCACTCATTCAGAGCCTTACAATGGTGTGCAAAATTTTGGTCATCCCTGGTCAAAAGTTACTGTTCGGCTGAGTTCACACGTGGCGTTTTTTTCGCATTTCCGCGGCGGTTTTAACCGCGCGATTTTGCCACGAAAAATAAGCATCCCATGCATTCCTATGGGATTCCGCAATGCTGTGCTAATGCTGCGGTTTTTACCGTGGTGGAATCGCTCGCAGTAAAAAACGCAGCATGCTCATTAATTTTGCGGAATCACGGCGATCCCGCACTCATAGGAATGCATTGTTCTGCTTACTTTACGCATGTGGCTGTGCCCACCATGCGAAAAGTAAGCAGAACAATTGCGGATGGTACCCACGGTCCGGAGGAGAGGACTCTGTCCTCCGGGCTGTGGGTACCATATCCCTGTAAAAAATAGAATTTAAAATAAAAAATATTGTTATTCTCACCTTCCGACGTCCCACGCAGCCTTCCTGCCTCTCTCCACGCTCCCGTTCCCAGTACTCCTTTGCGAAAATGCCCGTGATGACGTCTGTTCTCGCGGGATCGCGAAGTCTCGCCGTCATTCGCGCGACGTCATCGCAAATTACCGCAAGACGTCGTGATCCCACGAGAACGTACATCATCGCGGACATTTTCGCAAAGGATTACTGGGAACGGGAGCGTGGAGAGAGGCGGAAAGGCTGCGCGGGACGTCGGAAGGTAAGAATAACACCATTTTTTTTTTTTTCATTATTTTTTACATTTTATCTTTTACTACTGATGCTGCATAGGCGGCCTCAGTAGTAAAAAGTTGGTCACACTTGTCAAACACTGTTTGACGAGTGTGACCAACCTGTCAATCAGTTCTCCAAGCGATGCTACAGATCGCTTGGAAAACGCTAGCATTTTGCAAGCTAATTACGCTTGCAAAATGCTAGTTTTTCCATGGGAATTTAAAATGCGATTTTCCTGCGGAATGGAATACCGGAACTCTCGCGGTAATTTCCGTGAGAGTTCCGCTACGTGTGAACCCAGCCTTCTTGTGAACATAAGCACCTACAAAAAACTCTATTCAACAGCAATGATGAATAAAAAACACTTATTTCAATACATAATAAAAACAAAACTATGTATAAAATGTTAAATATAAGCAGATGAGAACAATACAGATGAAGATAAAAGGTGGCAAAACCTTGACCCAATAACATACAAAATAAACTAAGGTAAGTATACAAATATATTTTCCGGTGATGGATAGAGTAAAGTGTCCCATAGTGACATAATTGTTCCATATACATTAACATCATGGTAAAGATAGCAATAAATCTTGACTGTCAGCATAACACCCATGTAACATCAATCTACATAAAGGCTAATCAGGCCTAACATATCTCATCATAGTCAAAAATGGACATACATGAGGGCATAATGCACATTAAAGACATAAAATAAAGTGTCAACAATTGCATACATATAAAGAAACAAAAGTAACATCCGTTACCAGAAAGGGAGCAGAGGTCCAAGCGTCCACCACACCCGACACGCGTTTCGTAATGAAATGCTTTGTCCAGGGGTGGATAGACGCTGGTCAGATATCTTTTTATATTGCCAATAGCCAATAAGGAAAGGAATGAAGTGCGGTCCAGAACGCATGCGCAAAATCGTCGATCATTGTTGACGCTGTTGCCTAGTAGACACCATGAGGTTACCATAGATAAATCAATCCAGGACCCGAACGTAATACTTGACCCGGAAGTCAATGAAGAAGATCCAGTATGTGGCCTATCAGCCGATCACGTAGCTGTAAAGGGGTCGGACCAAAAAGGCTAGAAAGGAGTGTCTGGTGCGAGTTTCCTATGGATAGGCCCACAAACTTCCGGAGCTACGGCCGCAAGTATGTAAGAATGGAGGGCCTGGCGTGGTGTCTCTATGGATACGCAGAAAAAATGCTGTAAAAAAATTTCTGGTCACACAGTACATGAACCTCATGACAGAACGGATATCACTTTGTCACGTGGACCCGTCCTGTGTGACGCGACCAGCAGGCCGGTAACTAGAACAACAGGACGCGGCACGTGATACTGTCCTGTGTGACATGGCTCGCAGGCCGGTAACTAAAACAACAAGACAAAGGGAAGGGAAACAGTTACAACGGTGGGCCCTGCGATAGGGAAAGGGGATGTGGAGACCTCCTGCACTCCCCTGAGTCAATGTCCCTAATGCTCCTAACGTTCTCTATGCCGGTTCCGCACCGGGCGCCGATCAGGAACCTGCTGCCCTAGCACACCCTACTCCTATCCCTTGCTAGGGAACTGGGTGGCGCAGGCACTGGCCCCACCGCTGTACTAATGCAACTAAGGAAAAACACAAACAGGGAGACACCACTTAGCTTTACTCTGTTGCACTTGCTCCTGGCAACAGAGTCCACCACCAGCATGCAGCTCTCCTCCTGAATCGCTGCCACCAAGCTCTGTCAGAGCTACAAGGAAATCCCATATGACTCCTTTCACACCAGGCTAAGACAGTGCTGCAAGGAACGCTCTCCAGCTCCTTCCTCCACCAAGGATGGTTGAAATGAACACTATCACCAACACTGATTGCAACACCTGTGACTCTTTTATAGCAGAGCCAGCAATCACACCTGCATAATAATCATGTGCACTTAACTAAAGAAACTAGAGTGCAATGACGCTCACCACCACCGGGGGAAAACTTAGAACAAACGACACCTCAGTAAAAAAAATCCCAATGTACACCAGGGCAAAAACCAACCTTAAGCACAGCTTAGGGAAAAAAAAGGTTACCTGTGCTTTTTACATGTCCTGATTCAGCATGGATCATGACACACGTGATGTCTTCAATGTAAAAATTAGCCTTGCAACGCCGACGCTGCCTAAAGAAGTGTCCTGAAAACAAAACACTGTTAAATAAGAACACAATAAAACTTAAAAATTTAAAGGTAAAGTCGATATTAGGTATAAAACCAATCCATATACATAGTGACTAGTCATAAACAAAATAAGGTTACCATTGTAAAAATAAGAGCGTTAGAAAATGAAGGAAAACACAAAAATAACAGTGTTAGAAGGTGAGGGGGAGCATAAAGAAAAAAAGGGGGAAACAACCAAAAGAAAATAAACACATAATATAGATATTTAAGGGACAAAGTGATACAAAAAATGAAATTTAATAAGTGGATACCATTTAAATATACTAATAGTAAAGAGTGAACAGCATAATAGCAGAGCTCATACTAAATAAGTTAATTGAAGGCTGACAACAAAATCAAACAAAGTGAAGAAATTTTAATACATTGATGTACAAGTGAAACACTAGAAGATGTAAAAACAAGAAAAGAGACTAAGGGCCCCGTCACACATAGTGACTCATCAGTGATCCCGACAACGATATCAACATGTCAGGATCGCTGGTGAGTCGCCACATGATCGCTGGTGAGCTGTCAAACAGGCAGCTTCACTAGCGATCAGCACCAGCGACGCCATCGCGTTGATGCAGGGAGCTGATAACTAAGGTACACATCGGGTTTCTAAGTGGTGTGCGTCACTTAGAAACCTGATGTGTACCTTGGTTACCAGCTCCCTGCATCAGCGCACTGGTAACTAAGGTATACATCGGGATTCTAAGCACCGTGCGGTGCTTAGAAACCCTGCGTTTACCTTAGTTACCAGCGCGCTGATCGCTGGTCTCCCGCCTGTCACACGCAGCGATGCGTGCTGGCCAGCGGGAGACCAGCGATCAAAAAAATGTCCAGGCTATTCCAGGACGATCAGCGATAACCGGCAGGGGGGCCGGTCGCTGGTCAGTGTCACACACAGCGATCTCACAAAACTTGTGACTCAGCAGCGATCTCGCTAGCGAGATCGCTATGTGTGACGGGGGCTTAAAAGACCTAAAAAGGAAAAAATAAAGTGCAATTGTGTTAAATGTAAACATCACTCCTGGTAAACTATTTAGACATATCTACATTTTGACATGCAATGCAAAGTCACAGCAGGGGTGTTACCAATGAAATCAGATACATTTGTGGCCAAAAGTATTGACACCCCTGCAATTCTGTCAGATAATACTCAGTTTCTTCTTGAAAATGCTTGCAAACACAAATTCTTTGGTATTATTATCTTCATTTAATTTGTCTTAAATGAAAAAACACAAAAAGAATTGTCCTAAAGCCAAATTGGATATAATTCCACACCAAACATAAAAAAGAGGGTGGACAAAAGTATTGGCACTGTTCGAAAAATCATGTGATGCTTCTCTAATTTGTGTAATTAACAGCACCTGTAACTTACCTGTGGCACCTAACAGGTGTTGACAATAACTAAATCACACTTGCAGCCAGTTGACATGGATTAAAGTTGACTCAACCTCTGTCCTGTGTCCTTGTGTGAACCACATTGAGCATGGAGAAAAGAAAGAAGACCAAAGAACTGTCTGAGGACTTGAGAAACCAAATTGTGAGGAAGCATGAGCAATCTCAAGGCTACAAGTCCAACTCCAAAGACCTGAATGTTCCTGTGTCTACCGTGTGCAGTGTCATCAAGAAGTTTAAAGCCCATGGCACTGTGGCTAACCTCCCTAGATGTGGACGGAAAAGAAAAATTGACAAGAGATTTCAACGCAAGATTGTGCGGATGTTGGATAAAGAACCTCGACTAACATCCAAACAAGTTCAAGCTGCCCTGCAGTCTGAGGGTACAACAGTGTCAACCCGTACTATCCGTCGGCGTCTGAATGAAAAGGGACTGTATGGTAGGAGACCCTGTTAGACCCCACTTCTTACCCCGAGACATAAAAAAGCCAGGCTGGAGTTTGCCAAAACTTACCTGAAAAAGCCTAAAACGTTTTGGAAGAATGTTCTCTGGTCAGATGAGACAAAAGTAGAGCTCTTTGGGCAAAGGCATCAACATAGAGTTTACAGGAGAAAAAAAGAGGCATTTAAAGAAAAGAACACGGTCCCTACAGTCAAACATGGCGGAGGTTCCCTGATGTTTTGGGGTTGCTTTGCTGCCTCTGGCACTAGACTGCTTGACCGTGTGCATGGCATTATGAAGTCTGAAGACTACCAACAAATTTTGCAGCATAATGTAGGGCCCAGTGTGAGAAAGCTGGGTCTCCCTCAGAGGTCATGGGTCTTCCAGCAGGACAATGTTAAAGATGTGTCTGACAGGATATCAGGACTCTTCAGACCTACAGATGACTACCCATTCCTGCTACTACATGTGGGGACAAATGACACTGCAAGAAACGACCTGGAAACCATCTGCAGAGACTTTGAAGACTTAGGCAAGAAAGTGAAAGAACTGGGAGCGCAGGTGGTCTTCTCTTCCATCCTCCCAGTGGATGGCCATGGAACAAGGAGGTGGAATAAGATTCTGCAGGTGAACAACTGGCTACGTCGATGGTGCCGTCAGCAACGATTTGGATTTCTGGATCACGGAGTGAACTACTTATACGATGGACTACTTGCTAGAGATGGGGTGCACCTTACGAAGACTGGTAAGCATGTATTTGGAAGTCACCTTGCTACACTTGTAAGGAGAGCTTTAAACTAGAACAACATGGGAAGGGAAGCAAAAGACCAGAAAAAGCCATACACCTGACAAATGCTATTGAGAACTCTGCTATTAGAAGTGGAAAGGAAGAACAAAGACGAAAGAATCTAAATAATACAAATATTGGAGAAAGAGAAACCAATCACAAACTAAAATGTTTCTATACTAATGCACAAAGCATGGGCAACAAACAAGGAGAATTGGAACTACTAACACAGGAAAAGAAATATGATGTCATTGGAATCACTGAAACTTGGTGGGACAATACACATGATTGGAATACAAGACTAGAAGGATACAACTTATTTGCAAGAAACAGACTTGATAAACGAGGAGGGGGTGTCGCATTGTATGTTAGAAACGCGTATATCTGCACAGAGATTGAAGCTTCAGAGACTGGGAGTTCTGTGGAAACTGTTTGGGTAAGAATACAAGGACAGAACAATGGAAAGGACACCATTGTAGGCATTTACTACAGGCCGCCTGTGCAAGCTGAAGCTATGGATGAACTCTTTATGCATCAAATGGCCAAGTTCTCCAAAAAATATGACATAGTTGTCATGGGAGATTTCAACTATCCAGACATTTGTTGGGAATCTCTCTCAGGCAAAACTAACAGGTCAAGGAAATTCTTATCCTCTCTTGCTGACAACTTTATCTTCCAAAAGGTAAGGGAGAAAACAAGGGGAACTGCTACCTTGGATCTAATCCTTATAAACAGGGAGGAAATGGTTGAGGAGGTAAAAGTGGCTGGGACCCTAGGAGGTAGCGACCATGCTATTTTAGAATTTTGGATAACTAGAGGCGGAAGACCTGTGAAGACTCAGACGTCAAGGTTAGATTTCAGAAAGGCAGATTTTAAGGGATTCAGAAAGAGAATTGGAGGGATCCAATGGCTGGATATCCTTAAAGACAAAAATGTCCAGGAAGGATGGGAAATCTTGAAAAATGAAATTCTCAAAGCACAGTTGTTAACAATTCCGAAAAGAGGGAAGAATAGGAAGCAGTTAAGGAAACCAGGATGGATGAACACAGAACTTAAGCACATGCTAAAAAGGAAGAAAAAAATGTTTATAAAATGGAAAGAGGGAGGCATATCTAAAGAAGAATATAATGCTGTCTGCAGAACCTGCAGGGCACAAATCAGATTAGCTAAAGCTGAAAATGAATTGAGGCTTGCAAGAGATGTCAAAAGCAATAATAAAGGATTTTGGGGATATGTCAAAAGTAAAAGAAAAGTCAAAGATGCTATAGGATTTTTACAGGATGAAAATGATGAAATGGTAAGACAGGATGTTGAGAAGGCTGAACTTTTAAATTCCTATTTTGCATCTGTTTTCTCTCAATAGGAAATGTAACATCAACTGTTATTCACTGTCCTATTAAGGGAATAGAAGAATCCAGGATATCTATAAACAGAAAGATAGTGAGGAAACACTTAGCTAGCCTAAATGAATTCAAGTCTCCAGGTCCAGATGAATTACACCCCAGAGTACTGAAGGAGATAGCAGAAGAAATTTTTGAACCCCTCTCTATAATCTTTGAAAATTCTTGGAGAACAGGAGAAGTGCCAGAAGACTGGAGAAGAGCAAATGTTGTTCCTATCTTCAAAAAGGGGAAGAAGGTGGACCCAGGTAACTATAGGCCGGTGAGTCTGACTTCTATACCAGGAAAGATCTTTGAACAAATTATTAAACAACATGTATGTCAATACCTGGATAAGAATGAAGTGATTAAACAGAGTCAGCATGGGTTTGTAACTAATAAGTCATGTCAGACTAACTTAATTTCCTTCTATGACGGTATCACTGATTGGGTGGATCAAGGAAATGCTGTAGATATAGTATATCTTGACTTCAGCAAAGCATTTGACAAAGTCTCTCATACAATCCTTATTGAAAAAATGATTAAGTATGGAATGGACAAGGCAACTGTTAGGTGGATTCATAACTGGCTTAGTGATCGGACCCAAAGAGTGGTCGTAAATGGCTGCACATCCAGTTGGAAGAATGTCTCAAGTGGGGTACCACAGGGCTCTGTCCTGGGCCCTGTATTGTTCAACATCTTTATCAACGATTTAGATGAAGGAATTGAGGGTAAACTGATTAAATTTGCTGATGACACAAAGCTAGGAGGGATAGCTAATACTAGAGAAGAGAGAGAGAGGATTCAAAAAGATTTAAATAAACTGGAGAAGTGGGCAGCAACAAACAGAATGGTTTTTAACAGGGAGAAATGCAAAGTACTACATCTGGGCAATAAAAATGGAAAAAGCATATATAGAATGGGAGGAATAGGGCTAAGTGACAGCACATGTGAAAAAGACTTGGGTATACTAATAGATCACAGACTGAATATGAGTCAACAGTGTGATGCAGCAGCAAAAAAGGCAAATGCAATTCTAGGATGTATTAACAGAAGCATACAGTCTAGATCACGTGAAGTCATTATTTCCCTCTACTCCTCTTTGGTCAGACCTCATCTGGAATATTGTGTCCAGTTTTGGGCACCACATTTTAAAAAAGACATCAACAAACTGGAGCAAGTTCAGAAAAGAGCGACCAGAATGGTGACCGGTCTGCAAACCCTGTCTTATGAGGAAAGGTTGCAGGATTTGGGAATGTTTAGTTTGCAAAAGAGAAGACTGAGAGGAGACTTAATAGCTGTCTACAAATATCTAAAGGGCTGTCACATTGTAGAAGGATCAACTTTATTCTCATTTGCACAAGGAAAGACTAGAAGCAATGGGATGAAACTGAATGGGAGGAGACACAGATTAGATATTAGAAAAAACTTTTTGACAGTTAGAGTGATCAATGAGTGGAACAGGCTGCCACGAGAAGTGGTGAGTTCTCCTTCAATGGAAGTCTTCAAACAGAGGCTGGACAGACATCTGACTGGGATGATTTAGCGAATCCTGCTTTGAGCAGGGGGTTGGACCAGATGGCCCAGGAGGTCCCTTCCAACTCTACGATTCTATGATTCTATGATTCTATGATAATGACCCAAAACACTTTTCAAAAAGCACTAGAAAATGGTTTGAGAGAAAGCACTGGAGACATCTAAGGTGGCCAGCAATGAGTCCAGACCTGAATCCCATAGAACACCTGTGGAGAGATCTAAAAATGGCAGTTTGGAGAAGGCACCCTTCAAATATCAGGAACCTGGAGCAGTTTGCCAAAGAAGAATGGTCTAAAATTCCAGCAGAGCATTGTAAGAAACTCATTGATGGTTACCGGAAGCGGTTGGTCGCAGTTATTTTGGCTAAAGGTTGTGCGACCAAGTATTAGGCTGAGGGTGCCAATACTTTTGTCTGGCCCATTTTTGGAGTTTTGTGTGAAATGATGAATGTTTTGCTTTTTGCTTCAATCTCTTTTGTGTTTTTTCATTTAAGACAAATTAAATGAAGATAATAATATCAAAGAATTTGTGTTTGCAATCATTTTCAGGAAGAAACTGAATATTATCTGACAGAATTGCAGGGGTGTCAATACTTTTGGCCACAACTGTAATGCCCTATCCATCAACAAGACAGACCAATGCTTCTGTAGTATTTTGAGCATTTCATCACTACGAGAGTTAAAGTTCAAGATGCACCGTGAATTAATCTTCTCGTTCTTGGATCTATTTCTCAAAAGATCATTGCGGTCACTCAGACGTGCCCTAGTGTACGCTTGACAAATTGATTTCCTACCATAGCCACGTTCTTTAAACCTTGTATGGAGGTTTTGGGCCTGCTTTCCAAAGAGAAGATCGTTAGAACAAATCCTCCTGGCACTCAAGAATTGTTCAGTTGGAAAATTATCCAGTAAGTGTCTTGGATGTTGGGAGGTTGCATGCAGCAAGGTGTTAGCTGCAGTGCTTTTGCTAAACAAATCAGTCTGAATATTCCCAGAGTGGTCTACATGAATAGAAACATCCAAGAACTCCATATATTGTCTACTACTTTTGTGGGTCAGCTTTATATTGAGTTAATTTGTATTCAGGTAGTCAAATAAGGATTGTAAATCTTCTTGTGTACCTAGCCATATGAGAAGCCCATTGTTTATATAGCACCACCATGCAACCACCCCGGAACTCAATGTAACTGGATCGTATTGGAAAATATTTCTCCCCCACAGCCCCAGGAAGAGATTTGCATATGAGGGCGCACAAGATGCCCCCATTGCAGTCCCCAGGAGCTGCAGGTAGAGGAGTCAGGAGAAGACCTCCTTTATCGGAGGGTTTAATAACTACCGTTTTCAAGTCCTCAAGTTCCTTCAGGGCATGTCTCTCATTGAGAGTAAGGTTATCCATTTTTATGGTTTCAGGGATATCTTGTACATCTCTCATAACCAGACGAATAAACATATCAATCTCAGGATGTACTTAGATCTGTGGAAATTTAGAGGAATTAGGATGAAGGTGTTGTGGGTACTTGCTTTTGTTGGGTTCCTCCAGCCAAATCCTCCAAGGCTTGAAGAGCTAGGGTTTCAGATATTGTCATGGTAGTTGAGAAATCCTCCTGTTTATGATACATTTTCCTAAAAATTAGTCTTCTGGCAAATAATGGTAGGTCCTGCGCCACTGAGAATCTATGAAACCTTGATGAAGGAGAAAAAGAAAGACCTCGGCTAAACACCGAGATATGATCAGAAGATAGATTGATTACCTTTAAGGTGGTATCCTGATTTTTGAGTGGTATTCTTGTATCTTCTGTCTCCTTGTCTATGGCCATAATCATGTCTTCGTTTGCTATGTGTCAGAGGATACCTCCTATAGTTGGTGGATGATGCAACCGAAAAACAGGTAGTTGAAGTACCTGTGGATTCCTTTACTAATGTATCAGTTTTAGTCAATATTTTATTACATCTAAATACACGATTTAGTTTCTTATCCTCCAAATCTCTCTGAAATTTTTTAGTTTTGGTACTAGAGATTTGATTTTCCCATTCCATCATGTTCTTCTCCATTTCTCTTTTAAAATGATCCATTTCCTCTTTAGAGCATTCAAGATTACGTTTACTCTGCACTTCGTTGATCTCAACCTCTAATTCCGCCAATGTTTTAGAACTAATATCAATTAATATTCCCATAAATGAGGAGGAGCATGTATTACATGCAGTCTCCCAACAAAGGCGAAAACCATTGCCCTCCACCGTAAAAGACGGGAGTACTTGAACACTCAGCCAACGGGTGGTTTAACCCTTCTTCAGATAATTCTCAAGCGAGACCTTGTTCCACCAAGTACGTGTTCGACAATTAAGAAGGTTGGTCAAGGTTTTCTTAAGGGCCACTTTTTGAGCTGAATCCTGCATCTGTGGAGTCTCATCCGAAAAAATATTCTGAGCATGTAGTATCCAGGATGCATCTCTGGCAAAAATTAAGAGACCACTGCAAAATTTTGTTTGATTTTTCTCTTGAAAGGTATATTTTTGAGTAAAATGTAAACTGCTCTTGCATTCTATAAACTACTGACAACATATCTTCTAATTTCCAAGCACTAAATTTTGTATTTATTTTCAGAAAATGAGAAATTGTCAAAATAGCAAAAAAATGCAGTGCTTGCAGACCTCAAATAATGCTAAGAAAACAAGTTCATTTTGTATCCAAATCCGGCTTTAAACTTCTCCACAACAGTATCACGGACCTGCCTGTTGTGTTCCTTGGTCTTCATGATGCTCTCTGTGCTTCAAACAGAACCCTGAGACTATCACAGAGCAGGTGCATTTATACGGAGACTTGATTACACACAGGTGGATTTTATTTATCATCGTTAGTCATTTAGGACAACATTGGATCATTCAGAGATCCACAATGAACTTCTGGAGTGAGTTTGCTGCACTGAAAGTAAAGGGGCCGAATAATATTGCACGTCCCACTTTTCAGTTTTTGACTTTCCACAAAAATTTAAAATAACCAATAAATTTCATTCAACTTCACAATTGTTTTCCACTTGTTGATTCCTCAACAAATTTTTACATTTGGTATCTTTATGTTGGAAGCATGATATGTAGGAAAAGGTTGAAGAGTTCCAGGGAGCTGAATACTTTCGCAACACACTGTACCTGTGATTAAAAATAGTTAATTAAATTAATATTTTAATATTCCCAATTTCCCGATCGGTAAAGAGAAAAAAATTTAAAATGTAAAAATTCTTTTTTTTTCGTCGCTGCAATGCTGTAAAAAAATGCGGTAAGCAATAAAAATACCATATCTGTTCCAAAATGGTATCAATAAAATTGTTGTCTCGCCTCATAAAAACATAACTGTGACCAAAAAATGAAAATGTTACTGGTTTTGGAAAAAAAGGGACACTCATTTTTTTCTTCAAAATTTGTGAATTTTTTTTTTCCACCACTAGAATAATAAAAATATGGACAAAGTTGATATTGCTGCAATCATGCTGACCTGGACAATAATGATACCAGGTCATTTTTACAACACAATTGGCTGCGTGAAAACTGTTACCAAAAACAATTTCATAATTGCATTTTTTTCTTAATTTCACTGTACTTCGAATTTTTTTCAGTACTCAATGTGATAAATTGAATGGTGTTAAAATACAACTCATGCAAATAAACAAACCCTAAGATGTTTATGTGGATAGAAAAATAAAAAAGTTATGGTTCTTTGAAGAAAGTGAAGAAGAAAATTAACAACGCAAAAACGTAAATTAGCCATGTTGGGTTGGAGTTATAAGTGTCAAGACGCATTGGAGGGGTTAACCACATTAGTATTAGCAAAATGCCTGATATGTAATTTAGCACAATTTTCAAGTTGTGCACTTAATGTATTTAATATCACAAAACGTGCATTGTATGCAATGTACAGCGGTTCCGTTTCATTAGGACAGGCGTTACTCACTCTGATTTTGATGAGTCGGTGTGCTGAAGTCAGAGTCGCCAAGAGTCATACACCTATTAATGAACCAGGCGTGTCTGAAAATTGGCAGGCGCCTTGCCACAACTCTTACTCCAGTCTGTGACTGGAGTAAGATTTCTGGTGTAAGGCGCACCACAGCTCGTCATCAATTAGAGGCACTTTGGTATGACGCCCCCGTCCCGAAACTGCCATGAAAACTCAATGTTGCGTGAAAATTTTGCATCTTATCAAAGTGTTTACGTCAGATCCAATGTGTATTACTGCAGTTAATAATATTATTGAAATACATGTTTAACTTGTTTTAGATAATTGCACAATGCACACATGTTTATTCCACATTTATGAAATCTAATTTCTGAAAACCATGGGTGATAATATTCTCGCTAAGGTCGGGGATTTTTTAATGGAAAAATTCCATCCAGCCTGTTTTTCACATAGTGAAGCCTCTCCTCATCACATTGGGAAATGTTTGTTATTATTACTCTAAATCTGATTGAATTCGTTACTGTATGTTGTTAGAAAGACTGTTTTAGGTTTTTTTTTTCACTGTTCTATTAAGCATCCACGTAGAGTAACCCCATTTTCTTTATCTAGCAGATATCAGTTTCTGTTCTCTCATGTAATTTTTCAATATTAGAATTTCAATAGATAAGACATTTCTTTTTTATATACCATCTCCTACTCTTTTCCAGTTTTTGAAAAATCATGGTAGAAAAGTTTAACAATATTTTCAATTTTATTGTATTAAATATTGTAGCCATGCTTGTCATTGCTTTACTTTGCTGCTGCCAAAAGAAAAGTTGAACTAAACCCTTGTAATGTGCACATGGGACGGATTGACTCAAATGTGTTCATATAAGCATTTAAATGCTTTTTGTGCTGCATTATTTATGAAGCAGACACAGTCTTCAGTTTCGTCTGATGCATGTTTCCGGTCACATAATGGACCCAGAGCATATTCTTATTCTAAATTCATTACCTCATGCATTCAAGACAAAATGTAAGTTTTATTAGGGGTAGAGTTCAGTACATTGGAGCCTGGCACTCACTTCAATCTTACATTAGAGATCCAGCATAAAGAATATTGCTTTGCAGGCAGGGTTAGTACTTTTCATAAGTTTTATGCTCATTCCAGTTTTCAGAATATTAGATTCAGGATAATGTCAGTGTTTACAACAGGAGGGACTATTTTACTTGAGTTATATAATTTTCTTTCTCTGTGGGGGATTTTCATGGAGTTGTTTTCATCCGATTAAAAACATGAAATACATCCATCAGAATGCTGTAAAATATAATAAAAAATAACTGCAACAGGACCGACAGGGAATCCAGGCAGCCTGGAGCAAGAACTGCAAGGGATCACTTCTCCTTTTACCATGCAATTATGTTATTCCATCTTAGCGCTGCCCTGTTCACTGCGTTCGCTGCTCTGCTTCTCCCTGTGTCAGGCCACCGTGCTGAGTCCTCATACAGCACTTCTAAACTCTACTGCATATCGCAGCCAGATCCAATAGCAATTCAACCCTGCTGTATCCTTCAGGGTTTGTCTTCTCCAGCCTATCCTTTGCCAGGCAAGGGATATATTAGGCAGCTCTTCCCTCTTCACCTTTGCCTGAGCTTAGGTTCCTAGTTGCAGTATGTCTCTGTGAGAACCATGTGGGAATAGTGGATGAGGGCAGGTATATCTCGCCCAGATTCCTTTCCTATGTGGCCTAGTCTGGTCAGTATCGCACCTGCTTACTAATGGATAATGGGAGGTGGATATAAAAGGATGCAAGGTGGTTGTGTGAGTGTCTCAGCCTGGGAACACAGAGAGCCTGTCTGTGTGAGAGACACACGTGAGTGGAAGCAGTGCCCACTGCAACTGTGGTTTGGCTGGATGGGAGAAGCCCGCCAGTTGGTAGTTAGGTTGTCCATTGTTTAGTTAGTGCCAGACAGACAAGGATTTGTTTTATGTTTTATTTCCTTTTGCATTGCTTTCACCGTTAATAAACCTGACCCAGGGTCAGTTACACCCAAATCCCAGCTCTGCGCCTGAGTTTCATGCTGAACGCACGTGACCTTTGACCCCAGCAAAGGCGATCCCGGGGTGTTTTATCACATTGTGGTGGAGAATGCAGGCAATGTTAGAGTTAGGAGTCATTGAGGAATCGCACAGTGCGTGGTCCAGCCCGATTGTGCTAATTCCTAAACCGGACGGCACCATCCGGTTCTGCAATGACTTCAGGAAACTGAATGCGGTCTCAAAATTTGATGCCTATCCTATGCCCCGGGTCGACGAGTTAATAGATCGGTTAGGAAAAGCCCGGTATATTACGACCCTAGATCTAACAAAGGGGTATTGGCAGATCCCTCTGGCTGAGGCGGCCAGAGAAAAGACGGCATTTGCTACGCCGGAAGGTTTATTTCAGTATGTGTATATGCCGTTTGGACTGCACGGGGCACCGGCGACCTTCCAGAGACTGATGGATCGAGCCTTGAGGCCACATAGGCGGTACGCTTCGGCCTATTTGGATGACATTGTCATTTACAGCTTGGACTGGGAGACTCATCTCCAGAAAGTACAAGCTGTGATTGACGACCTGTGGGAGGCAGGTCTAACCGCGAACCCCAAGAAATGTCACATCGGGCTAGAAGAAGCCCGGTATTTGGGGTATGTAATTGGGAGGGGTGTTGTTAAACCCCAGGTTGATAAGATTCAGGCGGTTCAAGACTGGCCACAACCTGTCAACAAGAAGCAGGTGCAAGCCTTCCTGGGGATCGCCAGTTATTATCGCCGGTTCATACCCAATTTTGCAGCCATCGCTACCCCCCTGATGGATCTTACAAAAGGGAAAGACTCCGTCATGATTAAATGGAGTTTAGCGGCTGAAGAAGCCTTCTATAGCCTAAAACGGGCACTTTGCTCTCAGCCCGTACTGGTGACTCCGGACTTCCGCAGTGAGTTTGTGGTACAAACGGATGCCTCTGATACCGGTATCGGGGCCGTACTCTCACAAGTGAGGGACGGAGTGGAACACCCAGTCCTCTATCTCAGCAGGAAGCTGAATAAACACGAGCAAAGGTATGCAGTCGTAGTAAAAGAGTGCCTCGCCATTAAGTGGGCTCTAGAGGCCCTCAAATATTACCTGGTGGGCCGAAAGTTCAGGCTGATCACTGACCATGCCCCTCTCAAGTGGATGCACTTGAACAAGGAACGGAATAGCCGGGTGACCCGGTGGTTCCTTGCCCTGCAGGCCTACACTTTTACGGTGGAGCACCGCCCAGGGGTACAGATGGGAAATGCAGATGCCCTGTCCCGAGTGCACTGTTTGGCGGGTGTCATTGCTCGACCGGAGTGGTCTGAGCAGAGGGGGGGGATATGTGAGAATCATGTGGGAATAGTGGATGAGGGCAGGTATATCTCGCCCAGATTCCTTTCCTATGTGGCCTAGTCTGGTCAGTATCGCACCTGCTTACTAATGGATAATGGGAGGTGGATATAAAAGGATGCAAGGTGGTTGTGTGTCTCAGCCTGGGAACACAGAGAGCCTGTCTGTGTGAGAGACACACGTGAGTGGAAGCAGTGCCCACTGCAACTGTGGTTTGGCTGGACGGGAGAAGCCCGCCAGTTGGTAGTTAGGTTGTCCATTGTTTAGTTAGTGCCGGACAGGCAAGGATTTGTTTTATGTTTTATTTCCTTTTGCACTGCTTTCACCGTTAATAAACCTGACCCAGGGTCAGTTACACCCAAATCCCAGCTCTGCGCCTGAGTTTCATGCTGAACGCACGTGACCTTTGACCCCAGCAAAGGTGATCCCGGGGTGTTTTATCACATCTCTAAGTATCGGTATTGGAGCATGTTTGACTGCTTGCTTTACCCATACTATCTCACCTCTCTGCTCGTGACCCCCGCTGTTTATTCTGACCCTGTGCAGCCTGCCCCGACCTCGGGCCATCTGACTATGTTTCTGTCTAGCCTTTCTATACTTCGCATACCTGCTCTGACCGATGGGTCAGCGGCTGCAGACCCGGAGACTGACCTGGAGTGACACCTGGCAACTATCTGTGACTGAGCCTATCCACACCACCATATGCCCTAGAGAAAACCAGGTAGTAGCTTAGTCACCCTCCTCCACGGTAAGCCCGGCCTGTGGCGCAGTGGATAGACACCCATCTGCGTTACTCGAGTTACTATATAAGCACCTTAGCTGTAAACAGTTGTGTATGGATGTGTTTGCCTGTTATAAAGTGGCAGCTACTTGACATTGGATATTGTAATGGCACCGGTAGTATCACTGAGGAAGCCTAGGGGGGCGCTAGCAAGGGGCATGGCACCGAGCACAGGGAGTGTGATAACTAAGGCACGCAGTGCACACAGGACCTGAAACTAAGCAGTCACGTGATCGCAGGGGGCAGAGCCACTGCGAGTGAGGACGGGGAAGCAGCTGAGAGCGCGGAATACAGGGCAAAGAATGTTAACGTAGTCAGTAGAGAGCCACGGGTCAAAAAGCCAAATGAGAGCGAGGTACCTAGGGATAAGACAGAGAGTATAACGAGATGAGCCAAGGGGTCAGAGAACCGGGAAGGACAGGGCAGTACAGAGCTGGAAAACAGAGGCAGAAGTCAGGGGACAAACCAGGTCATACACAGCAAAGCTCACACGCACAGAGGCACAACGATTACAGATGAGTAACCTGGGTCAGCTACCACTAGCCGAGTACACGGAAGTATCACTGACACCAAACCCAGGAACCACCAAGATTAAATAGCCGCCCCAAAACCAAAGAGAGGTGAACTAGAATTAACCCTGACCTGACCAGGATGGAGGCAGAACCATCCCATCCACAGTCATGACAGATATCTTTGCTATTCCTCGTGATATATAAAGCTACAACTTATGAAATGATAAGAAAATGTTGTTTCTATCTATAGATGTATAGCTCGAATAACAATGATTTGAAATATTGTGACCTTACGTCACTTACAGTATAGTTGCACTCCCATCACACACTAATGGCACATTCACAGAATATATCATCTATGTATTGTTGGCCATAAATGCTGAGGACGCAGTCCACCAACACGTTCCATCTAATAAGGCAAAGTTACGCCTTAGGCTAGGGCTACACGCCATGTGTTGTGCTATTGCCTTATTTTATTACGATACCACATCTAATGATTTCTTATGGTACTGTGTTGCAATCTGTGACCTTGTTATGGATGAGTCACCGAAGGAGGAAAAAACAAAAATAATAGCTAAGTCCAGAAAACCAGAGAAGTTGGCAGCTATCGGATTGCAGACCCCTGAACCTATCCACAACAACTAGTAGTAGCCTTGGGGGGTTCCTACGGTGCCCTAGACCCCACGATCACAGCCGGAGAACTAAGTTAACCTAAAGACAGAAAGGGGAAATCTAAACTGCCCCAGAGCAGACCCCAAAGCAAAAGGCAGCCCCCAACATATAATGACTGTGCAGCAAGATGAAAAACACTAACACAGATAGAAAGATAGGTTGAGCAAATGATGGGGCCCAAGCTAACTAAATAGGACAGGACAGAAAAGCTGCTGTCTGCAACCCGCAAAAACTCTATCCAAAAATGTACCAACAGACTGATAGGAGAAACAGGCCCTGAAGTCGCTAGGCTTCAAAAAGACTATATCAGCACTCAGTTATATTCTGAAGACAGAGCCAGAGATCAACAGATCAGAGACAAAAATGGAATTCAGCTCACCCCCCCGGCCGGGGATGGCTGAACTCCAAAAAACAAGGCAAACAAAACCAGAACAAAAGTGTACAAAAGGCAGAGCAAAACTTAGCTTTGAGAAGCAGAAATCAGACTGGTCTCCAAGAATCCAGCAGGAAGATCACCGGCAAGGCAGCAGGGCGTTGGCTGCCTTATATCCAGTCATCAGTTCCTGTGACCCAGTCATCATCTACCTGCTCAGCTGTTTGGTAATCAGCCTCACTACCTTCCTTCGCCAGAAGAGGGAGTTCATCAGACCTCACTGGTGAAGGGAAAAATGAACTCACAACAGTACCTCCCCCTTGAGGAGGGGTCACCGAACCCTCATCCATGCCACCAGGGCGATCAGGATGAGCCCGATGAAAGGCACGCACCAATCTTTCGGCATGAATATCAGAGGCAGAGACCCAGGAATTATCCTCCTGACCATAACCCTTCCACTTAACCAAATACTGGAGTCTCCGTCTAGCCAGATGGGAATCCAGTATCTTCTCTACCTCATACTCCATGTTACCTTCAACCAATACAGGGTCAGGAGGTGCCACCCCAGGAACTACTGGTTCAACAAACCTCTTCAACAAGGACTTATGGAACACATTATGAATCTTAAACGTGACAGGAAGAGCCAACCGAAAAGAGACCTGATTAATAATCTCCAAAATCTTGTAAGGTCCAATAAATCTAGGCTTAAACTTAGGAGAAGCCACCTTCATAGCGATATTTTTTGATGACAACCAAACCATATCACCCACCTTAAACTGGGGACCAATGGTCCTATGCCGGTTGGAAAACTGCTGGGCCTTTTCCTGGGAGAGAGACAACGTATCCACCACTTGGTCCCAGATCTGGTGCATTCTCTCCACCACAGTGTCAACACCTGGGCAGGCAGAAGGCTCCACCTGCCCTGAAGAAAATTGAGTATGAAACCCAAAGTCACAAAAAAAAGGTGACATCAAATTCGACCAAGGGCAAAAATGAAACCCAATCATCCTGATCAGCTGAAATAAAACATCTCAAATACGACTCCAAAGTCTGGTTTGTTCTCTCCGTCTGCCCGTTGGTCTGAGGGTGAAACGCAGAGGAGAAGGACAACTGAATTCCCAGCTTGGAACAGAAAGTCCTCCAAAATCTAAACACAAACTGAACTCCTCTGTCAGACACAATGTTCTCAGGAATCCCGTGCAAGTGAACTACCTGTTGCAAAAACAAGGGCACCAACTCAGAGGAAGATGGCAACTTAGGGAGTGGTACAAGATTGAGACAGGCATATCAGAGATAAAATCCATTGAAATATGGGTCCATGGCCTCTTGGGCACCGGCAAAGGCATCAACAACCCACTAGAGCGAGAACAAGGTTTACTCCGGGAGCAAGTCCCACAGGACTGCACAAAATTCCTGACATCACGAGACAAGGCGGGCCACCAAAAAGACCGACTCACCAGATCTCTAGTACCAAAAATACCTGGATGACCAGCCAATGCAGAGCAATGAACTTCAGACATCACTCTCTTCCTCCACTGGTCAGGAACATACAACTTTCCACTGGGACAACGCTCAGGTTTGTCCTCCTGAAACTCTTCCAGAGCACGTCTCAAATCGGGCGAGATAGCAGAAAGAATTACCCCCTCGCCTAAGATGGTAGCAGGCTTGGTCACAACAGGAGAATCAGCAAAGAAACTCCTAGAGAGGGAGTCTGCCTTGACATTCTTAGTGCCAGGAAGAAAAGAGACCACAAAATCAAAACGTATGAAAAACAAGGCCCACCTAGCCTGTCTAGGATTCAAGCGTTTGGCCGACTCCAGGTAAATCAAATTCTTGTGGTCAGTAAGGACCACGACCTGGTGTTTAGCTCCCTACAGCCAATGTCTCCACTCCTCAAATGCCCATTTCATGGCCAACAGTTCCCGATTCCCCACATCATAGTTACGTTCGGATGGGGAGAACTTTCGGGAAAAGAAAGCACAGGGATTCATTTTAGATGTCACAGGATCTTTTTGGGACAAAACAGCTCCTGCACCAATCTCAGAGGCGTCCACCTCTACCTGAAACGGGAGTGAGACATCAGGTTGCCGCAGAACCGGAGCAGAAGTGAATCTTCGCTTCAGCTCCTGAAAGGAAGAAACAGCCTCCAGAGACCAATTCAGCACATCAGCACCCTTCTTAGTCAAATCAGTCAATGGCTTGGCAATACTAGAAAAATTAGCTATAAATTTCCGATAAAAATTAGCAAAACCCAAAAACTTCTGGAGGGCCTTCAAAGAAGTGGGCTGAACCCAATCATAAATGGCCTGTACCTTTGCCGGGTCCATTTCAATAGTTGACGGAGACAAAATGAATCCCAAAAATGAAATCCTCTGTACCCCAAAAAGGCATTTCGATCCCTTGACATACAGGGAATTCTCCCTCTAAATCCGGAACACAGTCCGAACATGTTCCACATGAGAGTCCCAA